>NW_019725418.1:97842-330775 GCF_002891405.2 Cryptotermes secundus
GAGTGTCCCAGGAGGAATGGACCAAACTTCGGGAGGGTGTTCCTTATGTTAAAGTATGCCGATATAACCCAAAACACCTATGTCCAAAGTTGAACGGTTACGGTGATAATGGCCAGACAAATGTCAAACTTTGACCCGTGTTACACACTTGTTGATTACAAAATACATATTAAAACTGGCAGGAATATGTGGATTCTGTAATGTTAATAATGTACGTAACATCAAACTAACTTGTGAGTGACGGAAAGCCATAAAATTGAAGTACGAAATACTCGCTCGCCATGTCATAATTGTCCTTAGGTTTCCAAGCACTATACATGACACATGACTGGCGAGCGATGACGTAATATGGCTGCGCTATAACCCGACCACATAACTGTAAACGTACATTCACAGGAAATCTCTTTTGGAATTTCGTTTCCATTATCTCATGTGGATTATTATGGAACCACGTATGCACATTTCGTAAATTATTTACACCATCCAGGGTAAAAGACGCCTCATCACTGAATAAAATGACGCTTAACAGTTCGGGATGAACTTTTTATCCAGTGGCACAAATCCATACGCTGTGCATGGTCGCCTGGTTCCAGATGTTGTACCATTTGATCATGGTAAGAATAACTCTTCATGATGTAAAGTTTGCCACACCTGAATACGTGATACGCCGATGCGAGAGGCGATTCTACGAGTGATAGACGCGGACTTCACTGAACAATATCAAGAATGTGCTCTCGTGTGTCTATCATTCGTACATCCTGCCTTTCAGAGTGCACAGAAACACTTGCAAGAGAACCAGTATCACGCAATGTCTGGTGAATTCGCGTAAATACACTTCGAGATGGAATCCTTCGATCGGGAAAACGCCTTTGGTATTCTTCAACAGCAGCACGTGCATTGCCACCGCAAAATCCACACACAAAATGCATATCACAATATTCCACGTGTGAAAACACAAAAGGCATTTCAGCAACTCATCACACAACTAATTTACCACCCATTCACGACCCCGCCGCAACGTAATCTGTAGGCTATGTAGGAGTTTACGGTTGTGTGACTCACAGCACTCAAGGACAAACAGATAAGGGTCTCAGCTGATAGGTACGTATAGTGCGTGGACCTGCCAGAAGACCACACTTTTCTCGGGCCATTATCTCCGTAACCGTTCAACTTTGGACATAGGTGTTTTGGGTTATATCGGCATACTTTAACATAAGGAACACCCTCCCGAAGTTTGGTCCATTCCTCCTGGGACACTCTGTATATACAAGGTGTCCCAGGAGGAATATATACATATATGTATACACAATTGCCTAATTCTATAATCCATAATCAATAATTGTATCCATCATTGCATATAATTATTATAAACTAGCTGTACCCGGCCACGCGTTGCTGTGGCTCAGTCTAACGAAATATTTCAATTCAAACGCAGATCAATCGACACAGCTCAATCCCACCGCCAATTGCACTGAAAAATAAGGAAAACAGTTAAGAACACGAAATGAAAAACAATGAAAAATAAACTATACTCACGAAATGAACGCTATGGTAAACGACACAGCCCAATTCCAAAGCAATGTCACACGAAAT
The DNA here is from genome assembly GCF_002891405.2 of Cryptotermes secundus. Taxonomy (NCBI): domain Eukaryota; kingdom Metazoa; phylum Arthropoda; class Insecta; order Blattodea; family Kalotermitidae; genus Cryptotermes; species Cryptotermes secundus. The sequence goes on from NW_019725418.1 coordinate 99,436, forward strand.
AATGAAATAAAAATGAAAATAAATCGAAGCTCTTTATATTCGGCGGTAGCTATCCCAAGACTGACTCCTTCCGCGGTTATTTCCAGACGCTGTTCTGTATCCCTCGGCATCTGCCCCGAGACTGACTGCTTCTTGTCCAAGCTGGACTATTTATACCTCGGCGGATGCTATACAATGAGCCTTCTGTTGTCTATCACCTGGGAAACGCTGCCAGAGTCGAATCCAAAACTCTGAGTGCAAACTCAGGATCTCTGCTGTGATTTCACTCGGAATCCTTTGTGATACTTGTGACCTCGCGATACTCGAGACACTCGTGATACTGAACAGTCGCCGGAACTACACTCTCTTATACATATAGCCAGCGTTCGGACGGGATAGGGAATACCTTATCGAAATTCTAGCACAGAACATCCCGTAGAAGTGTTTGGTTTCATCCGTTGTTACGCAACGGAACCTCTTATCCTCTCATCTCCGGGGAAACGCGTTTGTTGCTTCGGCAATTCCTATGCAAAGGCCCACTGTTATTGGGTTTCCATGGAAGTATACTTTCCGGTTTCATCCGTTGTTACGCAACGGAACCTCTTACCCTTTAATCTCCGGGGAAACGCGTTTGTTGTTTCGGCAATTCCTATGCATCTGTTATTGCGTTTCCATGGAAGTATACTTTCCGGATTCACGCGTGGCCGGGTACAGCTAGTAGGTATATAAAAACACGCGCGCATTCGAATGCAACGTTGTGTCAAAATTTCTAAGCAATCGGTGAAGAACTTTCGAAAATTTTCGAGGGGTAACAAATGAACATTTACATTTTTATTTATATAGATAGAAGATAGATTGCATATAATATAATAATTTTATCAACATATATCAACCATAATTTTCATTATCAGGTCTATGGGTACTGTGATGATACTTCTCTTATATGTTCTAAATGGTTAGTACTGACCAGTATTCTGAATACATTTTGTTTTTGAAATGAAATTGAAATTTTTAAATTTAGAATTTCAGTCATATGTTGAAATTCTGGGGCACTCGTAGTGTAGTTGGTTGAGGCACTATGCTACAAGCCGGAAGGTCGCGGATTTGATTCCCGATGAGGCCATTGGACTGTTTAATTGACATAATCCGTCTGGCCATAATGTGGCCGTGGGATCAATTCAACCTCTAACAGGAATGAGTACTAGGAATCTTCCAGTGGGTAATGTGCGGCAGGCTTGGAGGCTGATAGCCTCACCGCCTTCTGTGAGCCGATTTTCTAGAAAATGTAGGAGCCTCAATATCTGATAGCCCTATGACTCTCCATGGCCTGTTGCAGGGATAGTTTTGCCTATTTACCTTATGTTGAAAAGTAGAGGAGTGTTGATTCACACGCGTAAATATATCAGCACCTGATTCACATGATAAGGACGGTTCTGGTGTTCATCGCACGTGTTTCACATCTGATGCAGTGTCTCATATCATCCGCTGTGAACGTTTTGCTGGAAATTCTAGTATGATTGTGACATTATATTATTTTATTATTTTAACTAAAGTTGTGTTACGAATTTCTCCTCTTTCGATTATTTTGATGTTAATTTAACATCTGAAACATGTGAATTTTGTCTTCCTATGAACCATGCTTTATGATATATTAACTCTTCGAGCTGTATGTTAGATGTTATCGAGTCTCTTCGCCTGTTGTCGTTCCAGGGCTGTTAAACCGTAGCATTCCTGAATTGTGTACTGGATGTACGTGCTAGGATGTACCGCTGATGGGTGGTGAAACGGTGTGTAGTGCTTGTATACTGATATCAGTACTACTTGTGTCTGTAATAGTGACGATGTAAGGTATCAGATATAGGTTTTTTGCTGTTTTGATTGGTTCGTTCGTGTACTTGTTACGTTTGTAAGCGCGATACATGCTGTACCGCTCAAAACTATTCCCTAATCTGCCCTTTGATGTAATTTTACTGTCAGCCCTTACAAAGCCGTTCTAGGCAACGGCTCTGTAAATACGGTCAACGTGCAACAATGGGAGATGGGTCTCAGTGGATGAATTTTATTGCGCGTTGCTAGTCAACAGCGCACCAATGAGGACACTCGTTAGGAATCACGTGACCCGTTCTCTGAGTAGTCTTCTTTATGCAACACTAGAACTACGATTTCTGTGCGTGGTTCTTGCGGAGGCTATATAACGAGAATAACACAAGCAGTTCAGTTCAGTTTTCCGTCGGAGGCAGCCACAGGAAGTTCGTATTTGAAGAAGAGCTAGAAGTCCCCCTCTGAAGACTAAATGTGTGAATTGAAGACATCGTGTGCAATAATTACAGTAACGTTGAAAGTGTTACAAATATTTGTAATTACAACTAGCGAAGATCCAATAAATTTATTCACAATATAAACTCGCATCTTAGTCACGCAAACATGTAAAAATACGTATAGTTGGCAAAGCGTGAAGCGTCTGTATTGTGTCGTGTCGCGTGTAAATATTCTTTATACAGCGCAGTTAAATTACGGCATCACCTAGAGTAGTAATGTGTAATGGGGGACTGATGATTATGAGGGGAAGATTTAATAAACCCCGAAAACTGCCAGCTCCAGTGCCTCCACGGATCTCATTTGAAGTCACGTGGGATTGAAATCGAGTTGGCGCAGTAAGAAGCTAGAGCCTAACCGCCCGGATGTTACAGTGAATTCTCAATGAGAAGCGCATTCAGACTAATGAAAATTCCAAACACTTTCGGTGTGAAAAACATGTAGGTGTACATGATATTTGTAGAAAGGCAAAGCAATGAAATGGAGCTGTATGAGATAATTAATAATAGTTTTGACACCCCGTTTCCTGACACGAAAATGGCAGAGAGTAGGATTATCTGAGACCTGGTCCCTCATTAAAATATTTTCATATGTATTAATGACTAGAGATGGGGTTTGGATTGGTGAATAAATCTATTGACTACTTACATGTCATAGCTACAAGTAATTACTACACTATTGCTGATTTCCGCACTTCAAATCACTCCACACTTAGATTTCTCAATTTACTTTCACTAATCTTTACGTGGTAACAACTTTTCGCAATATTGATCCTCTATGTCTTCACTAGACGTTACCTGGAACGAGTTTTAACAATGGGGATTACTCCAACGGACTCGGACCCGAGGAAGACTGCGCTGGCAAGGACCAGCAGCATATACAAAAGACAGACGCGTCTTCTTGTAAGAGAGGGCGCCTCACAAAAATAAGATCGTAACTGTCAGATAGTAATATATATCTGGCCATGAGTCCCAGATGGGGCTCGACACCAAGACTTACCGACTGACTGACCATCAGTCGCCATGTGACTTAGACTTCGGTAACACATGCGAGTTTTGCGACTAATTCAGTACCACTCTTTATTGTATGACGCAATGTTATAGGCAAGCTGGCAGCGTATGACGTCACGCACTTAAGACGTCCGCTGGTAATAATCGTGCTACATGAGAGTGTACGGGAAATGCAAGCGGTTACAAGAAGATAACTATAATAATCTGCCCAAACGAACAAAGTTAAATGCCGAACGACATCGTGAATTAATGTACAAAGTACATTTGTTACAGTATAAATCCAAATTTAATTACGTTTTGAAGGTTAACGTGGGAACGAAGGTCTCCCAGTCACATTTTTTGTTTCATTTTATTTTATTGTTGTGTGTGCACGTGGCTGCCAGTGATTTGCGCTGACGTCATTTCTCAGTGGACTCCTCAGCGACATTCTTCTGAGTGAAGATTGTGATCTTTAGTCGTCATGCCGCAATATAAAAGTGAAAGTAATGAATCATGAAGGATCTTTGGATATTTTGGTTATATGAAATCACACAGTTTTTTTTTTTAGGTTTGCACATAATTGCATCTGTCGGAGTTTACTGCATGTCTAAACATGCCACGACAGCACTGGCCAACGTGTTGCGCTATGAGCTTAGCCAGTGGGGAATTTCTGTACATGATATCCAGCCAGGGTTATTCAGGCAAGTGGTTTGCTTTTGAGTTGAAGAATATTTGAAATGAATTTATCTTTTAATATTTTAGCATTATGCACCATGTGTTCGTCCAGGAGATTGTCGTTCACGCACTCATGTAACTGTCTAATATTGAGATTGGCTACATGAGGGCACTTTCTCTCCTCTGAGGACATAATTACTGAAATTAGGATTTGAATCCAACAATGTTTAGAATGTAGTGTTGCAGTCTAATTGTCCCATTGAATTATATCATTTAACATTGCTACTACTTGAAGAAATAAACATCAATATCAGAGAGACTGAGCTAAGTAAATCACGCTGAAATCTTGGTCCTCTGAAAGCATGTAACAGTCTGAGAAATTGGACTTATTATGCTAAGAGACCCCGGTTTGATCTCAACTCATGCAACTTTCCCGAAATAATTATAAGTAGCCTGTAAGGATTAGTAATCGCCTAAAGTCGGCAGTAGGGTTAACTACCGACAGGCGGTATCCCATAGTTACCTGTAGTTGGCGCTAAGGATAATGGTCAGCTTAGTATCTGTGTAACTCAGATTTTGAATGTAGGTATACCGTGTTGAAATACAAGACTCGGGTTAATTTGCCCCAATAATCTTCATGAGAAAGGGTGCTTTCCTCATAGGCCATGCGAAATTTATCATATTCCGCATCAATTTCCATATGAAATGTGTATAAACATTACTTTAATCGCATTTGTATTTTCAACCGGATTATGAAATCTGTAATATCCGGATATTTCAGTCAATACCGTGATGGACTAGAGTTGGAAGGCTGGGATTAGATTTCCTGTAGAGGCAAGACAATTTTCTCTCCTTCACAGGATCCAGACCGGTTCTGGGGCCCACCCAAGCTCCTGGGATTCCTATCCCAGAGGTAAGGCGGCCGGGTCCGAAAGCTGACTGCTTACCTCCATCTAGTGCCTTGGTCAAGAATGGTCGAGCTGTACCTTTATTCCCTTTCATTTCTTCATGGAGTGGTGCTTAACTAAGCACAGGGTCAAATTTACCCTTTAATGAAAATTAATGGGATGATATAAAATTCAGTGCTGGAAAATGTGTTAAAAGTCAGTGGCAGTAGAAGCAAAAGGAACAATTTGTTGCATTATTAAGGGACTGTGTTATATATAGACGTTTAAAAGGCTTCATAATTTGTACATTTCACTAAATGGTTTTAGGGTTATAAAATCAAGAAAGATCGGATGAGTGGGACATGGAACTTTCATGGAAGCCATGGGGAGTGGACTCAGCATTTCAACAGGACAGCTGACGAAAAAGAAAAACATTGAGACCTAGGACAAATTGAAGGATACTATTATGTTGGATAATAAGGAAATGAAATGGAAAAAGCGCGAGTTGAACCCATCCGACTCGTGATGAGGTCCAGTGTTGAATTCTTGCGAATATAATATTGGGATGTCTTGTCGTGTAAAATGTGGAAAATATCCTGAGTGGAGCAGTGACTCTTAACTTCTCAGGAAGAACTCAGCTGAATGGAATTGGAAATAAATAATAAAAAAAACTGATTGTGAACAGATATATATATCACACTCTGATATAAAGTGCACCCCTTGTTGGGAATCGTGGACTCAGCGCGACGAGATAACGCACGCGTTGCCAGTAAACACAGTCCCGCGGTGACGCAACAACAGAGAAGAATACTCCTCGAGGTCTTGTTTCACAACATCCCTCCTTCCTACATCGGTCGTTAGACAAAACCTACGTCGGTTTATCAATTATAAATGATAAATGAAAAGTGTTCTAATTCATGATATTGTAGAAGATTCTGAGGCCACTTCTTCAACAGAGGTAGAGAGAAAAAGAGTTATTTGAAAGTTCTGGGCCGCTCGCATTCAACGAAAAATTATCTTCTGAAAGGGCACATTAACACAAAAATTTCGAGTGTAGTCAGCCTATTGCTTTATTCTGGGCCAGGATTCTTTCTTTTTTAGTTGAGCCGAATGATGCATTTTGTTTCATTCCGAAATCAGTGTCAGTAGGCAAGAATGGCCGTCGCCGTGAGAGTGATGAGAGGGTGAAATAAACTTTCAGTTTTGATGTTCATAAAATCCAGCATTTTAATAAACCATAATAAAATGTGAATGACGAAATTTTTATAAACATTTGGGAAGTAGGAACGCAATAAATTAATTTGGGAACACATTTTTCCCCTCAGTCTGTAAAGCACAGAGTAAAGTGTATTTAAAATTAATGAAATATGATGTTTTATTTATGTTTCAGAACCAAAATTTCTGAACGTGGAACAGTCGAAAAGTATGTAGATTCCAACTGGGATAAACTGCCTAAAGAGATTAGTTCTGTCTACGGGCAGAAATATTGCAATTATTATAAGGTACAGTAAAATTAGCGAAAATCTGTTGATTATCAGTTTCTCTGAAGGAGAGTATGATACCAGGATTCCAAAATTGTTTTATAAATGTCCAAAATTTTCTCACAGTTTTTATCTCTGTATTATTTCTTAATAATTCTAGTTGTGCCTCTCCTGGGTACGTGAAATAAAGACGTCTTTATAGATTTGTGATTTACTTTGAAACTGTTAGGAATATTGATTTTTATCACGGTTATATTGTCGTGACCCAAGATGGTGGCGGGTCGACTGAATTATGTTGGCCGAGCGGTAGCGTAATAATTCAGTGGTGGTGATGGTCAGTTGGCTGCTGGAGCGGGTATTCCAACCACAAAGAGCAAATACTCACTACAGATAATAGAGGATTTATTGATTCTTAGTGTATATTACATACAAGCGCTGGTGGACGTAAGCCTGGCCAGCCTTCTCGTAGCCCCAACCCAGACAAAATGCACCCTTCAACTTCCCTCTGTTTCTTAAAACCTATCTAAAACTAAACTTTCAGTCCAGTGTCTCGAGACATGAACCCTCACGCAGCTCAGATTACGCCAGCTGGTGTTAAAAGATAGGTCCCAGACGGAACACTCCAGGACCCCCCTAATCTATGGAATGGCAAGGGTAAATATAACAATTTTTTGTTGAGGTAGCAGGTCAACCTCTTAACGTTCTGTAAATTTAGTAGGGGGCATGACCCAAGACATCAGACTCAAGTTCCTAAAATTAAAGATTTTAAAAAGGGTTGCGAACCCCGCAACAATATTGGTGCACTGCGCTCTTGATTTTAGGCATATATATCACTAAGCACAATTACATTCGTGTGGTTAGCATTTTTGCTTGTGACTGCAAGAGGAGGCTAAAGCAATAGGGCCTAAGTGAAAAGTGGAATAGGGTAGCCGATATCCGTATCGTAATTGTTGCTAGAAACTAATTGTTAATATCCACTCCAAAAAGAACTAGAGACGTTACAATGTAAATTATGAATACCTTGTCGCAGATATCGGTCGCATCTGAAATAAATACTCATACGCCAATGAAATCTTTGTAATTGTTAAATTCCCTTGCCTTGTACGGGATGTAATCCATTGGTTCGATCTAGAAGCATTTGTGAAGCAGAATGTTGTCGCAAGTCGCTGTTTCCTCTTCATGGAGTATAGAAATTATCCTTTCTCGGCAAGTTTGTTAGGTACATTATTTTCTTTTCTCTTATTACTGCGTTTTTTTCCATAGAATTGCGTATGCGACGACACTTAAATCATTTCAAATGGCAACGTTGCAGATATAAATAAAGAGAGTAAAATGCAGTGTATCAAGGTTCGAGGTCAGCGCCAACACGTGTAGAATTTTATTGCTGAGCTGTGATATCTGTGTAGGATTTTATCCTTAGAAATTTAGAACGAATATAATTCATGGGGAGTATGAACCCATCTGTTCGCAGCAATTTAATATGTAACTTGTTTGTGCTAATGACAGAGCATCTAGCTAGCCGCATGTTATAACACTCTCTAAAGAAATGTAGGTGTATTGAGGGAGGAAATAATTGGCTGAGATATTGAAAGGTGTAGAGGATATACCATAACGGGATATTCCTAGTGCGACAATGGAAAAGGAAAAGGAGAATGAAGTATACTTGATATCTTCAACAGTGAATGTTATTCCATGCTCTGCTTCCTGTTTAACAGACTTCCTTATCGAGACCTGAACCAATCGAAAATTGAGATTAGAGTAAAATTCTGGAAAAGCGATGTCTGAAAATTTAAGTAGTCCTCGGTGACTTACTCGATTCTGACAGGGACCACTGACGAGACCGCAGTGTTGTTTGCATGTTGTTTCGACCCTCGTCGGTGATAAAGTTAAAATGGGTTCAATTGCTCAAATTATATCAAAGATGTTAGTGGTTCATCTTCGCTCCCGGGACTCCAAGGGACGTCACTTACTGCGCAAATGCATAATTCCTTGGAAACAAGCCTCAGGCTCCACGGTTGAACTAGGCTATCATCAGGAAACTGGCGCAGCAAACATTAAATGATGATCACAACACTGCGGACGTGGTGCTATCGAAAAGTTCCCGAAATTTCAATTTTTCGCGCGAATGGTTATGAGTACATCGAAATACCGCTATGTGTCTCCCCAAACACCCCTCTTGAGTCATTGGGGCAAGCGGCGTCGAGTTGAGTGGTTGGGTGTACTGTTGGTGAACGTATTTCTATTGTTGTGTTTCCGTGAGTTTGCGGTTTTGCGATTGCTGACCTGAGAGAGCAGCGTGTCTGTATGAAGTTTTTTTCAAACTTGGGAAAATCGCTGCAGAAACGCACCAAATGTTGAAGAAAATTTTTGATGACAGCGGTTTAGGCCAGATACAAAGTTACGACTGGTATAACTGTTTCAAACTGGACGAACGTCGACTGATGATGGCGATCTTTCGGGACGGTCGTCAACTGGCACCACACCAGAAAATGTCGCGAAAGTTAGGGATCTGATTCTACAAGTTCGTAGACTGACCATCCAAGACCTCTGTAACATCTTGGGACTAAGTTATGGTACATGTCAACGAATTTTGTCAGAGGAACTGAACATGAGGAGGATTGTGGCGAAGTTTGTGCCACGACTGCTGCAAAATGAACAGAAGCAGCATCGCTGGGAAGTCTGCAGGGAACTTCAGCAACAGCTTCAAGAGGATCCAAACTTTCTTTCGAAGGTTGTCACTGTTGATGAAAGTTGGGTTTATGGCTACGACCCTGAAAGCAAGCAGCAATCGTCGCAATGGAAGAGCCCTTCTTCACATCGGCCAAAAAAAGCTCGACAGGTCAAGAACAACATTAAGTCCATGTTGATCTGTTTATATATATATATTGACGGGATTGTTCATAAGGAGTTCATCCCTCCTGGTCAGACAGTCAATAAAGAGTTCTATCGCGATGTTCAAAGGCGTTTGAGGGAGCACATGAGGAGAAAACGTCCAGAGAAATGGCGCACGAACGACTGGGTACTCCACCATGACAACGCACGACCGCATACGGCTTACATTGTGCGGGAATAGTTTTTATTATTATATTTCGGGAACTTCTGGATCGCACTACATACTTACGAAATTTCTTTACCAATGTCTGCTTCATTTCATGGCACGGCGTCCAGAACTCTCCGCTACATTAAGTGTGTGACTCACAGTATCTATCGTGTCGTACCACGAAATAAGCTATTTCATAAAATTGATATTTATTCCATGTTTTTTTCACAACAAAACTGCTGTAAATTACAACTAGAATAATTTGCTATCAAATTGTTTGATTTTGTGTTAATGATATATAATTCTAATTGCACTCTTCCTTGCTATACCATCGGGCAGTCTCATAGGTTGTTACCAACTTTTAAAATAAAATTTACTCTTACAGTATACTGTAGATGGAGGCAGAAATTTCCTACGAAAACTACCAATAACCTACGAGACTACACGGTGTCATAACTCAGAAGACAAGAATGGAGCTATGGTGTTATTATAGTTTCAAGTTTTCTTTTAATTTCAGGCGAATATTTTGAATATTTTTATGCTACCAGTCTTAGGAAGTTCCAAAATTTACCAAGTGGTTGACGATCTGCTGCATGCGATATTTGGAAAATCTCCGAAGGTATGAATTTAAATATACTTTTTAACTATTTAACCTGATGTTTTTGACTGCCATAGTTTCAATTTTCGATGTTTGTCACTTTCTCGTATGTGTAGCCCGGGAAGATATCGACCTCGAGATTCTGCCAGATTTACGATATTTGAGCGTCCCTGAATAATAAAGACTACTTCAAGGTGTACCGCGTGTCTGTCAATCTGTATATTTTTATGTGAATCTCTTTAGAGCCTCGATCCTTAGATACATTTTATCCATACTTGGCTCTCATTATGGGTTGGTTGTCAGCGAATAGGAACATCTTAGCCCCAAATTAGCGCCTTTCTCAGGGGTTCCAAACACAGAATTGTTTCCCGAAGTGGATATAACGATTTCGATTAGACATCATAAAATTATGGAGACTCTCACCCTTAATAAAGAAGCGTAGGTGGTACCCACAGGAATATAATGTACGCTCTCAGCGGTCCAAACGCGTAGTGTAATTTTGTTGGAAAACTGCTTCTCCGAATTTGATTCATGTACTCGTCAACATTCTGTTCATATACGTAGAAAGTAAAACATTATCCGCACTCTTTCCTTTCCAATTTATATACACAAAAGTAATGGTTGAAAAAGTACGTCATTCTTCTACATAGTCTCCTTCCTTTTCGATGCACTTGATCCAGCAGTCCACAAGCTTGCGTATTCCCTCCAAGAAGGAGGTTTTGAATTGTCGCGCAACCATTTATGCACCGCTTCGTTGTCCGTAGAAAATCGACGACTTCGTAAAGCATTTTTGAGAGGCCCAAAGAGATGACAGTCGGAAGGGGCGAGATCTGGGCTGTAGGCAGGGTGTTCCATCACCTCGAAATCCAATTGGTTAATGGTTCCAACGGTCTGGCTGGCCGTGTGTGAGCGTGCACTGTTATGCAACAATACTTCCTTTGACAGTAGGCCTCAGCGTTTGGTGCGAATTGCTGGCTACAGATTGTTGGCCAACAAATCACTGTATCTTGCACTGTTGATCGTACACAATTTTTCTAGGTAGTCTTCCAGTATAGGTCTTTTGATTCCCAAAAACGGTTAGCATCACCTTTCCCGCAGAAGATTTAGTCTTGAATTCCTTCTTCGTTGGCGATAACGGGTGTTTCCACGCCATGCTCCGACTTTTGGATTGTGGCTCATAGTGATGGACCTGCATTTCATCTCCTGTGACTATACTGCTCAAAAATTCTTGGTCTTCGTGGCTGAAGCAGTCGAGTACGTTTTGGCAGATCTCAACACGTTTGCGATTGTGCTCTGCGGTAAGCTCTCTTGGCACCCATCTCGCTCAGGCTTTATGGAAGCCGAACTCGTCGTGGATGATTTGATAGGCAGAACCATGACTAACCTGCAGAGAACACGCTACTTCATCGATGGTAACTCGCCGGTTCGCCAGTACCATCTCTCGAGCTTGCTGAATCTTCTCGTCAGTCCTGGAGGTTGACGGGCGTCCTGCTCCCTATTTGCGTGTCACGCTTGTCCGGCCACTTCTAAACTTCTCGATTCACTCACACATACATCAACGCGGTAGAGAACACACTTTCCCACCAGAGAGATCGGGTCAATGCTCTTTGTTCCTCCTTGGTGCACACTGCTATGGGAGCGGCCATGTTCACACTGTCACAGCATCAAGGAAAATGACGCGATAAAGGTTTCACACCCATATAGAATCACAGGCAAAAATTATATTTTTATATATTGCAATTATTAAATTTTTAGACAGCAGACAAGAAGACAAAAGGTTGTGGATCGAATGTTTGCAAGTATTCCCCGAATTCAGTCTCCTCTTAAATTAAATGTATTATGTCAAAAATAGGTCTTTATAATATGGTTATTATTTTCACTAAGAAGCTAAAAGAAACTGATTATATGAACGTAATCTAGCAGACTTAATTTGAATTTCATTTAGTAGTATTAATTGATTCACTAATATGGACATAATTATGTGTGTTTCAGGCTGTTTATCGTCCTGGCCTGAGAAGCAAGTTACTTCACGTCTTACTGTCTCTCACGCCTCCACCACTAAAAACATATATAAACCACAAGCTGTTACCAGAGCTGCAGGTTGGGTTTATTTAATGAAAGTTGCCTAGTAGAAGATGAAATCATAGAGAGCCAATGAGAGTGCAATGCTGTAATAACTAGTGGTGTGACTGTGTTGTCTCTAAGGATGGAAACCTATTCTTCAGTAGTGGTGTCAGTCAAAGATCACCATTTTAAAATATTGCGGGTTCTGTAGATAAATCAACATATTAAGAGGAAATTATTAGGAAAATGTGCGCATTTTAATTGATTTTGGCCCATGATAAGATGGAGCGTGGACACATGAATAAACGAATGAAACAATCAACAATCAGTTTAGCAGTAAGTTCTATCGAGAGGAAATCTCAATAAATGTGAGAGTTGAAGAATTTTGTTCAGAGATATAATGCCATATACTCCGGTGAAGTCAACCGAGATTTTAGAGGATCATATCAAGCGTTTCCTACTTGGATTACTTTTCAACTCTGATGATTGTGACAATGTGTTTCCCTGACACATAGTTTAATTTTACCGCGCTACAGGCCGCTGTATTCCAGAAAATAGAACACTTCATAACCAAAGCTATGGGAATTTACAGCCGTACGAAGGAGAAACTTGGTTAAAATTTCAAACCAACAAATATATTGTGGCATGTTGCTCAATGGAAGAAACCCTCCCTCCCCCAGCAGTGACGTGGCAGCTCTGGCCACGGTGACGTAGCTCCCCCGCCCTGGACTACGAGACAACGCATCCTACTGTGACGGGGCACGTAACGCGCGGTGACGTAACACGGCGTGAGGCAACAGCGGTACCGATTACGTAACAGGCAAGCGCTGCCACTATATAAGTGAACCACATTGCCTACGAAGCGAGTTGAAATGTGGCCGTCGCCGAGTTCAGTTGCTGTTTTCAGTTAAAGTGTATCAGCCGTCGAAGTGAGTTCCCAAGTTCTCGAGTTTACGAGATAGTACGAGTTACGGACGAGTGTGAGAATCAGTGATAGTTCGTGATTACCGAGTAATAATTGGGAGTGTGTGATACAGTTGCACTTGGATAACTCCCGCGTTATGAAAACGGGTAGACTACTGAAGATAGAGTGAAGAGATTACTGCGAATAGGGTTATGAATTGTGAACCCCCACAGAATGAAGAGATTATTGCGAGTAGGGTTATAAAGTGTGAAACCCCGCAACAGTGTGATAATTAATTATAGCCGTTACTTGTAGGTTGTTGAATAAACCAATTAAAATTCCGAACGGCGTCTTCAGTAACGAAACAAGTTACAATATGTATAAAATAAAATTGCTATTTATAATTGTCCAATAATTTACCATCTTTATTTTTGCCATCTTGTTTTATATTCTGATCCAAAAGTAATATGAGAATGTGCAATTATAGCACGCATATTAGGTAAATTTTTTCGTGACGTGATTCTATTACAAGGCCTCTACCATTACAAATCTTTACATCACACCATATAAATTATTAAAACATACTTTAATTTGTGATATACCCATTATTACATATATTAAAGAGATCAGTTCTTAACAATATATAAGCATGTATCAGTGAAGAAGGTTTACAAACGAAAGAGATGAAAAAATATTTAGTGCTGTTTACTCTTTCATGCAGTAAACTTATATCTGCAAGAAATAAACTGGAATAATGCATACCAGAATATTTTCATAATAATGATATTTCTTTAATTGTATTTGAACATATCTATTCTTTGAGTGGACTCGAAACTACAGTTGACAAAATCGTTTCTTTGAAACTGACCAATATTAAATTACGTCACATATGATTTGGTGCTCATAATTTGACGGTTCCGAACTAGACTCAAGCAGACTGGTCAGCAAGGGCACTTTTGAGAGCACCTGCCCCTGCTACAAGGCGTGCGTGTCATAGTTCATATAGTTAGTCGCCAACTTCCGGCCACGGCAGAGAGTGTTTTCTTGCAGGTCAGGTCATGTGCGATCTCTGGTGGGCAACGTAGCACTGAGGTTGGTCTTCTCAGAGTGCTTCGTCTTCCCCTATGAACTGTCATTCCACCAAGTGCTCCACATTACTTAATCATCCTTTTGTTGACGTCATATAGACATAATTACTGACAGCGTCCTTAAATAATCAACTTAAAACATATATGGTATGAATAAAGGACTAGTGCTTGATCCCAAGCATGATTGCTATGAATTCATTTCTTCCTTATCATTTAATAATAATATCCAAACACTAAAACCCCAACCCCACCGACATAAACCAGTCTACATACACTTATCTTTATTTGAAAAAGTAACACCTAAATTTTTTGAAGCTTTGGCATTTTAAGATCACAAGGACATATGATGGACATGAACTTACATATGTTAGTTGGCAAGAAGAAAAAGAATGTAACATTTGCGAAATGAATTACAAATGTCATCAGTACGTTCATTATGCTGGAAGTTCCTTGGTGAGAAAAGTATACCAGGTCATCATTAGTCCGTAGTTTGAATGAAATGGCTAATGTTCCTCTTCTGTCAGTGATAATGGAACCTGTGGTTGTGGGAAAGAAATGTTCACTTTATACTTGTCTGCTTCTGAGGGAATATGTCTTAATGCCAGAAACGTGTAATATTTACCTTTGTTCCCTGGAACTGGGAATCCTAGTTTTGTAGAGTTACTTTGCTATCTGTCCTCAGTTAATTTATATATGTTTGCCAACAAGTGTGTCTTTTGTTAATAGTTGCTCTGTTGTTTACTTTATTTATTGATCTCTTAATTAATCATTTGTCTTCTTTCCTACAGACCAAGGATTGAAAAATGAACGCACTGAAGAAATTATTGAAAATACAGGAGACAAGAAAGGGTGATTAGTGGGAGAATTCTGAACTGCTGCACCACTGACTGAAGATTCAAGAATGCATATATTTTGTATTTCCTTACTGTACATTTGAGTGTAATAAAGTGTGAACTGTATATGTTCCTATAACCTATGATACTTAAAGTTTCGTCACAAATCACCACCAAATAGTATTTTGAATTATGTTCTAAGCAAATTCAGTTCCTTGCTGGTGATCAAACCATCTTCGATATGCCCCACTTCATTATGAGTTAATGGCCACTTTCTGAGGTGTCCACATCAAAATATTGCATGCTTGTCTTATTTCTTTCATGTGGGTTGTTTATATATATAGCCATCTGGAATTTATTGTGAAAATGTGAAAAGTGAAAACAGTTAATTTCCACATTAATCATTTTGTAAGACAGCAACGATAACTTTACCAGTGGCTGATGGAAAGTAACATTTTGGGCAGCCATTTACTGTCTGAGTCCAAATGAGATCAATGATTGTCATGTGGAAGTGCTGAGTGCGTATCTCAGGAAAGTCATGAATCTGTAACCCTTCTTGGATTTAGAGTGAAATGAAGTAAATTAAACAACACTGTTGGTCTCTCACATGGGTTCTAAGACATTTTAAGCCACCTTTATCCTAGTTAAAGGTGAAGTAATGAATGCATTTCTCGGTCTCTTACTTTCTGATATTGAAAACCAGAAATAATCACCAATATGAGTAAGTTTACATTGCAAAAGTGTCATCAGATCCTGACTCAGTATTTCGAAGTGCACGTTATTGCTGTTTTCGGAAGTATGAAATAATTGCGCTTTGTAATTGAACAACCACATTAATAGTTGTCTGATATTTGTAATTTTGTTTAGTAAATGTCATTATCTTTCAAACTCCCGCTTTAAATTTATTTTTCTAAAGTGTGAAATTATTTTCATTACGGTTTCTCGGTAAGCTACTGTGTTCTATGTCTTTATCTAACTTATTTACTTACTTATTCATGGAGCTGAGCCCTTCTAGAGGAGCCGCCAATTCTGCAGCTACTCAAGAACTTTCTAACATTTTATGGAACCCGAAGATTCATTACCATGTTAACAAGAGCCCTCCACTGGTCCCTATCCGGAGCCAGATCAATCCCATCCATACCATTACATCTTATCTCTCTCAGATCCACTGTAATATTGATCACCCACCTACGCCTTGGTCTTTCAGTGGTCTCTTGCCTTCTAGCTTTCCCATCAATATCCTATACGCATTCCTAGTCTCTCCCATTTGTGTTACATGCCCTGCCCAACTCATCCTCCTTGACATGGTCATTCTAATTATACTTGGAGAAGAGTACAAGTTATGAAGCTCCTCATTATGCACTTTTCTCCACCCTCCTGTCACTTCATATCTCTTCGGTTCAAATATTCTCCTCAACACCTTGTTCTGAAACACCCTCAGTCTATGTTCCTCCTTTAATGCCAGAGACCAAGTTTCACACCCATACAGAACCACAAGCAAAATTGTGGTTTTGTATATTCTAATTTTTATGTTTTTGGACAGCAGACGAGAAGACAAAATGTTCTGGACTGAATGGTAGCAATCATTGCCTGAGTTCAATCCACTTGCTTTATCTAAAGAATAATAAATTTTATTACTTTATTCTGAGGATCTTGCTCACCTCTCATAACTATTCTCCAGTGCATGTTTTGAAAGGGAAATTAGCGGATAATTTCATGACTATTTGATGGACATATCACTTCTCGAGAAACAGTGTGCTCCATCGAGTTAGTTCGTTAATCAAATTGTGCAGACTGAATTATATAAACTGTTTACAAGTTTGTGCATAATGAGGAGCTTCATAACTTGTACTCTTCTAAGTATAATTAGAATGACCAAGTCAGGGGGGATGAGGTGGACTGGGCATGTAGCACGAATGGGAGAGACGAGGAATGCGTATAGGATATTGGTGGGAAAGCCAGAAAGAAAGAGACTACTGAAAGAACCAAGGCGTACGTGGGTGGACAATATTGAAGTGGATCTAAGAGAGATAAGATGTGATGGTACGGATTGGATTTATCTGGCTCCGGATAGGGACCAGTGGAGGGCTCTTGTTAACACGGTAATGAACCTTCGGATTCCATAAAACGTTAAAAAATTCTCGAGTAGCTGCAGAACTGGCGGCTCCTCTAGAAGGGCTCAGCTCCCTGTGTAAGTAAGTAAGTTTACAGGTTTGTAGCTTTCCTTCTCAGATGCGTTTTCATGCTTCGTGAACGCGCTTACAAACAGCACACTGTAACAGACTTCTATGTTCGCATTATGAACGCAGTACCAATGGCGCTGTGTCCTGTTCCGTTCGTTTAAGCACGGAATTGGCGCGAAGCTTGTCGGTAGGTTCACATGACAATATAACCTCTTCAGAGGATGTGGTTATTAAACATATTTAGAGTGTAATACAAGTATTTCGGATAGGGTTTTGTAGTTTCTAGTAGAGTGGCTTCGCGTTTTGAATATGATAAAAAATTGATATTACTACACATCAGGTTATGTTTCTCTTCTTTCGTATATTGGTTATTGTCTTGATCTATCATTAATTCAAGTAACGTCAGCAATAAACTTTTTGCGACTAGAATTTATTCGCCTGTATTTCTGTTTACGGAAATCACAGGAACGTTGATCAAGTTGTAATATGTTTATGAAGTTCTGCACTCTTCTTCTTTATTGGGAGAAAGTGAAGATTTTGTGTTGACTATTTTTTTGAGGTTATGCATTTCATTTCTAAACTTTGTGGATGATATAAACAAGATTCTGGAGGTATAAAATGGGCGATTTTGGAGATGTATTTAGAAGAAAAGGAAAAGAAGGCTCTCAAGAATTAGGAGAGTACAGAGATTTATGACTTTCAGCAGTGCATTTATATGTGCAATGTCCTGTGATGTTTCCTCCCCCTCCCGCTGCATAGCTTACCGAACATCGTCATAAAGATTCTGTTCTGCCTAACCTGTTTATGATGTGTTCGGCTTATTTTACAACAATGCCAGTACGTACACTGTGCCGTACATAGTCTCGAATTGTAGGATCATAGATGAATGATGAATTAGAAGGGATTTAGGAGAAAGTAATCCTGGTCGTATGGAGGTACTATCCTAGCATTTTCCTGGAAGGACTGTGGAATACTACGAAACACCAGAGTCAGTATAGGTGATTACCCTACAGAGACTCAAACCGAAGACAACCCTAACATATTTCTGAATCGGTATTACTACTACACACTACTCTATGTTGAACCTACTGAAAATCGGGTTTTAGAATACAGGGTACAATAAATGATTCATTCGTTTTTAAAATGCTATCTTTTCTAAAGCATTACACATACAAATATGACTGATATATAAAAAGAACCGTAAACTCACCAAGTTTTCTTACACTCTATAAATGTTCTATGTGTGCCCCTTGGGTCACACGACACACGTCCAGGCGTTAGTCGAGCTCGTTCCACACATTTTGTAGCATTATCCTGTCAATGGTCATCACTGCAGCATCGATGCGTTCCCTCAGCTCTACTAGTGTTCTTGGCAGTGGGGGTACGTAAACACGATCCTTAATGTACCCCAAAAGTAAGAAGTCACAAGGCGTTTAACACCGCTCTTTCCCAACCCGCCTTTGTTTATATCAGCTCAAATATGTGATATTACATAAGCCTAATTTATCGTATATTTAAATGGCTGAAAACTCTGGTGCATATTAAGCCGCATTTAATTAAATAACTCATTGGCTACAAAGCGATAGTAAAACTCACAATGCAGTGGCCATTCAAAATGTGCATTGATTATGTATATACTTATAGCTACTAACTGAAACATACTCCTCTAAATTATTCATGTTCCCCTTTCAAAATTCTTCTTTCTTTAAAGTTACTAGCCCAAACGTAAATGAATGGAAATTATAGGCGCCCACTGGTAACTATTTTGTAAAGTTATATTTGACGTAATGTCCTGCAGCGTACCTAGATCCTGCTCAGTTACTGATCCCCATCCTATGGCTCACGTTGCTTATTCACACACGATCAAAATTCATACATCAGTACAGATGAAAGTGACGTAGGAAATATAAATATAATTCGAAATTGGAACGTGTTTATGCCGATGTGCCTCAATTATTTTGATTTACATCTCACAACCCGTTTATTTGTTCGGACTAGATATGCGGGACTTGAGGTATTTCCGCAGTAGCATGCTGTAGGACGTGTGTTCATCGTCACTGCACGTTCACAAAATCTTCGCTGCATATTTTTAAAATATCTTAATGCTAAACGTAATATTAGACAAAATGTCAGTACAGAATGTACAGCCAAGGCTCTCTCGATATTCATAATACCTATTGTTGTGTTATTATTTTTCTATTATGGTAGTTTATTTCGAATCTGATCACAGTGGTCGGCCGTGCTGTCTAAGGCATGAACCATCTTCGCCTGCTCGAGCACTCGGATCGTGGGTTCGAATCTCACTAGAGACATGGATGTCTGTTTTCGTTTATTCCTTGTTTGTGTTGTTCTGTGTGTAAGCGGAGGCCTTGCAACGGGCTGATCCCCAGTCCAAGGAGACCTACCAACTGTGTATAGGACTAAGATTCTGAAAAAATTAAACGCCTAAGGCCCACAAGGGCTGTTGAGCCATAGATAGATAGTAGTGTTTCGAACAACAATTGACCTTTCACTCTTCGTTAATATTTCTTGAGAGAACTTTATAAAATAAATGAAAAAATGCATGGATATTCCAAACGTTTAATACAAGTTGTTCACATTTATGCACCAATTAAACAGTAAATTCAAAGCAAAATCTCTAGTTATGTTGACATATTCAGCGAAGTTCTATGGTAGATAACCATCTCTGTGGTACGTTTGTAGACTACGTGAATATATTGCTCTTCTAAATTAATCCACTTCATAACCCGTATATGCTGGATAGGCCTACGTAAAAGTAGAAAGATATAAAGTATAATTCGGTCGATATCTGGAGCCATTCAATGAGGATCTAACGGGGAAACCTCTCTGTGATCAGTTTATAGGGCCGATATTGTTTTAAACATATCCCTCTTCAGTGATCATGTGTTTCTTAAATTTTAGAACGTAACAGATGGTTGCATAGGGGAGAGCATTATTTCGATGGTAGAAGGGGCTTACAGGCTTGGATTCTGAATGCCACTTGTTCGACTCTAGACAGAACCAGATATTTGGAAATGTTCTTTGCCTTTGAAGAAAACAGTCTTCTGGGATTTGGCACCGTGTATATGTGGTGTTAACCGACGTTTCGGAGGAACGTATCGCCTCCATCTTCAGGTTAGAAGAAAAAATATAAGAAATCTGCAAGCTAAGAGACCGTGAGAACCGGTAAAAGCAGTCTGCTTTCTTCATAGTCACCGCCGTGAAAGCCTCAAATCTTCTTTACCTTTCATTTACTCGATTCGCTCCAGTTAAATATTGGAAGAGCGCCTTACAACTGTAGGAACAGTAAAACCCATCCATTTTCCTGTCCTTGCATTTTCACTTGCCGACTGCGAAGGCATGTCCCCATTACGTACTGTACAAGGCGTTCGACAAAGCTGGCCTCTTGTACTGAATGACTGACGGGCTGAATCGCAACAATACGTATAACACCGGGCAGGGCGGTTAAGCGATAACGCTCTACACTCGCAAGCGGGGAATGCTCAGTTCGAATCTCGGCTAGGATACCGCTTACACTGAATGAAGGTCTTCGTGGTTTTCCTCAGCCCCTCTAGGCTATCCAAAGTAATACCTAGATTAGGACACGAATGATTACTTACAACTTCTTTCCAATTCACCACTTGTTGAACTAGGGGCTAGCTCTATAAATTGTGGTAATCTGAGCAAGTTTTTTACCTGAGGACAGAGACAGAGTCCAGCCCCGAAATTTTGTTTGTTAATTGAAAAGCATGAGGATGGATAATGTGTAAAAAGTCAATAATTGAATCATCGTAACGTTGGGCGCTATATAGGGCCTAGTGTGATATTGAAGCCGCCTTGAAATCAACTGAACTGGAACTACACAGACTAGCTTATGTATGACTCTGTCCTCACTTTATGCATAACAGTTTCTGTCGCATCTCTTAATAAATTCATGAACATTCGTTAGGTTCATTGCACACCAATCTGTAGAACTTTAATCTCTTAGAGTGTTTCATGTCCTTGAGCACAATTATATCAAGGTCACTGCCCTGAGGTCATAGAAGAGTGTCTGTAGAAAATAGATGGATCCCACATTTATGGGAGTAAAGTTACAGCAGATTTAAGCAAGTTTATTGCCCACATAATGAAATATTCTAGTACGAAAGTTAAAATGTGAAAACCTGAGCCATGTAATGTCCGTCAGATCCAGTTATATTACGTGGATGCAAAATAAGGTCCGAAAAAATGATGCGAAATATGTGAGAAAGGAAAATTTTGAGGAGGAATATGGATAAGTAACTGCCAAGCGATTTCGACAATTAGAGTTATCAAGTACCCAGTGAACATAGACATGTACGATGACTTGAACAACCTGCAGGGCTGTACGCATTAGACAAGGCATTCAGACATTTAACAAGCATCAGCAAAACAAACGCACCCCTCAGAGAAGGAACGTAAAAGAAAAAAACTCATTTACTGATACTATTTAAGCAAATGTCATTTTAATGGTGTAAACGGCTGCCTGGGCGTAACACTGACAACTTCACTGCCATCTGTGAACCGACTTTCCACAAAATATGGGAACCTCTGCGTCTCACAAACCTATGGACTTCCACGGCCTCTTAGAAGAATGGCTTTCCCTTTCTACAGTTTTAACCTGTTTTATATTTTGTGACTGTAGAAGTAACAATCTGCTGCACTCGAAAGCAAGTTCCTTCTACGGTTAAGCCCCTGAAGATGGCCCCGAAGAGCCTTTACATGTGGGGTCTTTTAACCTTTTTGGTAAGCATCCTGCTATGTTATTTACAAAAAGATATAATTCGGGACAGTCGCGCAACAAACAACCGAAAAGTAACAAAATAGACACTACTGTGTCAACGTTTGTTTTTATTCGTTGTTGGTGGCATTGCTATATGTTTCGACCATTTTTCTGGGTCCTTCTCAGGCGCGCATGGATACTGTTTAGCTTCTGAATTGCATCATTAATTAATATGAATACATATTTTATCTGTGTGTTTATTCTATACTTATAATTATACCTTAATTTCAAAAATGTTGCTCAAATATAGTTAAGACTAGAAAATAAAATTGATATTAAGTGGATAAAAGTTAAAATTATATTAAAATTATAATTACAATTGTTATTAAGGTATTTATAACTAATATTACAAATTTAATTTATAAGTATTGGATTATTTATATTAAACTTGTTTGCACTGGATGGTTTGCCGTTCTCGGATTCCGAGAATTATATGACACTCCTGATATTAGAAAGATATTACTGATGTAAGTAAGGCATGTGTTAGGATGGATTAGTGGATAATTCATGTAGTAAGAGTGTGTAAGAATTTTTTAAAGTAATCCACTAAGATAAAGGTAAGGCTATCCCTGTAACAGGCCGGAAAGGCCCATAGGGTTTTGAGATTTCAAGGATCCCACATTTCCTAGACAATCGATTCACACATGGCAGTGAGGTTGTCAGACCTACCCGCCGGTCTCCCTTTACCCCCAAAACGATTCATGGTACTCATTTCTGTTAGAAGCTGAGTCAACCCAGGGCCATAGTGCGGCTGGAAGGATTAGGTCAATTGAAAAAGATTCAGTGACCTCATCGGGAATTGAACCCGTGACCTTCTGGTTTGTAGCACAGTGCCTCAACCAACTTCGCTACCTCCTGTCCTCAAAGTGAGGCAGTAGGTATCTCGAGAAGTGCGATAACTGTAAGCGAACTGAAATAATGCAATCTGCCATGAAAGAAATTATATTTCCTAGACGGCCGTACAGTCAAGGGGTGAGTAAGTACGAGGGAATTTAAGTAATTCAATAATTTATTTCCATTACATTACATTACAATTCTGATTTCAACTTACATTTTTGTTCCTAAGAATAAGGTAGTGAATTACACGAAGTTCTTGTGATATACAGCAAAACCTCGCACAGTCCGGGTAATCGGTTCCGCCAATATCCCGGGCTGTTTGAAACCGGACTAATGGAGGAACTAAATACATACAAAAATGATAATTGGTTCCAAAAAAATCTCTCTTTTTCTATAAATAAAACGCGATTAATAAATTCAAATTTTTATTTTGCTCAATTAAAATTTAGTTGCCTGTCACAGTAGCCGAGCGGTCTAAGGCATGTACTGTTTTCGCTCGCTTGGAAACCGGGATCGTGGGTTCGAATCCAACTCAGGGAATGGATGTTTAGTTTGTGTGTGTGCGTTTTTCTGTGTTTGTGTACAGGTAGGGCCTTGCGACGAGCTGATCACCTGCCCAAGGAGTCCTACCGAATGTGTAAGATCTAGAAAAACCGAAGTGAACGGAGAAGTTAACGGAGGTAGGCCTAGGCCCACTGGGGCTGTAGTGCCAAGAAAAAAAAAACAAATTTAGTTTGTTTTGAAATTTTCAAACCGGACTATAGTGAATCCGGACTGATGGAAGCCGGACTATGTGAGGTATTGCTGTACTTGTATTTCGGAAAAATATATCATGGCTTAGTTAGCACATCTAATTAATTGCTTGTGTGTTTTCGAAAGATGTTATTACATGATTTTAACACAATTAATAAAAGAACTAGACCATCATTGGCGTATTTTTGACGGATCCCAAAAATCCTTGTCTTTTAGGATTTCGAAGTAATGTTTCCCTCTTACGTAACTGTACCAGCGAGTTTCTTGTTTCTGTTGGCGAAGTCAGATCTCGCTCACAATGTACATACCTGAGATCTCAAGGTAAATCAACGTTAACTTACACTGTAAAAGTAAATATTTCGCTATCGTTAAGAAGCAGAACGCCATGAAGATATATGTAGGAGTGGAGGTATAAATGCAAACATTGATAACCTCGGCCCTGGTTTGAAATTATTGGTTAGATTTGGGTTCGAGGTAGATGGGCTTCAGAGCCCGTCGGTACATGGGGGAACGGGGTGGGGGGTCAGATAAGGCGTTCCATATCCTGTTGTGAATATAATCCCTGACTTTCATTTTGTAAGCTAGGCAGTATATCGTATATATTGTATATATAGCTTCATAACTTGTACTCTTCTCCAAGTATAATGATCAAGTCAAGGAGGATGAGGTGAACAGGTCATGTAGCACGAATGGGGGAGACGAGGAATGCGTATAGGATATTGGTGGGAAAGCCAGAAGGAAAGAGACCACAAGGAAGACCAAGGCGTAGGTGGGTGAACAATATTAGAATGGATCTTAGAGAGATAGGATGGGATGGTTTGGATTGGATAGATCTGGCTTAGGATAGGGACCAGTGGAGGGTTCTTGTGAACACGGTGATGAACTTTTGGATTCCATAAAATTCTGGGAAATTCTTGAGTAGCTGCAGAATTGGCGGCTCCTCAAGAAGGGCTCAGCTCCATGAGTAAGTAAGTAAGTAAGTAAGTAAGTAAGTAAGTAAGACAGTATATCGTCAATTCTACCATAGCACCACATATGCCTATATTATATGTAAAGCAGTAAAGTGTATTGTGATATGTACACACATACGGGGTCACTGGAAGAGAATGCTGGGATTATAAAAATATATCATTCAAAAATTGTCAAACGTATTGAAATAATTCGGCGAAAGAACACAAGTTTTGGATATGCTCAGTTGATGGCGGGTGGCGAGCGACGTTGAGATGCTTGTGTCAGTCGATCTATATATAAAACTTGTGGGCAAGGTCGGCCGTGAGAATTCCTGAGCACAGCTAGTTTTTCGTCCCAGAGTGAAGGCTGAAATTGTTTTATAATTAATAGAATTGAAGTCGGTTGTAAGAATGCAACGTAAATGGAGATAATTACTTCCACGTTAAGAAGTGCCAGATGATGATGCTGTGAGATTTGTTGAAAGATTACAAAGAAACGGGAAATGTTGCGAACGCAAATCTTCACGTCTACCAGGAACATAGGAAGAGAACGCGGAGCGCATTAGACAGTCCAATGCAAGAAACCCTAAAAATTCACTTGCTCGTCAGAATTTAGAATTAGGAATTCCAAAAACTGTGATACAAAACGTCATTCAAATGATTTTATACCTTTGTGTATGCAAGATTCAGCTGAAGCACGAAATCAAATCTGACGACTGGTCAAACTGTAAGTTAAAAATTCAGATATTTCTTAGCAACTTAACCCTTCAGTTATATCGATGTGTTTAACAGCATTTGAGTGATAATTTTGTTATAATCCCGGTATTCTTTTTCGATGACCCTGTATTGTCTTATTAGTGGCTTCACACTAGTGTTTCTAGAAGTTTTGGTTCCGCGATATTGCTCTAGAATTTTATTCGGTAGGCAGCCAATCTATTTTCCTTAATGCCCTCACAAGAGAAGAGTTATAGTGACTTGAAATAGACCACGATCATCACCTTCAAAATCGCCATTCATAATCAGGTTCCCTTCTAACTCGAAAATTCACAGAACATTTGCAGTTCAAACAGCGTCTGCAACTGATAATGAACATAATTCCATAAATGACTAAGTACATTCATTTTCCTTGTAGTCAACTAACAAATGGAGATCTTGGAGCATGATGTTTCTTCGGAAATAGTTCTCGCTTCGTATTTCATTTGTCTTGCGACTTTCTGTGTATCGCGATTTCTATAATGAGGAAAAGAACGGCTAAGAAGAAGCCTGCCCCCAGTGGAACAAAAAACGTCTGCACTCTGTTCAGCGTCACACTGGGCTGTTCTGGGATGTCATCATTCATCCTTCGTGGGTAGTGTCTTCTTTCCAATGCTGCAAGAATTCCAGCACGCTTCATTTCCTGTAACCTCAAAATGTTCAGACTTATAAGCAGGACACTATTGCAATTGTCGCACGTGAACGGAAGAATTGGGTTTATTTGGCTTCCAGCATTGTTGGTAATAGCATCGTAGGTCAGGTGTATGAGTGACTATAGACGAGGTTTGAACTGGTGACTCGATTTATTGACCACTTATACACAGAAATTGTAACTACAAGTAAACATAACAGCCTCATTGGGTTAAGCATTCTACAGATCCCTGTAAGTGCAGCATAAAATCTTCTATGTCTTCAAAAGTCGTTTCCCGGTAACTTCTCTTAACACTATGCTATGTTTACGTTTTTATCGTCTGGCGAATATGCCACAAATCTCGTTGCTTCAACTTAACTAATTTCCAGGCTGATGGCCATCTCACACCAGCCTTCACTAGTCTTCTCTTCGCGGACACACTAACTTCTAAACTTGTTCCGTTTATAACCTCTGGGCACAGACCTCACAGGAAACACGGCTCTTCTATTTTTGCCTGAGGGCCGGCCGCCCTTTACCCATGGGAAGATTCCTGGTACTCATTTATGTTAGAGAATTAGTCTACCCCAGAGCCATAGTGCGGCTGGAAGAATTATGTCAACTGAAAAATCCAGTGACCTCATCGGGAATTGAACGCGTGTCCTTCCTGCTTGTAACACAGTGCCTCAACCAAATACGCTACTGTGTGCCCCTGATGTACTAGGATACTGAAATAATTGCATAATGATGAGTTTCACAATTTATAATCCTCCCAAATACCTTTACAATGATCAAATCGTGGAGAATGAGATCGGCACGACATGTAGCATGTGTGCGAAATAGTAGAAGTGCGTATAAAATACTGATAGGAAATCTTTAACGACTGAGGTCACTGGAAGACCTATGCTACGAGTGTGGACTGGATTCATCTGGCTCAAGATAGGGACAAGTGGCTGGCTCTTGTACACACGGCATTGAACTTTCGAGTTCCACAAAATGCAGGCAATTACTTGAGCGGATCTGCAATTATTAACTGGCAATGAAGTATTCTCGCTTGTCAGTTTATGGGTCAGAGATCACCTCGTCTCCAGCAGTAGGGTCAGGGTCTATGTGCTGAATGATCATACATCGCCGATACACACGTCCGTGGGTCAATGCGATGCGTCACTCTTGCACTATGCGGCCGAAAGGCGTAGTCAGACTGTATGGTCTCTCATCCAAGCCTAAACCTCTCACCATGTCGCTTAACCTGGTGTCCCGGTCTGTCTAATTGTTTCTGCCTGTTGTCCTGTTGTATAACATCTTCGTGTAATCTGTATGGTTAGGGAGTGTTAATATTCTGGCCTTGCGGCCCATGCTTCGTACAAAACAAAGCTTGGTGTGGTCATTCACCACAGTGTCCCTGCGATGGAGGAGGAAGAAATTTCTGAAATATTGGTCCTCCACTCAACAGTGGCACGGCAGGCCATTCGAGAAGATTTAATTGCATCTGTTAGCGGCGAAAGCTTCATACCTCACATAGTGCTGAACTTCTCAGTAAAGACTGTGTTCTGTTGAGTTAGTTTGTCAAATGTGTTACTTTAAAGTCTTTGTTTTCAGTCTCAGTTTATTCCACTGGAATGTAGTAACGGGTACACATTGCCATCTGCCTATGGCACAGAGATATCGCCAAATCAATGGGAAATTTTCGTGCTGGGCGCTCTATGCGCGTCTGCTTAGAGGAGATGCAGGCTCAAGTGAACAAATCCTGCACTCCTGTATTTAAACATCCTGTTGCTTTACTGTACCTAATACTGTTTGTTGTACTATATAGTAAGTCAATAATGCAACAAATTGTTCCTTCTTTCTTACATTTTCACTTTCGACACATGTTTCGGCCCTTAATGGCCATCTTCAGGTTTCATACTACAGCGTGTGCTATTTTAGGGCATACCAATTGGCTACGAGTAAGATGTTTTAAACCATGAAGCGTGCAGTCGCTTATGTGACGAATGGACAATGTTAGTTCACTGTAGCAGTTTTAGCATAGTAAGACACCTGAAGATGGCCATTTAGGGCCGAAACATGTGTCAAAAGTGAAAGTGTAAGAAAGAAGGAACAATTTGTTGCATTATTGGAAGGCCTGTGTAGTACATTGAACAGTATTTAATTCTGCATCACTAAATCCACAAACATTTAATTGTGGACATAGTTCTATTCCAGTTGGTCAACAATGCACTCCTTTAAGCAACTCCTTGAACACTTAATTTACAGGATTTGAGGTTCTCAGAACAGTTCTTATGAAAAGTTCAACCTTACAGGATATAACGTAATGTAGTACGTTAAAAATCCCAGAAGACAGAAATATACACTTAAACTTTCCCATTCTTAATATATGTGTGACATAGCCATGTTAGTACTCACTGGAAACTGAACAGTCTCTTGTATGGACTTTCTTTGCTTGTGATCATTGAAGCCATATGCGAGAATGAAGCCTCTGGAATGGGCACAATGTTGCAGGTTGCATACATTCCAAGACCTCTGAGAGATGTCTCTGAGACGAGGGCTGCGTACTTCTCTCTCTCACAAATCCTCTTTAGAACTTCTATGTAGCTGTTTGGGAGCTCGTCTTTGTAAGGTTTCATCAACTTATCGTACACGTTTCTAAATACGGGATCTACAGATTTCTGAAAATAAAGAAATGTTACTCTTTTAGTATGTTAAGTTTCCCACATTTTCTAGGCAATCGGCTCACAGATGACGGCAAGGTTGTCAGCCTTACGCGCCGGCCGCCGTTTACTCCCAAGCACATGCCAAAAATATTCCTGGTAATCATTTCTGTTAGAGGCTGGGTCGACCCCAGGGCCATAGTGCGGCTGGAAGGATTAGGTAAATTGAAAAAATCCACCTCATATGGATTCGATCCCACGACCTTCCGGCTTGTAGCATAGTGCCTCAAACAATCCCACAACCCTAAGGGCCTCCACAGCTTGTTACAGGAGTAGCTTTACCTTTTATTCTTTCAGTGAGGGGGATGGACAATTTGATAGAAATTTGGAGGTCGACAACGAAAATTACAGTCTTTCCTCTCTTAAGTTCTTAATCATACCCCTCTTACGTGATAACAGCGATGACATTTTGATTTATAAAGCGCAAGAAAGTCTGATAATTGGCCTATTTACACCCACATATCCGGACAATTGTTTTTTATTCTTTCAGTAGGGTGAGACTGAGTCTTTTGGTACTTAGATCGCAAGTGGGACAACTGTACCATCCCTAGACAAGAGAATGTAGAAAGAGGCATTGGTGGAATGTTAATTGACAAGGGAAAACCTAAGTGTCTGCCTTATCCTCACTTTGTCCACCACAATATCCGCATGGAAATTGCTGGATTTAATCCAGACCTCCGGTGCCAGAAGCCGACAACTAACCACCTGAACTACAGCAGACGGTTGAAGAAATAGATCTCTGTCTCCACTCACCCGTATCTCTTCATGGCGAAGTACTTAATTAAGGGCAGGGGAAACTTCTATTTATGTCTGCATCTTAGTTGGGAGAGAGTTAGCTAAAACCTACTCGTCTGTCTGAGATGTTAATATTTTCCTGAGATTCGCAGAAGAAATTTGATTCCGAGCTTCTCAAATATTGCAATTACGTACATTCTCCCTTTCTCTTCAGTTTTATTTCGACAGTTTTGTACCTCGGTTAGTGATTTATGCGAGTCGTCTGCTACTGGTAGCGTAGTCAAGTCAGAAAGGTCACGATGGGTTAGATGTATGCGCATCCTGAATGAGGGAGACAACATATTGTAACGTGGATGGTCAGAGCGTTCCTTGGCAACGACCTGTAAACAACCTTCAATTTAGTGCGTTACAACAATAGGACGAATGTTTATAGCTCGTTGCTAGGCGACATTCAGAGCGCTAGAGGACTGACGAGATAGATATCACGTGACGTATTTTCTGTGCAGTCTGCGTCATCAACAATAGAACTGTGTTTTGTATGCGATCCGTGCTGTGGTTATATAACGGAGCTGTGAGTCGTAATTTCAGAAGGAACTGCAACTAGAAGTGACAGTGACAGTGACAGTGACAGGGATAGTGACAGTGAGAGTGACACTGACAGTGACAGGGATAGTGACAGTGACAGTGACAGTGACAGGGATAGTGACAGTG
Organism: Cryptotermes secundus; assembly: GCF_002891405.2. Lineage (NCBI taxonomy): Eukaryota > Metazoa > Arthropoda > Insecta > Blattodea > Kalotermitidae > Cryptotermes > Cryptotermes secundus. The sequence continues at coordinate 129,349 of NW_019725418.1, forward strand.
AGTGTGACACTGACAGTGACAGGGACAGTGACAGGGATAGTGACAGGGATAGTGACAGTGACAGTGACAGTGACAGGGATAGTGACAGTGAGAGTGACACTGACAGAGTTCTGAGTTCTTGGTTGAAGATAGGCACGGAAAGTTTGTAGAAGATTTAGCGTGTTATTTGGAGACTTTATGTGGGCTGGAGTGCAGTGATATCTGGACTGTGACTGTTATAGTTCCTGCGTTCTAGTTGTGGTACCAGGAGAGACTATAATAAGACAGATGGTGGAAGAAGAGGGTGAAATGACACGGCAGTGAATCAACGTGCTTTGGAGAACGAAGTAGAACTATGCAGAGAGGAGAGTTATGCGGAAGGAGTTGAATGTGGTAACTGTCATAACAGAGCGCGATTGTAATAGTGACGTCAAATAAATCGATTCATCAATCCAGAGAACCCACTAATTGCTTGTCGCGTTACCAGAATACGTGGCAATATCCAGTTTTCGCAAGAGATCTATTCGAAGGCCATCATTTCGGAGCTCGAGAAGGATACCAGAATATAATCTTAATGAGCCGACATACTCAGTTATTACAGAGACTGGCAATGCTCTGGACGACCGGGATTGGATTTCCGTCAGGAAAAAGTGTTGTGGCATGTAGACCCGTTGCTAAGCAGCGGCCCGTACACAACAGAGGAATGATTTTTTCTGCGCGATTCGCTAGACAACAATTGAATTACAACAATGTTTAGCGGTTCGTACCCAAATGTTATAAGTCGGGAACTACGGTGAAGTAGCTCTGACTCTGACATTCAGTCAGACGATTGGAATGAATTGGTTACTGAGTTGGTTACAGGACTCGTATGGTTCAGTTGTTGCGAGCTGTTGCTGTTAGAACCTGAGAGCTGAGCTCGAGAATATTTCGGGAACCCAGATGAAGGCAAACGTCCGCCGTCGGTAGCCACTACTGGGCAACGGCTAGGGAAGATTAAGAAGACTTCATATGTGTTGTGGTTACAGTGATCTTTCGAGTGTGTAACTCAGTGAGACTGTCGTAGTTATTTTTAATTACGACCTGTAAGGGTTCAAAATGCGTTAACTAATATAAACCCTGTCTACAGTCACTCATATGCGTAACGATATCATTCTCCTTGTCACTACGTCCAGTCCGGCTCTACGTCCTTAGGAGCATCTTGTTGTTCATGTTCCGGGACAAAGCGGTCGGGGCTCGAAACTTATCATTCTCTTTCGTGTAGAGTTAAAGTTAAAATGTGGGAAAGCATATCTCAGTTTCCCATATGTCTTTACATAAATAAACTCCGTGGCTTTAGTCCACAAACGAACTACACCAACCGAGCGACAACCGCTTGTCGGCGAAGTTAGTGCCAAATTTAGCAGATAGAACGTGTCGCGTGGTCAGCGCAACAAATCCCCACGGCCGTTAATTTCATGTTTCTGGACCGGATATATCTTTATATTATGCTTAGTTAAGCACAGTAGCAGGCATAGGATTAGGGGTGTGGTAATAAGAGCACTGATCCTTAGGACACTATTACAAGATATTTAGTATCAACTAACCTCTGCATGTCAAACGACAAGGGAAATCGATTACCGCGAAATAGTCGAGATCTGCAGATGCAGCCAGAACGTCCAGTCGGTATGTCCCGTCGTCAAGGGCGCCCTGGAAGTCTGTGTACGGTAAGGGATGGTGCTGCACAGTGAGCAAGGAGATGAAGGTGGCCGAGTATGCGACGAACAGCACCAGTGCTGTGACGTGGGTTATGAAGCAGATAAGGCGTGAAGAGTTAGACTGAGGCACTCTTCTGTTACCTGCGGGCAGAGTAATGATTAAGTTCTGTCAATATTTTCTCTTTTATAAAATTCCACCTAACAAAAGAAAGTTTCTTAAAATTATGTTTGTAGATTTTGAAACCAGGAAGGATTGCCTATGAACACATTCGTGATATAACATGTATTTCCATAACAAGTTCACTTATCTTGAGTTTAATTGTTAGAAGCCGCTACCTAGCAAAGACTAGTGAATAAGCAGAAGATTTTATGCGTGTTCTAGTTGTAGTGATTCATAGAGAGAAAATTAGTGAGATTGTTATAGTTATTGTAGTTACAAGTTACAAGCGATCAATAAATTCAATTATCAATCGAAGTACCGTGTCTAGCTACAAACACATGAAAACATTAATCTCATAAATTATTGTAAAAGTTGAACAGAAAATTAGATTTATAACGTCCGTTGTTGAAATATTATGAAAACGAATGTTAAAAATGTAAGCTGTAGATCTTCAAACGCATATCCGCACAGTGTGTGAAGCACCAAAGGACTATTCACCTTGCTGACAGAAACTGCCGAACACGTATACAGCCGAAAGAGACAAATTCTCTTTTGAGTTTCGAGCACTCCGAGCTTCATGTGTGTTGCTGAATTTCCACGAAACGTATAGAGAGGCGGTGAGAAGCAGAGCCGCCGCCAGAGCAACGAGCCACAGTTGAGTTGCGAACGGTGAAAGTATGATGCCTCTTAGCTCTGCATCCATATCAGGTTGCCTTGTGTACGTGACCATTCTGGCAAATATACAGAACAATTTCATGCACCTGTATACAAATATCTGGCGTATTGAATTCATTTTAAGTGCATATCTCGCGAAAGCCTTCTTTACTATAGAAATGGTGGGTATATGATATTTGCTAATTTAAGTTCATATTCTGCTACAAATGTTATCTACTATATCCATCATTGCATTAGAGGCATTCTTTCTTCAACAGAAATACAGTGAAACTTGGTTATAGCAACATCGGTTTCTGCGACACCTTGTCTATTGCATCAAATATTCAATGGTACGAACTAATTCCTCATAAAGCAACTGTTTTTATACCTTGCTTAGTACGACATGCACAAATGCATCAACCTCGTATGTAACGTCATTTTCATTCCTGAATTTCTCTGATATCGTGGGAAAGTTCGATGTGTCTGCCCACCCTCACTTTCTCTACTTCCTGACGTGACTGTCCTGGAAGAATACGACCGCGCTCTGCAAGAGGAGCGTGGGTTTTATGCGAAAACAAGGGTGAATCCATTAGGGTTGTGAACTTGTTTTATGAATCCAGGGGAGGCAGCAGTGAAATTGTGACAAAAATTATGGACATTGAACGTAATTTAGAAAGTGTGTATTGGGCAAGTAACAGGAAACAGATGAAGATAACTGATTACTGTACTCGTATCTAGGTACAGTAAGGCACAACAATTGATGTAATCTACTGTAATTTGGTGAGTAGGCCTACCTTTAATATACAGTATTAGTGCGGTGTGTATTGTCAGTGAAAAGCGCTGTAATATGTCTTTGATATTACACATTTGGGCAATTCCACGTTAATGTTACGTTAGTCTGTACTTAACTACGTATTTCACTAAAAAATGCAACATTTTAACTCGGTTTTTGGTAGATTTTTACGTGACTAACATAAGGCTACTGTGGAAGTGCCCATTTCGATTACAACGACATTCGTTTATAACGACACTATTTTTAGGTCCCTTTGATGACGTTATAACCAAGTTCTACTGTAATTACATGTACCATAGAAATGGAGTGATATAGTATGACAGCTCTTTGCAAGTAATTAATTATATGACGCAATAATATCAGCGAGCCCAATTGGCTCAGTCGGTATAGTGATATCCTACGCACTGGAAGGCCGGGGTTCGAATCCCACTAGCAGCATTTTTTCTCCTACAGAGAGCCTAAGCCGGCTCTGGGACACATCAAGCCTCTTGTCCAACAGACCGGAGGCTAGTTCCTTGAGGGTAAAGCAGTTTGGCCTTAAGCTGACCACTCACCTCTATCCAGTGCCGAGGTGAAGAATGGGCGGAGATATTCTTTCATTCCCCCATACGTCTTTATGGTATAGTACTGAATTGCTTAATTAATTAATTAATTAATTAATTACAGAGACAACTTTTACACCGTCATATCTTATACTGTACCTGAGATAAAAGTAACAAATCAAAATTGCATTCAGAAATAAATTAAGTAAAAGTAAGTAAAGTAAAGTAAAGTAGAACAATCCATGTACCGGGCCATGAAGGCCCATAGGATTGTGAGACGTTGAGGGTCCCACATTAGCGAGATAGTCGGCTTAAAGATGGCGGTAAGGTCGTTAGTCTTACGCGCCGGCCGCGCTTTACTCCCCGGGAAAATTATTTAATTAATTCCTGGTACTGATTTCTGTTAGAAGCTGGGTCGATCCCAGGTCCATATTGCGGCTGGAAGGATTAGGTCAATTGAAAGAAATCCAATGACCTCATCGGAACTTGAACCCGCGAACCTTCCGGCTTGTAGCAGAGTGCCTCAACCAACTACGATACCGCGTGCCCCACAAATAAATTAAGAGCAGATTTAATTCCGGAGATACTAATATTTAGTTCGGAAATTTTTGTCTTCGCATCTCCTGTCCAAAGGAAGTGAAGATAATTTTGCGTGCTCTCTTTCTGGGCGCGATGTTTTGTCTTTCGCTCGTGTGATACTGATTCACGCGCTTAAAACATTGTCATTACATCTGTCTGAAGTCAGTCATGGTTGCTGCATCAGCTGCAGAAATTTAACGTTAGAAATTAAGGAATATACTCATATTTATATATAATGAAACTGACTGAAGTCAGTCAGGGTTGCTGCATCAGCTGCAGAAATTTAACGTTAGAAATTAAGGAATATACTCATATTTATATATAATGAAACTGACTGAAGTCAGTCAGGGTTGCTGCATCAGCTGCAGAAATTTAACGTTAGAAATTAAGGAATATACTCATATTTATATATAATGAAACTGACTGAAGTCAGTCAGGGTTGCTGCATCAGCTGCAGAAATTTAACGTTAGAAATTAAGGAATATACTCATTTTTATGTATAATGAAACTGACTTGAAAGAAGTGACCTTAAAGTACATGAAACCATTCATCTGGAAATACTTTGGAAATGCCCAGCTGAGTTGCCCCTTCTATCGAAAATCTGAACGGGACTCCTCCGAGTGAAATTCGAACCTGTTTCCGCTGTATCTGGTCATGTAAACACACAATGTTACATTACGTATAATTATTTACTAATATTACAGATCATGTATTTGTAATCGTGCATTGCACGTCCTGATAGTGGACCCAAATGCATACTTACATACTCAGACTCGCTCAGCTCAGTTCTTCTTAAGTTGTTTCATAAGTAGGTACGCTGTAGGAAACTTTAAAATTAATGTGTTATTTAGAGTCAGTGAGCAGAGGAATATCCTAGACGAAATAAGAAAACAGAAGGCTAATTGGATTGGTCATATCTTACGCAGTAACTACCTTCTGAAGGGTAGGTACCCTTCAGAGGATCCTTCAGGGTGCGTATAGGTTCTCGTGATCGCAGGACAGGGCGAGGAGGGGAGGACAACGAAATCAGCAAGGCGGAAATACCCAAACAGAAATAACCAAATCAAATATTAACAAAGAATAAATATAATATATTAATAAAGAAAGAATACAAACATAATGTAAATACCTGTATCAGAATGATTGCAGAGTTCGCTGTTCTAAGATAGAATACTATGTAGAGAAATTAATTTAGACGGTCGAGGATGACCTCGACCGGTGGTCCGAAACGAGAACAACCTACCCCTTCAACGGTTGGGAAGCCAAGAGCCCTTAGCTCCACTCGTTAGGCCGCTAAGTCGGCTCAGGAGGGTAGGGAGAGAGGGGGACAGTAGAGACAGTAGAGGGGAGAAGTGCGCACACAGACCACGGACATGAGCCGACGTCACACTTCTAAAAGAAGTTATTGAAGGAAAGATAGAGGGGCGGATAGAAGTGACCAGAAGAAGAGGAAGAAGACGTAAGAAGATGCTGGATGACCTTGGGACAGAAGAGGATATTCTCATTTGAAATAGAAAGCTCTAGATCGCATTAAGTGGAGGAAATGTTTTGGAAGAGACTGTGGACCTATCGTCTGACAGATTACTGTTGAATGAATGAATACAAGAATAAGAATAAGAAATTTGGTATCGTTATATTTGTCTAAAACGTCTTTGAATTTGCGTCATCAGATATAAATAGTGAACTTAACATCGTCGTCATTACAAAGTTACTAGATTCTATTTTTGGCCTACTTTCCTTATTTGGAATAAATAAAAGGAGGCTTATCAACTTGCTGCCGGCGTGTCTCCTCATTAACTTTTAACCACCTGAACCAATCTTTATGAAACCTGGTACGTATATCTTGGTAGCTAGGCCCATGAGAGCAGCCTACTTCAGAAATCCTTCCAGTTAGTCTTCTTTTCTCTATGTGTATCCCCCTGTCATTGCTAGACAACGGCCCCGTAAACACATTCTCGCGGCAAGGGTGAATTGTTAGTGGCGCTGTCTCCTGTGTGGTCCTCGTATAACAAATGAAAGTACGCTATTAGTTCTCACAAGATCATCGGAATTATACGATTTTAACTGATATCTAAATATTGAACACACAATACTTTGTTTTCGTAATGATGCCCGCTCAAGGTATCACGTACACTCAGAGACGTTTCGGACAAGCTACTAGAATTATGTGTACTTAGAAGTCCATATCGGTGGAAGGAATGCAGTCGAATTGACACGTTCTGTTGAGAAGGCCACGATGTTCATTCCGACGTGGGCTTCGCCCCTTACGACCATCCCCACGACGCCGCTCCACGTCCCGTTCTCGTCCTGATTGCCGTACGCGCCGTCTTTAGCTTCAGAATACTCGGTCCTGTGGGATAGGAAGGAAACATGTACATGTATCGGGTGGCCCAAAAGTGGCTTTCTAATGATTAAATTCATGTGTGAAATTCAAGTACGTTGTGTAAGACGTGGCGAAGTGTGTGAACAGAAAGTTGACTTGTTACGTAGAAAATGATTTTCCGTTTTCAATTTTACATTAAAATGTAAAGCTATCCCCGTACCAGACCGTGAAGGCCCATAGGGCTGTGAGACGTTGAGGGTCCCACACTATCTAGACAATCGGCTCAAAGATGGCGGTAAGGTTGTCAGCCTTACGCTCCGGCCGCCCTTTATTCCCAAAGAAAATTATTTAATTAATTCCTGGTACTCATTTCTGTTAGAGGCTGAGTAAACCCCAGGGCCTAGTGCGGCTGGAAGTATTAGGTCAACTGAAAAATATCCAATGACCTCATCGGGTTCAATTTTACATATAAATGTTTTATTTATAGTGTATCCATTTCTCTCCTTCTTTATATTCCAGTTCTTAACTGCAGTGACTCCAGGAACTGAAACTCTGTCTCTTCCTTTTGTATGCTAACAATTTGAATTCGGTCCAGATATCGCAATGTGAAGGACTGAAATCTGGAGATTTTGGTGATCATACTGTGAAACTGACAAATTCAACAGTAGCGTTATCTGACAATTTAAAAAATCTGGTCATATTAATGTGAAAATGGCTGCTCTTAACGTTCACTTTGTTTTAATATTATGTGTAATGAAATATCAGAATTCAGTATAATTTTCACACATGCACTTAGGTGCACACTGCACAAATTATAAGAGTTTAATTAATACGTACTGTTCTTTGTATGTTACCTCCATGCATTGCCCAGTATGCACACAGTATTGTGTAGAGCAGCCGTGTCAAACATGCGGCCCCCATAGCCACAAAGTACGGCCCCTCAACTTTTAGAGCTAATTGATATTGAAATCAATGTTAAAATTTTAGTAGAAATATTTTTTGTAAAGACAATTTTCCAACAGACCAGAAGACAAGACGACTCACGCAGACATAAATTAGCAGGCTGCAGGAAATTTAATGTTTTGCTATTTCTAACATAATTTCTTGTGTAATCTCTCTTTTTACATATTGAAAAGTTGTTTGATACTTGTCAAAAATGGCATTCTCTTGCTTTTTAAAACTGTAAGATATGTGACTTTAGGTAATTATATTGAAATTATTCCTAAATAATAAATAGAATTAAATTTCCTTGTATCGAAATCTAATGCATTTTGAAGGGCGGCCCCGGACTGTTATTTATAGGGCTGAGGTGGCCCTCTGTACAAGTTGAGTTTGACATGCCTGACCCAGAGGGTTCCTTCTTAGGACGATATTTCCTTAAATAAATTTCACCATAACCAAAACTCCATTTGCAATATTTTCTCCCTTATAAAGTATCGTTATATAACATCAGTATAAAGGAAACTACTTTTTCTTCCGAAGCCTCTGAATCAGTTTCTAATTATGTGTTATTTTATAGTTGACAAAAATTCATATACGTGTATTACTTACTCATGGAGCTGAGCCCTTCTGGAGGAGAAGCCAAATCTGCAGCTACTCAAGAACTTCCCAGGATTTTATGGAACCCGAAGGTTCATTACCGTGTTCAAAAGAACCCTCCACTGGTCTCTATCCTGAGCCAGATCAATTCAATCCATACTATCATATCCTATATCGCTAAGATTCATTTTAATATTGTCCATCCACCTACGACTTGGTCTTCCCACTTGTCTCTTTCCATTAGTTTTCCCACCGATAGCCTATATGCATTTCTCTTATCCCCAATTCGTCCTACATGCCCTGCCCACCTCATCCTCCTTGACTTGATCATTCTAATTACACTTGGAGAAGAGTACAAGTTATGAAGCTCCTCATTATGCTGTTTTCTCCACCCTCCTGTCACTTCATCTCTCTTCAGTCCAAATATTCTCAACACCCTGTTCTCAAANTGCAAATTTAATTTTGTATATTCTAATTTTTATGTTTTTGGAGAGCAGACGAGAAGACAAAAGGTTCTGGACTGAACTCTGATAATACGAATCTCAATTAAAGCTGCTCTGATGTGCGTATTCACATGTCCTGTCATAGAAGTAATGACCAAATTTATTGAAACTTTTAACAATACACTTCACTGCTTCATGCCGCAATATAGTTACTACTGGCTTTGAATATTTCGTATTTTAATAAATGGCAAAGGAATTATTAATCTTTAATATAGTTTTACTTAATTCTAGTAATTCATTGAATATTATATTAAAATTTGACGTGAATATTTAATGACTTTCGTAAGGAATGTGAACAACAGTGGATTACTTTAATTCATTACTTTATATGCAGAATTCAGCACGTTGCTTAGCAACGCTCAGTGAATGTACATTCATGAGTTTGTGCTTTTAACAAGAAAGTTTGCGATATTCCGCGTCTGTTCTGTCGGTATTATGAAGAAAGTAAAATATCCGACAGAACTGGTTTTTACGATCATAACACTGCGTATGGAGATACAACTCACGTGAAATTTAACTGGGTTTCCATCTCGTCCCATAGATCGCGCACAAATCCAGACATTTTCGGTTTCTGCCATCTCTCTTCAATTCTTGTAATTTTTAGATGAGGATTCTGCGAAATGGATTGAATAATATGTTGTATAGTGATAATGAAACTTGGCCGCGCCATAGCTCAAGCGGTTAATCCCACCGCGGCGGCCCGGGTTCAGTCCCGAGTCTGGTCAAGTGGAATTTGTTGTGGACAAAGTGGCGCTGGGGCAGGTTTTCTCCGAGTACTTCAGTTTCCCCTGCCGATCTTCATTCCACCAGTTGCTCCACAATCACCCTCGCCTATCATCTGGGGCTGGTACAATAGGCCAGAAGTGGCCGCAGTACAAGTGACTTAGTCTTACCCCACTAGCAATAAAAAAAATATAACTTCAATGTAGTAAACTACAATTAAAGAAAAGCTATTATAAAGTATCCACGAGGGCATGAGCCTCGAGTGATATTACAAAATCCATAAATTTAAAGTTATTTTAAAACAATCGCAGTGCATTTTAATTGTTAAATTTCAATATTTTTCTATTTGTTAAAAAATTATTTTATTTATAAGATAGTAAATTCCGCTAGGTATTCACTCATGTAGCTCCTATACAGTTTGTTAATAACGAGTTACAGTCCCCAAGAGAATAGAGTAAAAATAAAAAAAAGTAAAGCTCTCCCTGTAACAGGCCGTGAAGGCCCATAGGGTTGTGAGGCGTTGAGGATCCCACATTCTCTAGACAATCGGCTCAAAGATGGTGGTAAGGTTGTCAGCCTTACGTGCCGGCCGCACTTTACTCCCCAGGAAAATTATTTAATTCATTCCTGGCACTCGTTTCTGTTAGAGGCTGAGGCGACCCCTGGGCCATAGTGCGACTGGAAGTATTAGGTCAGTTGAAAAAAAAAATCCAATGACCTCCAGTCAACCTATGTCCAGGAATCAACACCTGTTGAGATATGGCCGATGTTCTGTGATACCTACAAGAAATACTCTCTGTGGTTCCCATGCATATCAACACAGCTTTCAGATCTTCGTCACACAGAGGTGCGAACTCTGTCGGAATTTCCTGGTTTCACTCGAATCCCCTGATAGGTTATTCTCTGCTTCTTGCTGCAGTACCTCTAAGTCAAAGAATACACCAAAATATTTAGGTGTCCCCGCAGCCAAAAGTCCGGAGGATTGCGGTCAGGAGATCATGAAGGCCAGTTGACTTGGCCTCGGCGTCCTATCCGGCGCTCACCGGAAGTGTTCAAGTGACGTCTGACAATGCTGACGAATGACGTGGTTCCCCATCGTGCATGAAGCACATGCGCTCTCGTTGATGAAGAGGTTCATGTTCCAAGAGTACTGGTAAACCAATCACTGAAATGAGGGTACACTGTGCCTGTTAGTCTGTTAGGTAAGACAACTGATCTTAAGAATTTGTAGGATTTGAGGTTCTCACAGCTGTAGTTATAAAGAGTACTATAGTCCGGAAAATAACTGCGTGTAGTCCGGTGAAAGCCAACCGACGTTTCGGAGGAATATATCGCCTCCGTCTTCAGGGTCGTATAAGCCAAATAAGATACTGGAGTGAACACAGGTGGATTACCACCTGCTTCCACATGGTAGTTTATCCGGCTTATTCGATGCTGAAGATGATGGCGTTATATTCCTCCGAAACGTCGGTTGATTTGCACCGGACTACATTGCGTTATGTCCCACAATGTAAGACTGTCACGTATAAGGGGTTGGTGTGACTAATAATGATGGGTTCTGGATTTGGTGATTCGGTTTATTGGCGCATCTTTGCAATTACAGTTGATTAGAACAGCTCACACATTGAAACGCCGCATGAAGAGCCCTTACGAATCTCTCACTAGTCTCGGACTGATCTCTACTACCTTTGGTCTCGCTCTTGAAGTCGCAAATCCACTGCCTCTTATAAACTCCCAAGCGGCCCACATAGAAGACACCACGTTTAACAGTGGATTGTCTTCTGTTGTCCTATTGATTGTCACGGGAATCTTGTGTTTAGTAACTTGTTACCTGGTAAAGATTCATTCGCCGCTATTAATTATAACGGGAACGTGATTTCCGAACCGTTGCTCAACAACGGACGTTTCGCTCTGGATACAATATTCCGGCTTTCAGCCGTCACGTCACAATATTCTTCGTTCTTAAGAGTTGATCAGATAAGATGTCCACCCAGACATGGTCTCGCCCATATTTCAGCAAGTATTGATTTCTGGACGTACGTTGACTCGGCATGTTTGCCCATTTGCGTGAGTACTGTTATCTCCTTAAAGTCTACAGCCATTTTAACATCCTATATAAATACACTATTGGTTTATTCTGGTGGTAGATACATTTTGTTTCGGTATAAATCCGCATTCACTTCTTACAGCTAGCTAACTTCATCAGTTGCTCAGCTCGTCAAGAATATTCCCACTATTTATGGAACCGACAACTACGAATCTCATCTATCCAATTTATTGTCATTTGATTGCATTAATAGTGTTCGAAAAAGTATTATTATTCCATGATGACGGAGACAGAGACCGTCTCCGAAACGTTTGATTTTCACTCCGAACTCACCCAACGTAGAGTCCAAGAATATTTTGTCGTAACAGATGTTACCTGTTCACGGAACCCAGCTTTAATTTGTATACCCTGAAGATGTCTCCGCTGCCGGTTAGTGAACCAGAGAATGCCACTACTGGAAGTCCAGTTTGCTACTCGCGATTCCTGCAGTGAGCTAGTAGGGTGGATATGGTACACTTCGGTGAGCGCTATGTCTGTGCCACCCTCATCCCCTTCAGAGACGTGCGCCACGAGAAAATCACAGTCCAAGGGGATGTGAGTATCGGCCAAGAAGTTCGTATGTGACGCCGTTATGTTCGTGAACGCAAGCCATGTGCCTTCAGGAAATCGTGAAACCTGTAATATTACAATAATCCTACCTGTAAACATGTCACTAAATACGATATAGGATGCTAAATAGGTCCCTGTTTACTTAAAGCAACAATTCACCGGTATCGACGTGTACTGCAGCATCTGGTCGCTAGGAGAGAGGACGTACAGCGATCGACACTGTGCGTTAGTACCTTCTAAACTGCCCACGGACACACTGGTTAACAAAATGTTTCTTTTCGCGAAGAAATGCTTCCACTTTAGAGCTTCAAAGCTTTCCTTAAAACCTGTTAATGAAGAATTAGAGTTATTAAAATCAAAAGGAAAAATGGCTGTCAAGATTTGTTGTTATAATTGTTACAGAGTGGTGAAAGAAAGTACTAGGGACACCATAGCGTAATTTATCCAACCACATTAATGTGCCTGACATGTAGTATATAGGTTGTGTCATAGGCCTAATTATGTATTTACTTATTCATAGTTTATTTAATGGCGCTGTCGGTAAAAAGTAAAGCTATCCCGTACGTAAATTGTCTTATAACTTGATTATTACTTTATTTCTTAAACAGCATAATCTTAAGTATTGCTGTACCTGAAACATACGTCACACTTTCTTTAGAATTAGTTTAGTTATGAAATATTTAAATTGATATGATGTTGGCACATGGCAGTGTAGTTGGTTGAGGCACTATGCTACAAGCCGGATGGTCTCGGGATCGAATCCCGATGAGGTGGATTTTTCAATTTACCTAATCCTTCCAGCTGCACCGTGGCCCTGGTGTCGACTCAGCCTATAACAGAAATGAGTACCAGGAATATTCTTGGTGGTAAAGGGCGGCCGGCGCGTAAGGCTAACAACCTCACCGCCATCTGTGAGCCAGTTGTCTAGAAAATGTTGGAACCTCAACATCTCACAAACCTATGGGCCTCCACGGCCTTTTACAGGGATACCTTTACCGTTTTTTATCCCCGTAACAGGTCTTGTAGACCTATAGGGTTAAGAGACGTCGAGGCTCCCTTATTTTCTAGACAGATGGTTCAGAGGTGACGGTGAAGTCAGCCTTACGCGCCCGCCGCCCTTTACCACCAAGAAGATTTCTGGTAGACACTTCTGTTAGAGGTTGAGTCGATACCAGGGATATAGCGCGGCTGGAAGGATTAGTTCAATTGAAAAATCCAATGACCTTACCGGAAATCGAACCCCTGACCATCCAGCTTGTAGCATAGTGCTTCTACCAACTACTCTAACGCGAAAGGCGTTGTTGGCATCTGGGATAAAGTATCTTCTGATGTTAATGATGATGAGTTAAACACGAACTGAAAAATGTGTAGAAGGAAGCTTTGCTCGGCTAATTTAGCTAGTATTGCAGAATTTTCCTGGAGAGACCGAGAAAAACAAGAACCTCATTCATGTTTGCTTGATCCTCCGGCCAATTTCAGAGCAGAGCTCCTTTCCAAAAAATTAGAAAAGTTATCGCTCGAGCCAACTTACTGATACAAAGTCACGCACTGTGGATAAGGGGCTGGAAGTGACCAAGAAGCCGTCCCTTTCCATGACCGTTTAATGTTTTTGCAAATGCAAAGAAAAAACCTGACGAGTAGGCCTTTGTGCGGTTCTGGGCCACTTACCTAGTTCCTGTTTCGCGTGGACCAGGTACACACACCTCGTCCTGTATCTGTGTAGCACTTCGTTAGTGATATTGAAAGTCGTGTTCAGCGGAAGTGAATTGGCAGGCACAATGATGCAACAAATTGCTAAAATTGTACACAACATTTCATCGCAGGAGTTTCTGTAGGTTATGACAAAATAGTGTAATGTCCCTTAAATCGCCTAGAGGGACGAGCGTTACACTTTGGAGCCAGTTTCTGCCTTTATTGGAAGTGTTTAAAACGTTATTTGTAATCTAACATATTTTTTAGAAGTGAAAACTTATCATTCTCTCAATTCTTATGATAAATGAATAATTATATTTTCATCTCCCTTTAATTTTTTAATTATACTTCTTTTATATTCTTTGCATCGTTACAAACCACGCTTTATGTAGTATAACAGTTGTAATTTGATGTCTTGAGCAGTGTATTTTATTATGTGTTATTATATTTCCTCCTGCTTAACGTCTGTCTCAAACAAAACACTGATATGCCTATGCTTTAAGCCTAGGTTTTATTACAGGCATAAGCAACTGTTACAAATGACTGTGTGTCCACGCGTGATAATATCAAATTTAAAGAACGTTGGATACTCACGTTATATTGCTTACTTACCGTTGGCATTTCACAGTTTAATTTCCTAAGTGATTAGAGGAATGTTACTATTTCAAGTTAACTGTTATCATTTTCCCTTTTTTGTGTTTGCTGAATGCGACTGCGTTTCTTATTCGTTTGTCATTAAGTGTTTCTTTTTGCTTTGTGACTACAGTGTGCAAGCAGACATGGAAAGCCTAGGGTTTCCATAAATTAATAATGCCTCTGAAGCAAACGTGTAATGAGGCCACGCCATAGCTCAAGCGGTTAGTCGCTGGCTTCCCACCGCGGGGCCCGTGTTCGATCCCGGGTCTGGTTAATTGGGACTTGTGGTGGACAAAGTGGCGCTGGGGCAGGTTTTCTCCGAGTACTTCGGTTTCCCCTGCCAATCTTCATTCCACCAATTGCTCCACAATCCCCCTCACCTATCATCTGGGGCTGGTACAATAGGCCAGAAGTGGCCGCAGTACAAGGGACTTAGTCCCACCCCACTAGCAATACAAAAAATGTGTAATGAAGTATGAAAACCTGATATTTTCTGAATGTTCTTTATATGAAGTGAGGTCGTGTATGTTCTTACAGACATGAATTTCATTCGTAAAATTACGGAACGAACTTTAATTAACATTACTATCAAGAATTGTCGGTTGGATTTAATTTTATTTCGAATCGGCTCAATAAAATGCCTTGATACTTCAAACGATTTCCAGTAAAATTTTACAAATTTTGTAATCAACGGCCAAACCTATTTTAATCTTATATAACATAAAATATAGAACCCATGACGATCTCGCATTTAATTAAAAAAATTTTCAGATATTGAGAATGTTTAAAGATATGCAAGGAAGAATACGTTCTACCTCTTTGCAATGTGATTACCTTTCTAACGTCTTTAATTTGCAACCATATTTTCATATGCGCAACAGTAAATATCAAGGTCAATGACGTATATAATATCACAAAATATATATTTAGAGAATATGTCTACTTGTTCACAGTCATTGTATAACCTAACAGAAATCGACATGGTACTGAATAATGGCATTGTCGGGGTGCAGGCATAATTTAAATTTACTTTAGGTAACGCGAGCAATGTTGCTGCTTTTCACTGTGCAGATGGACCTACCCACGGGGTTATGTATTGTTCTAGCCTTGAAATATTCTATGACGCTGTATCAACTGTAAAGTTTGTGTCGCTTCACAAGAGAGACGATAGGAATTATGCCGGGGGAAAGGGTCAAGTCTAGAGAAACCCTACGTATATTCCAGTAAGTGGCTGGAGAAACACACGCAAGGCCAAACAGACTCCGTCCAGATAATTTACTTTCTTTCCTTTTTTTTTAATTTCCTGTATATTTACAATCTACTCAACATATTACGAGTATTTAGTAAATGTGATAAGTCAATTGACACTGTAGGTGTTGCCGGCCAATGCCGGTTCACCTTATGTTACTTAACTAAGTCTTCGGGCCACTGTCTCTTGAGCCTTCTAGGTACAGTTTGATCACTAATGAGCTGGTTGATCAGTTTATTTTTGTGGTTCGTGTTCCTGTTTCTATATTTTGCGGCCTGAGAGTGTATTACTTCCTTGATGTATGGTATTTTTAAGTCCTCATGTAGGGTCTGGTTGGAGACGTACCATGGTGCATTTGTCATTATTCTTAAAATTTTCGATTGATAGTTCTGGAGTATTTTGATGTTGGTTGGTTTCGCGCATCCCCATAATTCTATACCATATGTCCATATGGGTTTTAGTATGACTTTGTATATGATTAGTTTGTTATCTAGAGACAGTTTGGATTTTTTGCCAATAAGCCAGTTCATTTTATTTGTTTTAATGTTGAGCTGTAGTTTTTTTGCCTTTATGTGCGCTTTCCACGTTAGCTTCTGATCAAGGTGTAGACCCAGGTACTTGACTTCATTTTTCCGAGGGATAAATTCACCGTTTAACATCGGTTGTGGGCTTTCTGTGGATCTAGTTGTGAAGTTTATATGGACAGATTTGTCATTGTTGACTTTGATTTTCCATTTGTTGAGCCAATGTTGTAGGATGTTGAGATGGTTCTGAAGCTTTTTGGAAGCAGCTATGGGATTCTGGTCCAGCGCCAAGATCGCAGTGTCGTCAGCGAATGTGGCCATGGTGGTCTCATTGGCGGTAGGTATGTCAGCTGTATACAGAAGGTACAAGAGCGGACCCAAGACACTGCCTTGGGGTACTCCGGCTTTTATGGGATAGTAGTTAGTTTCAACTTTCGTTGTCTTGATGTCGAAGTATCTGTTCGACAGGTAGGACTTTAGTAGCAGGAACAGTTGACTAGGCATAATCTTTTTTATTTTATATAAGAGTCCTTGGTGCCAGACTTTGTCGAATGCCTGCTGTATGTCCAGGAATACCGCTGCACATACTTTTTTGTTTTCTAGTCCATCTCTTATTGCGTGAACTATTCTGTGACATTGTTGTATAGTTGAATGTCCTTCTCTGAATCCGAACTGGTGGATTGGTATGAGGTTATCAGGATTAGATAGCTCTAGAATCCTGTTTTGAAGTAATCGTTCAAATATCTTGGAGAGCACTGGCAGTAGGCTGATGGGTCTGTAAGAAGTTGCTTCCGTAGGAGGTTTACCAGGTTTTGCAATCATAATGATTTGAGCAAACTTCCATTGTTCAGGAAAGTAGGATAGATGCAGCATTCTGTTGTATAAGGTGGTTAGGAAAACTATCGCTTTTCTTGGTAGATGCTTGAGCGTTTCCCCTACTATTAGGTCATGTCCTGGGGTCTTGTGTGAATTCGTGATTTTAATCTGAGTGATGACTTCGTTTGGTGTAATAGTTCGAATTGGTGGTGACAGTTGACACGGGGAATCAAGATAGGAATTTATTTCTTCATCCTCTTGGTTATTTAGAGGGGTGAAAGTTCTGACAAGATGTTCAGCATATATTTGTGCTTTTTCGGAATTGGATCTGGCCCACGTCCCATCTTCTCGCCTTAGCGGAGCTATCGGAGTTGTGGGTCTTTTGAGTTTCTTGGTAGCTCTCCATAATGAGTGGTCGTTAGGTTCCAGATTTGTGATGTAGTATTCGAAAGTTTCGTTGTTGAAGTCTTGGATAGTAGCATGGAGTTTGTGGGTAAGTCTGTTGAGATACCTTTTGTCGTTGGGATTTCTTGTGGTTTGCCATATTCTGCGTGCTCTCCGTTTTTCCAGGACCATTTCTTTGATGCGTAGTGGTAAATTATTTTCTATTGTTTTTTGACAGTGTGGGGGTGTTGCGTTCCAAGCAGCCTTTTGGAGAAGTACTGTAAAGTCGTGAACTGCTTTTTCGATTTCGTCATGTTCCTTTAATCGTGTATTGGGTTTGATACGTTGGTTTATGTATTCTTGGTATTTTTCCCAGTTTGTTTTTTTGGTGCATAGGTGGGGGACAGTTTCCTTGGTCAGTATTTCAGTGCTTACCGTTATGATAATAGGGCTGTGGTCAGAGCTAAGATCAAAGCTCGATTTTATGTCACAGTGAGTACTTGGTATTTTCTTGGTGATTGCAAAGTCAAGAAGGTCAGGTATTCTATTCCTGTCAGCAGGCCAGTATGTCGGTTCACCGGTGGAGAGATAATCCAAGTTGTTCTGTTGAATTGCTCGTAGTAACATGTTACCTTTAAGTGTTGTAAGCCTGGAGCCCCAAGTGGTGTGTTTGGCGTTCCAGTCGCCTGCCGCTATGAAGTGGGATCCTAGTGTGTTAAAGTATTGTTGATACTCTTGTGTTGTAATCTTGTGTTTAGGAGGACTGTATATCGCAGCAATGGTGAGTGTCCAGATAGTGGTTTGTATTTTAACTTTTGCACTCTGTATCTTGTCAGTTATATACGGATTTAATTCGTGGTGTCTGAGAGAATTTTTAATTATTATTGCCGATCCGCCATGACCTCTTCCGTCAGGATGATTCGCGTAGTATACCGTATAATTTGGTATTTTGATTACCGTTCTGTTAGTAGCATGGCTTTCGGATATTAAAAGGATGTCAACTTTATTCATGTTTAGAAAAATTTTTATTTCATGGGTGTGGTTCGATAGTCCGTTAGAGTTCCAGGCGGCTATTATTAGCGTCTTATACGTCAATGGACGATTTTACTGATGACAGTGGTAAGCATGTTCAGGATCATGCTATTCTGATTTATCAACTGGTTAAACATTTCTTTGAATTGATTAAGAAAACTCGTCAATGTAGTTGTTAGTATTTCGGTTTCGTTGTTCTCTGCTGATGTGTTTGTATTGTTGCGCGCAATTTGAGCATATGTGGGCTTTCTGCTTTGTTGTGGGTTCAGCGGTGTAGTGGTTGTGGATATTAGTCCGAATTGATGTTGATCTTGCCGTTGCTGGTTCTGTTGTCTGATGAGCGAAGAATTTCTATTGTTGTTAGTCTTTAGATTTCTTAGATCCTGATATACTGAGCAGCCTTTGAAATTTGCAGGATGGTCACCATTGCATAAGGCGCAAGTGGCTGGGATGCTTCTTGGTTTTTTACAGGTCCTTGAGTCATGTGCACGACCACATCTGACACAATTATATGGTTTTGTGCAATACGTTCTTGAGTGACCATATCTCTGACATCTCATGCATTGGATTATGTCGTTTCTTTTTCTAGGTGGTTCCACTATTATCCTTGTGTGGCATAGGAATTCAATGTTGTATATGTCTTTATTATTGTTATGTGGTTCTAGGTCAGCGTAGAATAGAGGTAGCGGGTTTTTGGTTATCCTGTGTTTAATATTGACTATATTTCTGATCTGATGTCCTTTGGCGCTAAGTTCTTCCTTGATCTCTTCTGCTTGTGTGGTTGGATGAAGACCTCTAATTACTACACGGTAGGCCCTGTCTTCTTTCAGTTGATAGGTATGGAAGACTATTCCTTCCTCCCTTAAATGATGGACTAATTTTCTGTATGCTTCAACGGTTTTTAAGTTGATTTTAACTGTATTTTCGGTGGTTGTTCTGGTGTAATATTGTTCATCAGCTACAATTTTTGAGAGAGATTCAGTCATGGCTTTGAAGTTTGTGACTCCATATATGTAGATGGGAGGGGGTTTGTGTTCTTGTGGTTGTTGGTGTCTTTCTACGGTTGGTTCTGGGTCGTCTTCTTTATTATCACTGGATTTTTCTAGCGGTTGGTATCTGTTGGATGTGCTGGTCTCTTCGGTGGTCACATTTATTTCGTTGTGTCTTTTGCGTCTTTTCCTTTTGTTGTCAACATACTGCCAGGGATGTTTATCTGTTGGGGCACCCCTGTTCTGCATGTCTTCTTCCTCGCTGGACATTGAATAATCAAGTAGATCATAATTGTTGGTGTCCGTTTGGAGTGGTTGCATGGGGGTAGTCGCTGTTGGGGTGGTGTGTCTGGGTGGTATCTGCGATAATTGCTGGTCCTGGTTGTAGTGTCTTGTGTATGGATTTGGGTGATTCGGAATGTAGGTATTTACGTTCATGTTGGGTTGAGGTTGGATGATGGGTGAATAGTGTATATTAGGGTGACCCTGTATGTTTTGAGGGTAGAGAATGTTTGATTGACCCGGTACATTTGAGGTATATTGGGTGTTCGTTGGGTACTGTGTGTTTATGGATGTGTTTGTTTGCCCCTGTAGATTAGGATGATGGTAATACATACTGTTATTCGAGTCTGTTTCGCATTGGAGCATTTAACCAGTCGTCCCAGCGAGATGATCACTACTGCTTTCAAACAGTATACACGTTCTCAATACTTGTTTACTATTCTATAGTCAGCAGAGCACTCCGCACTTGTTCACTACTCGGAAGTCAGATGAACACTCACTTTCTTTCCTAGTATCGAATTCGATACCTTTCAAACTCAAGCCTGCTGTTTGGGCATAATAAGCTGCTCGGCGTTATTGTGTTAAGAGCGAATATTACGATGCTGCAATTTATGACAATTGAATGAAATTTGTACTTCTGCGCAACTCTCTCGGTCTACTGTCTCTACTAGCCGAGACGAGGAACCCTTCCCTTCTGAATCTCACGTTTCTGTAGCTCATAAACCTACACAATTAGATCCTGAACATGGAGGCAAGACGTACCTCCGAAACGCTTGCAAAATTTTTCAAAACACTACTGTGTGAAGGCCAAAGAACATAATGAATATCAATAATTAACCACAACAAAAGCTTAAAATCAGTAACTCATTAGTAACAAAAATATATAATTTTCTTTTTTACTTTGATTACATCCTGTAGCTTCGTATAAAGTTTCAGTTTCGTGTTAAGATAAGTCACAATAATTTTCCAATAATAACCTCTTACTTTCAGGGAAGAATGCAATATACAAGCATACTTATATAAACGAAGCGTTCAGGAAAATATTTTGACTTGATTAGGGCGAACAGAGCAATTTTAAGATTTCACATCACGAAAAGCTTCGTGGCTCGCAAGTATCGTAATATTATAGGATTGTATTGAATCTGTGAAACTAGTCAAATGGATAGAGTCGTAGGTGCACGGAAAACACATAGAAATTTGACATGGGAACATCTTGCAAAATGCCAGCTTGCAAGGGGAATGGAGAATAAAAATTAAGTTGAATAATAAAGAGTTATGTTGTAAGGATGAGAACTGGATGAAACTGGCTCAAGTTCATGTATATTGGCGGCCTTGGGCGTTATCGCCTTTGAAACTCAAATTTGAGCGACTACAACATTCGTGTTGAGAGAAGTTCTCCTTATTATCGACTGGAAATGTAAATGCTGTATGAGTACGGTCACGAAACTTTGTAATTAGCTGACTGTGCTTTCGAAATTGTGTATTATCATTTAAATTTCTGGCAAATTAAAGTCACATTTGCATCTAGAACCGTGTGTTTTGCGTTGACCTAAATTCTTTCTCAATTTGTCGCTATAATTTTGTTAAGAAAACAAGATTAGAAAGACGTCGTCCGTCATATAATTTTCCCAGATTCGATTTTTGCGACATTGCATGTATCCTGCCACTTGTTGGTGGCGGTGGGGGCTGAGCGTAAATTATAGTCGGGTTCTGGGTTGCATTTGGATTATTAACAACTTATTCACACATTACTCGGGACTACAGGCAATACAGCGCTATCGCTGATCTACACATATCACAGTTCACCGTTGCACACGCGCCAGGGTTCTCACTCTTCACTAGTCGTATCCTGGCAACGGATTTTTAACAGTCTCATATCATTTCAAATCACACACAAAATCTTCTTTGCACACCGCCTGACTCCTCTTTTGTCATTATTCTGCAACTGCCAATTCCGAAGACTCGACTCAATTCAATTCCTCTGTTCCCAAGCTCCTGTCCTGGCAGGCTGGTGTCTCGAACTCGACTCTATTCTGGTCTCTACTACTACTACTGTTCCGTACTGCCGAACACTTCCTTATAACCACTTTGCACCCACCACACGGAAAAGAGAGCTTCTGTTGTTAAGGAGGTGTGTTTATTGATTTGTTGCCTAACAAAAAACGTCCTGTTGCCTGCGCGGGAATGTGTTTACAGAGTCTTTGCCTAGCAACGTCATAATATTTTGTCTCCAGGTTCACATGCTGCAGATGACATTTTTTGTCGGAGATATAAACCAACACTATCAAAGTTATGACGCTGTGTAAAGTCAGTAGTTATCCTTCCTTGTATTTGATTAAATGTACATCAAATGTAAAATATTTAAAGTAAAAGTTACTGTTATATTTAACCACGCAGTAAGTAGCCCATATTATAGAACTACACACTACTACACATTGTAGACCACAGTGAGGTCTATGTTTTGCGTATCAATGTTCTGCAGGACTGAGTCATCTTTATGTATATTTATAGCTGTCTGTTAATTTAATAACGATTTTAGTAACTCAGACTATACAGCGTCGAATGATCAGATAATAGTGAATAATTAATTCGAATGGATGTGTACAGAAACGGTCTTGATCAAATTTAAATTGCGGTCCCGGTGTTTTCCCAGAGTGACAGAGGAAAGTTACGAAAATATAAGGTCAAAATAGCATGTTCCTGCTGAAGTTCGAGCCGTGCATCTTTCGAAAACAAGTTTGAAGAATTATTGCTTGAATCACCTTGCTCGGTGGTTTGGATAAATTCCATGACCTTTGATTTAGTCTTTATATAAAATATATTTCAGATAAGCCCAAGACCGCCTCTGTGGTCTGGTGGTCAGACTTCCTGGCTACAGATCCAGATGTCCGGGTTCGATTCCCGGCGCTACCGAATTTTCTGAGAATTATTGGGTGTGGAAGGGGGTTCAATCAGCCTCGTGAAAATAACTGAGGAGATATTTCAAGGAAATAGCGACTCCGACCTAGAAAACCGAAATTAACGGCCGTGGGGAACCGTTGCGCTGACTACGCGACACGCTCTATCCGCTAAAGTTGGCACTAACTTCGCCGACAAGCGGCGGTCGCTCGGTCGGTATAGTTCACTTGCGGACTCAAGCCACGGAGTTTGTTTGTTGTCTAGATAAGTCTAAAGTGTGAAATCTACATGAAGATATGCCACATGTCACGGAGCGCTAATATTGTGTTCACCAGAAAGGTTTTCGGAAGCCTGAGGGAATTTTAAAACGTTGTTATATTTTAGCGTCCTGTTACACTGATTCATGTCCATGGTTTATGCTGACCGTCTTACAGTGTATACACTTTGTCACCTTATTCTTCACTTCCACGCTACATGTTTCGGCACTAATGTGCCATCTTCAGGTGACACACAGATCCAGCAGTGCAACGCATGCAGTAACAGGAGCAAAACACAACACAGAACACGATACACAAATGTATTGTGACATGCTGAGGTATGGATGACGCCCCTCCCCCAGCCCCGCCAGCCGTGATGCG
Source organism: Cryptotermes secundus (assembly GCF_002891405.2). Taxonomy (NCBI): domain Eukaryota; kingdom Metazoa; phylum Arthropoda; class Insecta; order Blattodea; family Kalotermitidae; genus Cryptotermes; species Cryptotermes secundus. Next base: position 152,634 of record NW_019725418.1, read on the forward strand.
CCGAGCGAAGCCGAAGCGAGCCGATGTTAGCCGAGTCCTAGCATCCTGGTCGCTAGGCAACGCGAGTCAACAGCGATGACGTCACCAAGGGTACCGCGGGTAAACAGGATTGCGAGAGACGACGGTAGTAACAGCGGTTACTACCGCTAGCGTTGCTAACAACACAGCGCCAGGCAACAAGGGTGCATATTACGTGGCCGTTTTCTGTATTGTCCGATCGAGGCTACATGAGGAGCAGCGAAGGCTATTCACAGTTAGTCCTGGAGCTACCTACGAGTCAGTCCTCGAGCTACCTCCGAGTTAGTTCCGAGTTAGCCAGCAACTAGTCAGTTGTATTGTGGCATTTGGAGTGTACTAATTGTGATACTGCAGATAGCAGTAATCGTAAATCTGTAATTTGGGTGATTGTTAAGTGCGAATGTGAAATAAAATTCGCTATATCAAATACGGCGTGAAGTTATTTGTGGCGATATACGCCCGATACGCGACAGTACGTAGGAAGAATGCTCACATAAAAGAGGATTGGCGTAATTCGCGTGTTTAAGTGCGACGTAGGAAGAATCCTGAAAAGTTTTATTATTTAGAATTCATCGTCCTATATGACGAACACAGATTTTAGTCATTTTAGAATGGAGACATTGTGACATTCACTACAATAGTTTAACGTGCATAAAGACACCTGAAGATGGCACATTAGTGCCGAAACATGTAGTGTGGAAGTGAAGAATAAGGTGAAAATTGTATACACTGTAAGACGGTCAGCATAAACCATGGACATTTTAAAACGTATTGATTTCTTGATCGTTCGCCGTTTATGGCAATAAACCGATAAATTCAGGTCTGTGAACTGAATCTTATTCATTGTCTTGAGTCCAGGTTTAATTCAGGTGTCGTAATAATTTTAGGTGCTTGGAGTAAATAATTGTGATATACTCTAAGATACCCCCTCGTTGGTGTCTCCACCTTGTCGTGGTGAGGGGGTTTGAGTATGCCAAGGACCCTGAGAGTTATACCAGCGGTAGCGTAGCTACTGGCAGGGCCTCCCTTGCTGGACAGGTCAAAGGGTAGGCATCAGACGAAGAGACACCAAAAACCAAAAGTGATGCCGGAAGCAGCGTCATCAGCAGCGACTTGAAGCACAGAGCAAATGATGCTCGAGATGGTTCAAGTTCGTATAGCAACAGGCGTGACCAGAGTGGTCTGAACGGCTGTTGTACTGCGATGTGGAAAGCAAATGGAAAGACTACCACATTATCACTTCTCATGGATAGTCTCTTTCCAAAAACAGAGATACCGTGTATTCGAGATTAAACTGGAGGGGCAGATAGAAGTGACCAGAAGACGAGGAAGAAGACGTAAGAAGATGCTGGATGACCTTGAGGACAGAAGAGGGTATTATTATTTGAAAGAGAAAGTTCAGATCGCATTAAGTGGAGGAACTGTTGTAGAAGAGACTGTGGACCTGTCGTCTGACAGATTACTGATGAATGAACTCTAAGATGATTATTGATTATTTGTTAGGTATTATTTATGACATAAAGTGGGCCAATACGAGTACACTTTTTGTTTTGAAAAATCTGTTGATGTCAGAATACAAGGTGCAAATCTCTTTTATCTAGTGTATCCCTTATACAATATTTTTATATGCTGCTCACTATAAATAAAAAATTGTAACAGCTGCCTGTCATGCAGAAATATTTATGTGATTCTGACCATATATCAACAAAAATGAACGTATACTAAATCACTTGTATAGGCTATAAACGTTTCGTGTTATACAAACAGGAACATAAGCCTTACTAGATATTTATCATATATTCCTGCTACAAACAGAATTGCCCATTGATTATTCTATTCCTCCTAATTACTATGGAGATACAATGAACTACGGCAACGTGAAAGGTCATTTTTGTTTCATGGCCCCAATATATTCATTGATAAATCTTGTCGATAAAAGTCCTGTTCTGATAATTGTTCTACGTTTCCAGGGCGGTAATGCATTCACACAATATTCGTTTTACATACGTTCATAAGCAAGAAAACTGGCCACAAATTTTCATGTGAACATTCTTTTAATCACTTTTGAATTTAAATCATGTATTTTGCAGTGAATATATGACAAAGAATTATGTAAAAAAAGAGTAAAGCTATCCCTGTATCAAACCGTGGAGGGGCATAGGGTTGTGAGCAGTCGAGGCTCCCACATTTTCTAGACAATCGGCTCACAGTTGACGGTGAGGTTGTCAGCCATACGCACTGGCCGCCCTTTACCCCTAAGATGATACCTGATACTCATTTGTGTTATTGTCTGAGTCAACCTAATGGCTAAGTGTGGCTGGAATGATTAGGTCAATTGAAGAATCTAGTTATCTCATACCTTCCGGCTTGTAACATAGTGCCTGAATCAACTACGCTACAGCGTCTCCCGACAAAGAATTATGTGAGAACAAAATTACTCTACGGTCCCTTTTATCCGAACTTCCGCTTTACCCGCCAAAACCATTGAAGGTACTGCGATTGTGTTTTGTTTTTGTAATTGCTTTTGATCTTAATATGCGTTTAATATTTGAGGAACATGACAAGTGAAAAGGGAATAGAAGTCGCTCTTTCAATTGACCAAATACTTGAAGTCCGAAAGGGACCAGATAAAGGCAATCCCACGCAAGAATCTGCATCCGAAGTCGATGTGGGTTGAGCTTCGTTTGGTAACTGGACTACCGGGTAATTTCGTCAATCCGGCAACATATCAGTCCCATTTAGGTCAGATAATCGGAACCCTACTCTCATTTGCATTAGATGTGAGGGCTGTACAGCGGTGATATTGAGAGTGGTCTCTTCTGGGCTGTAGCGTTGCCTAGTCTGCTTCAAGTCTGCTGAGACTTCGGAGGAGCTTACAGCGTCTGGTTCGAGCAGCAAACCGGACAAATAACCAGCAAGAAGCAATCCGCGAATGGAGCTCTGTATCACGTTCCAGTAGATAGTCTTATTGAAAGTCCGTCGAATGTAGAAGACTAAGAGAATTCTGGTTGTAGAAAAGATTTTGAACGAAACGTGACCTTCTGTAGGCTGATGTTCACACCGAGCCCTGCCTTGAGCCAATCATTTTCAGTCCCAAGAGCATTTGCTTGTCTTCCCTCAAGACGAATGCCAGATTTGAGGAACATTTATGGAGCAAACCTAGAATGAGACTGTTGAAAGGGAAACTTTATCCTTTGAATTAAGAAAACCAAAGGAATCATGGCCTTATGCATGAAATGAACGACACTTAACTTGTGTCAAAATACATAATCATCATATATTTTCGTACAAACAATGGTACAGAAATATCGTTGTTAGGGTTCAACAGCAAAGTGGACATTTAAACGTAATTTACTGTTCGGATTATACAACTGTGACCGTGGCTGTATTCGTAATCAAAATGGGCTAACTGTCCATCCTCTTCACCCGCAAGAATAACCAGATTCCTTGAAATACAGTGACAGATACCAGACCATAATAGCGGAAGTGTAACTGTACTAAAAGCAGGAAGTTCTGATAAGAACTAATAGCCTATTTTCTTTCGATACGACACGGACCCCAGGGAGCTACACAGGCAGACCCATAGACTCTTTGATAGGACACGGACCATATAGAAAACGACTTACTTACTTACTTACTTACTTAGTTACTCATACAACTGAGCCCTTCTCGACGAGTCTTCAATTCTACAACCACTCAAGAATTTCCCAGTATTTTACTCTAAGATCCATTTTATTGTCCTCCCACATACGACTTGGTCTTCCTATTTGTCTCTATCCTTCGGGCTTTCCCTTCAATAACCTATATGCATTCCTCTTCTCACCCATTCGTGCTATATGCCCTCCACACCTCATCCTCCTTGACTTGATCATTCTAATTATATTTGGCGAAGAGTACAAGTTATGAAGCTTCTCATTATGCAATTTTCTCCAACCTCCTACCACTTCGTCCCTCTTCGATCCTCCTCAACACCCTGTTCTCAAACACCCTCAGTCAATGTTACTCCCTTAATGTCAGAGATCAAGTTTCACACCCATACAGAACCAAAGGCAGAAAGTATAGTTCTGTATATTCTAAATTTTATGTTTTTGGACAGCAGACAAGAAGACAAAAGGTTCTGAACTGAATGATAGCAAGCATTACCCGAGTTCAGTCTCCTCTTAATTTCCTCCTGAATCGGGTTTTGATTTGTTATTGTCGTTCCCAAATATCTGAACCGTGCCACATTTTCAAAACATCGTTATGTCACGATTTTGCCCTGCATTTTGCTTATGAGACAGCAACATATACTTAGTTTTCTCTGTGTTTACTTCTAGAATAATCTCCATACCTCCGTAAATTAAAGTTTGTGTGTTTTTCTCTGTGGTATCTATATCACGACCATCACGACCCAGTAGATTCATATCATCGGCATAGGCCAACATTTAGTTTCAGTCCCACCTGGCTTCCTTGAACCTTCCTAATTGCATATTCTAAGGCAAAGTTTATAAGGAGTGGCGATAAAGCATCTCCTTGGTTTAGACCATTTTGGATAGGAAATTTATCAAATGTTTACCTATACGGACTTTACTATACGTTTCGTTTGAGCACATTTTATTCAGCCTAACTAGTTTCATGGGTATCACAAAATCTATGAGAATAATGTACAATACTTCCCTCCTAACTGAATCGTTGGCTTTCTTGAAGTCTATGAATAGCTGATGTACTGTTTCATTGTACTCCCATTTTTTCTCCAATATCTGACGAATGCAAAAATCTCATCGGTAGTTGATCTGTTACGTCGTAACCCACACTGATGATCCCAAATAATTTCATCTGTGTATGGACTTAACCTTGAGAGAAGGATATGGGATAAGATTTTATATGAAGTTAATAGCAGTGATATCCCCCGATAATTACTACAGTCAGTTTTATCACATTTCTTGTGAACTGGTACAATAATAGACTCCTTCCAACGACCAGGCAGTCTTTCCTTATGCCAAATAGAAGTAATTAGATTGTGGATCTTAGAACGTAATATTTCGCCTCCTGCTTGAAGAAGTTCTGCCGGAATTTGACCACTACCTGGTGATTTATACCGTTTCAATTTTGCAATAGCACATTCAGGCTCAAAAGGGCTAGGATCTGGTACTAACGGCTCAGCTGTATGGATTTCTGTCTGCCTAACATCACTGACCCTGTGTACATTCAATAACTGAGATAAGTAGTTCCTCCACCTATTAAAAATGTTGTGGGAATCTGCAAGCAGATCACCATTCTCATCCTTCACTAAGTTACTGCTAGGCTGGTAACGCCTCTTAAAGTCATTTATTCCTCTATACAGGTCTCTAATGTTCTTGTTCTTACTGTTCATTGCAAGCTCATCAGTTTTGTCTTTCAGATATTCCCTCTTTTGTTCCTGAAATGCCTGCTGGTTTAACGTCTTGTATTGTTCAGATTATCCCCATTTAACTCGCTTGGATCCTGTAACCACTGCAATTTGGCCTGCTTTCTTTGATATAATAATTTTGAGCATCCTTCATGGAATCATGGCTTATGCTTCTTCGGTTCATAATAACCTAGACTCTCTTTGGCAGACATTTATATTCTCTCTAATAGTTTCCCAAGCTTTATTAACATCTACCTCAGTGTCCAAGTTTTCCAAAGCTGCAAACCTATTTGAGATTTCAACACAATACTGCTCTTTACCCTCTGCCTCATTTAATTTCTTGAGATTGAACCTCTCCATATGAACTCTGTGTTGTTTGTTTGCTCACTGCCAGTCTTTCCCTAATCTTTGCCACCACCAGGTAGTGGTCAGTATCACAATCTGCTGCCCTGAATGATCGGACATCAAGTATACCTGAGTGCCGTCTCCTGTCTATCAAAATAAGGTCAATTTGATTGTGTATCTTCCTATCAGGAGATGTCCAAATGCATTTATGTATGTTACGATGTGGGAAAATTGTACTTTTGACAGTAAAATTTTTTGATTTGGCAAAGTTTACTATTCCAACTCCATTATCATTACTAATTTCATGCAAACTCTCATTCCCAATCGTTGGTTTGAAAATGTCTTCCTTCCCTACTTTGGCATTGAAATCTCCTAGCAAAGTTTTCATGTGGTAATTCGGGAATTTTTCAAATACATGTTCTAGTTCTTCGTAGAACTTGTCCTTTATATCATCAATTCTAAACGACACCTCCAATTATCTCTTTTGTTGAGTGTTTTTGTTGTCGCTGGAACGTGTCTACGGAGCCGTTGCCTAGCAACTACAAGGGGAATATACATACAGACGAAGGCGCTGATGGGAGGGACTTATAAAGTACGTCATTGAGACGTGCTTACTTGCCATCATATTCATACTAGGTTACATAAAGACTGGCTCGGACATTCAGAATTTGGTGGAGAAATAGACAAAGACACACATACACACAGACAGCAAGGTGATCTCATAAACCTAGTTTTATGTTTTCAAAATAATGGAAGTAATCTAAAAATAAAAAAGTATAAATGTGCATAGAGCGTGTTTAGTGAGAAGAAAGAAAATGAAGCCTCTACTAAGTTTAGTACATTGAAGTTAGGTTTGCTTTATTCCTTTACTGAAGTGATCCCTTGTTGTAGGAAATTGAAGCGTAATTTAAACAACTTATATATATTCATGATAGGGACCAGTGGAGGGTCCTTGTGAACACGATGATGAACTTTCGGGTTCCATAAAATGCTGGGAAATTCTTGAGTAACTGTACAATTGGCAGCTTATCAAGAAGGGCTCAGCTCCAGGTGTGAGTGTGAGTGATCACAGTCAAACTCGAAGTCTTAACTCTTTGATATTTCATTTCTGACCCAGGAACCTACGGCTCATCTTTCTTGTGCAAAAGAACAGGTCTGAAGTCGACTGTTTCAGCATACATACTTTAGCAACCACAAAGTAATGTTCGAGAAAGAAAAAAGAAACAAAAAAGACACAAACTCTGTGGTTTTAGTCCTCTAGCGAACTATACCGACCGAGCGAGGGCCGCTTGTCGAAGTTAGTGCCAACTTTAGCCGATAGAGTTTGTCGCATAGTCAGCGGAACGAATCCCCACGGCCAATAATATTCGATTTTCTAGACTGGAGCCGCTACTCTTCTATTCAAGTAGCTTCTCAATTATCCTTACGAGGCCGAGTGAGCCCCGTTCCAGACCCACTACTTCTCAGAGAATTTGGTAGCGCCGGGATTCGAACCCGGCCTTCTGAATCTGTAGCCAGGAACTCTGACCAATAGACCACAGATGCTGTCCAAAGTAATGTTCGAAGAAAACAAAATTATCGATAAGTATATAAATAAAAATGTAAATGTTTGTTTGTTCAGGATCTTAAATCTCTGAAAGATCTTCATCGATTGCTTCGAAATTTTGACACAACGTTGCATTTGAATGGTCGCGTGTTTTTATATACCTATTATATAGCTGTCACACCTATGACAGGTGAAAACATGCTTCTTTTGAAAAACAGAATTGGAATTTGGAATTCAGAAGAGTCACCCCCATGGAAACGCTAGAACAGACCGTTGCATAGGAAGTAACAATAGCGATACTGTATCGAAACTCCACGGTTACGACGAATACACGGAGCGTTCCCACAGAGACAACGCAGTAACAATGAGTCGCTGCGTAGGAATCGCGGAATCAACAAAGTAGCGTTTCCGCGGTTATGACAAAGGCTCATTTGCATAGCAGCGGCCGAGGGTATAAAAGGGGGTTGAATGCATTCGCCCAGTCAGTCTTGGAATAGCTGCCGCTGAAGAAGGTTGGAACCTAGACGCCAAGAGATACAGAAGTATTGGCCGAGAGATTGTGTAACCAGTAACTCTAATATTGCAAGTGGCGATAATTGTAAAGTGTGCAAGTGAATTAGAATAAAGTTTCGCTATAATTAATACGGCGTAAAGTTATTTGTAGCGTGACATACCCAAACACGCTACATGCATTACTGACGCGTGCAACACGTCACATCCACATCAAATTCGTGCATTGTTTGCAATCATATTGACGGCCTGCTCTCCTTCGTCTCCAACAGAATTATGGGAGAAATATAAATCGCACATGGCTGAAGATATTTCCCGTCGAATACGCCAGGAAAATTCCAATATGAACATGGATTTCACAGCAGAAATTTGCAACGAAGCGTTGATAATGATTGAAGATTTGTGCTTAGAAATCGCGAACAAAGTTCTCAATCAATTGGGAATGCCATCACCGAATCGATCTGCTGCTGCTTCGTTCAATGTAGAATTGCGTCGTGAGCAAAATTACAACACGGGCGATCTTTTGTCGTATGTGCAATCAAATATTCCTAAGCTAACGCTTGAGCAAAAAGGCATTTACGGTCAGATAATGCAAACTGTCAATAACGGGGTTGCAGAATCCTTCTTCTTAGATGCGCCAGGAGGAACTGGTAAAACGTTCCTAATTAGATTGATTCTGGCACCAATTCGATCCCAAAATGACATAGCCTTAGCTCTTGCGCGCCCGGAATAGCTGCGACATTGCTACCGGGTGGAAGAGCTGCTCATTCCGCTTTGAGATTGCCACTGAACATGCAATTCACTGAAACTCCCACGTGCAACACTTCCAAAGCATCAGGCATGGGAAGGGTATTGCACAAATGCAAACTTATTGTTTGGGAAGAATGCACAATGGCGCACAAAAAATCGCTCGAGGCTCTTGATCGATCATTGCAAGATTTGCGTGGAAACATCGGACCACTTGGGAACGCATTAATATTGCTTGCAGGGGATTTCAGGCAAACATTACCTGTAATTCTTCGATCGACACCAACGGACGAAATAAATGCTTGCCTGAAATACTCTACTTTTTGGCGACACGTAAAGACGCTAAAATTAACTACAAATATGCGTTCCCAGCTGCAAAACGATCTATCAGCTGAGATATTCTAACATCAATTGCTGGAAATTTGGAACGGAAAGATACCGGTTGATCTGACCTCAGGACGAATTTCGTTGCCTCATAACTTCTGCAATTTCGTGACGTCAAAAGAAGAATTGGTTGAAAAAGTATTTGCCAATATTCAAACCAATTATAAGAATCACGATTGGCTGAGTGAACGAGCTATTCTTGCGACCAAGAACAAAGACGTCTACGAACTTAATAATATCATTCAGTCTAACAGTCACTGCGAGGCAGTCATATACAAGTCCGTCGACACTGTTGTGGAAGCAGATGAAGCGGTTAATTATCCAACAGAATTTTTGAATTCACTCGATCTGCCACAGCAACGCGTGGCCGGGTACAGCTAGTTTCAAATAAATGTTAAGGTTACTGTCTTCAGGAAAGAGGTAATGTAGTGTGGTACCAACGTTTCAGAAGAACCTGGCTGCCAAAGTAAAAAGGGAGCACATTCCAGAAAGTCGCATCATGTAATAAAACACAGTATAAATAAAAACACCTTCACAGAAGTTGATTTTGCTGTTGGGTCTTTGATCCGTGTGGATGTGGGCAGTGTTGTACGCGTTTCGGGGATATATGTTGCCTCAGTCGTCAGGGTGGAAATTGGAAATGGAAGGATAAAATTAAGTTGGATCCTAAATAAAGAAGAGAGGCCGTTGTGTTCTGAATTCCTTTGACTGAAGGTAACATATATAGGCGGTGAATATGACAATGAATTTACGGTTACCATAAGTGGCAGGGTTTGCATGAGTAATATTGTGAATATTATCGTTTGAAGAAGGGAACTCCTTCATGGATTTAGCTATGGAAGAGTATAAACTGTCGTGGGTACCTGTGACTCTGTTATTACCACTTTCGTAAGGTCGTGGCTGTGAAATGTCGCCCTTTATTAATATAAATACGAAGGAATTTCAGTTCATGAAGTTCTAGACCCTGAGCGACGTTCTCATTATCAATCTCCTTAGAGTGACCCGTTTCATGCCGCTGTTTCATTAGGTAGGTAAGGTAAAGCTATCCCTGTAACAGGCCGTGGAGGCCCATAAGGTTGTGAGAAGTCGAGGTTCCCACATTTTCTGCTCCTAGACATTCGACTCACAGATGGCGGCGAGTTCGCTAGCCTTACCCGCCCGCTGCTTTTTGCCCCTAGGAAGATTCCTGGTACTCATTACTGTTAGAGGATGAATGGATTCCAGGGCCATAGTGGGGCTGGAAGGATTAGGTCAATTGAAAATTCAGTGATCTCATCGGGAATCGAACCCGCAGCCATCCGGCTTGTATCATAATGCCTAGACCAACTACGGTACGGCGTGCTCCTTCGTCAAGTAGAGAATATTGAATTCACTGTAATTTCAAATTACCGGTATATATAGATCTACTGGTTTTTGGAAGGCCCATGAAATAAACGGAGCCCCTGCTTGGAAGATAACCTGCAAACTACGATTTGTAGTTATTTTATAAAGGCAATTTGTTCTTCAACAATTTTAGCAGCCGTTAATTTCGAGACAGATATATCCTTAGAGGAGGAATAAAACTGCAAGAATTTGTTATTATACAATTCTTTATTTTAGTTTTATTGTTGTTATAAACAGATTATATGAAAGTATATTTCGCCTGCAACATGAATGTTTACAGTTTATTCTTATACATATTTTTTGACCCGAAGAAAAAATTAAATTTTCAGATTATTTCACAATATAGATATAGGCCTACTAATTTAAGAAGCAATTTTTATGTTAACATTTTGCTTCCTGATAAAATTGCTAAGCCGAGAGAAAACAATTTCCGCCAACAGACAGGAGATAGAAGTCAATAGACTCACCAGAAGGATAATTAAAATCGGTAAGACATCTTCCAAGGTAGCTTGTGTTCGTGGTAATTCCAGGTCATCATTGTCCGTCAGAGGTAACACCCTGTCTTCCAGCATCTTCAGAATTCCAGCACTTCGTAACATTTCAATGCTGTAATCAGGACAAATAAAATCTTGCGTGATTTGAGGTTTTCGCGACGGTGACTATGAATAATTCCGTCTTCTGGCATATGGCGCCGTGTAGATCTTGTGTAAACTGACGTTTCGGAGCAACTTATCGCCTCAATTTTCAGGGTAAACATCCGCGAGCGGAGAACCAGCGTGAGCAGGTGGCTGCAGATTCTCTGCAGTCCGAAACGTCGGTTCACATAAGATCTACACGGCGCCACATGCCAGAAGACAGCATTCTACAATTAAATTCTTCATTGCATTCCATATGTGCGACCCTATATAATTCTGTGAATGCCGTATACAGCAGGATGCTCCTATCAGCCAATTTCTGAAATGAAATCAGTTTAGACACATCAATTAGCTACAGTGACCAGACTTCCTTTTCATATGCCCCTATCGCCAACAAGTCAAAGATTCTTAGCCCTATTTGGAAATCGGAAATTGTTTCAATTTGTTGGATTTCGGATTCTCACGGTGGTTACTGCTTGTATGATGGAAATGGTCGTCCGATTGTAACACCATATTGTTTGGTAGTATTCTGTCGATGTTTCGGAGGAGCTTCTGACCTCCATCTTCAGGGTCGAACAGTAAACCAAGGAACTTGAAGCCTTCTAGTGCTGGTTTCTCGTTTATCTTACACTTCGACACTGGAGATGGGGCGGTGGGCTCCTCCGAAACGTCGGTGGGTTTCAACCGATCTACATGGAGCTATTACCCTGAAGACTATACTATTTGGTGAAGTGTTCATAAGAACTCGCCGCTGCACCTGTCGTGACCCAGACAGATAGAGTTCACGGCGGTCTAGCGGTAATGCTGCGGGTACAGTTCTAAAGTTGCAACACAACTCAATAAACTTTACTTTTCTTTACTTTACTAAGGGGCACTCGGTAGCGTAGCACTATACTACAAGCCGGAAGGGCACGGGTTCGATCCCCGTTTAGGTCATTGGATTTTTCACTTGACTTAATCCTTCCAGCCGCACTATGGCTATGGGGTTGACTCAGCCTGTAAGAGAAATGAGTACCAGGAACCTTGCTGAGGGTAAAGGGCGGCCGACACGTGAGGCTGACAACCTCACCGCCATTTGTAAGCTGATTGTCTAGAAAATGTAGGAACATCGACGTCTCTGAACCCTATGGGCCTCCATTGCGTGTTACAGGGATTGCTCTTACTTTAATTTACTGTATGCTATAAAATATGTTCGGAGATGCTGAGTTGGAATCTCAACCGAGACACGGACTATATGCACTAAGATTTTTGTGGTTTTTTAGTCGCTCCAGGCAGATGAGAGGATGGTGACTGGATAAAACAGCGACTGCTTCCTTCCATATTCTTTCCCATTCAAATGTCATACTAACACTCGACATAGTTCGGCTACTGACTGACGGACTTCATGCAGATGAGTTAAACAAAAGCAACTATCCTTCGGGGTTCTCACTCACTCACTCATGGAGCTGAGCCCTTCTTGAGAAGCCGCCAGTTGTGAAGCTACTCAAGAATTTCCCAATATTTCATGGAACCTGAAGGTTCATTAACGTGTTTATAAGAACCCTCCATTGATCCCTACCCTTAAGTAGATCAATCTAGTCCATATGGCCCCATACTGTCTCTCCAAGATCCATCTTAATGTTATATATTCAAACCTACATTTGTGTATTCCTATTGAGATGCTCCCTTCTTGCTTTCCCGCCAAAATCGTATACGCAGTAATTTTCTCCTTGTGTCTGCTAAAATCCCTACCCAATCCATCCTTTTGACTTGTTCATTCTAATTATACTTGGAGAAGAGTACAAGTTATGAAGTTCCTCATTATGCAGTTTTCTTCTACCTCCTGCCACTTCATCTCTCTTCGGTCCAAATATTCTCCTCAACATCCTGTTCTCAAACACCCTCTATATTAGTTACTATAGGATTCTGACGATGGTGTATAACACACTGATATGTTGGGTTTTTGGACTTTATCCATCGTCCTGGTTTTTAAGATAACAAAATAAAAACACGAAGTTTCGGAAACTAGATCTGTTTCCGTCCTCAGGTAAAGGAAAACACCTATTCAGTTGGGTCCGTTAGGTGTTTTCCTTTACCTGAGGACGGAAACAGATCCAGTTTCCGAAACGTCGTGTTTTTATTTTGTTATCTTAAAAACCAGGACGATGGATAAAGTCCAAAAACCCAACATATCAGTGTACCCTCTATATTCTTCCCTTAATGTCCAGCTACTGACAGCGTCTTAAAAATGACTAACAAAAATGCAGCAAAACTGGCTATCTGTAAACTGATTAAGTTAACTCACTAATGACTGAAGAGTCGTTTATAAGGGCTGTTCTTAGTGACAATGAATGAGGCTGGCATCCAGAAGAAGGCGCGTGGAACAACCAACAGCTTGCACGTCAGCTCACTGCTATGCATTCTTGCATCATATGAATCAATATTAATCACATATCTACTCTCAACACATGCTTGATGTAGGAGATCCATTTCGCTTTTCGGAAAGCTGTTCTTGTGTGGCAATATGAATCTCTTGTAGATCTGTTTCATCGCAGGGTCTGTTGCTTCCTGCAAGTAGAAGATTGGCTTATATTCGTTGTATGTTACAGACAACCAAATATATTACAAATATATTGTGATATGATTGGCTGAAAGCCGAAATAGTGGAATGAGTCATTGCTAGACAACGACATGCTAAACACGTATCTGACACAATTTTCAGTGTTCAGAGTTACTTTACGACTGGCGGTTCACCGCCAAATAGCTCATCTTGGTGACAAGCCCCTTGAGACGACCAAATTGTTTAAACTGAAGACTTGCGGTTATAGTCCTCATGTAACATCCTCTCTGATGAGAGGATGTGTTTGTCGTTTTCAGTTGTTGCCGGTCCTCACCAACGCAGTAATTCTCAGGTCCGAGTGCCACGGAACTCATGGCCATATTTTGCTGTCTCAGAGTCAAGACTCCCCCAACCTGAAGACCAGGTCCCTGTATTTATATTCCCCAGGAACAGGGTGACCCAGTCATACCCTCAGGCACTGGGTTCCCTTTTCGTCACCTCTCACGACTCGCAGGAGGACGGCGGATATATCCGACCTCGCCTCCACACGGGATTCTCCTTCTATACATGATGCGTAATCAACAACATGAGAACTGTAAAAGCTGTTTTCTGTTTTCTGTGGGGCCCATGTTGAAGTTTTGTGACGGCAACCTGGGGGCGATTTGGTCGACAGTCAGTGACAGGAAGCGGAGGGTCGTCATTGGGGTGAGGAAAGGTTTGAGAAGAGGAGTTAGCTCTTGCAGCTATTGAGAGTTATTGAGAAAAGTGAACAGCGGACAGTTTCTGCGCAGTGTTAACGGAGGAAACCGTGGTTAGTGAATTCACGGCCATTTCCTGTTGTTGCAACCAGTGTGAGTAAAGTCTATGCCTGGTCTAGGGCCTGTGCAGCTCAAGTGCTTTGTGTGTTTCCTGTGCATAATAAACCATTATAGTAATAGAAGTGGTAAGTCATATGATGGATAATGTACCCACCTCAGAATTTCAGAAGCTCTGGTCAAACCTGATTGAATCACTGAGGCTGGAATACGAAAACACTACCCAACAACATCCTGACACCAATGCTGTCATGGGACCTGTACATGGGATTCTCACTACCATTGCCTGCCTAGCGGGATGTACCACCGCATCAGTCAGCGAATGTCCAAAATGGACTCTGATTATCCAAAACATGGAGGGCACCAGGAGGAATCACCCCCGGCTTCTGAAAGGAAAACAGCTGTATAGCGCCCTATATATGCCATGGCTGCAGTCAACTCATCAAGCTGATTCCTCGCTCTCTGATTTTTCTTCCCTGAAGATGGATACGATATGTTCCTCCGAAACGTCTGTTCACACAAGATCTACACAGCATCACTTTCCAGAAGACGACATTCTTCATAGCCACCGCCGTGAAAACCTCAAACCTTACAAAGAAGACGAAAGCGGAAAACTACAGACAAAGCCGACAAAAGAACCAAGAAGTCTGCAACATTCACTACGGGAGTAGGCAACCCCCAACTGCGGTCGCAGCCTCAAGTTCGTTTTCGCCCGACTGAGGTCAATTGAAATGGATGCTGACAAGGGAAATGACGTCAGCGACACCACCGAGCGTCGGCAGTATCATTCGTCATCCAGTCAGGTAGGTAGGCCTCCCAATGTACAAACTTGTCAAGTGAACATGATGCCATTGCAAAGGCAGCTGAAGGGCTTACTGAAAGACAACTTTGATTTGCATAACACCAGAAACGAAAGTAATGGCCGATTTCTAGCCATCCCATCTCACTCCCAGAGCAGAAATCTCCCAAAAGACTCTAAGGTCTGTGATTCGGCATCTACCAGTCTCAGCTAGTGCAGAGGACATCTCCGATTGGTGAACGTTGGTTTCGATGTCATAAGAGTTAATAAATGTCTACCATCCGTCCGTCACCTGCGGAAAGAACAACCACCGTAAACTTTCCCTTCTTCCTAATAACCTTAGCCAGGACGTCGAAGCCCCATGAGATATTCAAATTGACGGGAGCCTGCCGTATTGCAGTCAGGGCAGACATGCACAACAAAGCCCAGACTGGTCTCACGCAGTGTTAAAACTGCCAATAAATCGGTCATGTCTGGGCTAACTGCAATCAGTCACCGCTTTGCATGTGGCAAGGGGCGGGGGTCAACTGGTGCAAAGAAGTAATGTCCGGAAAAGAGCGACACAGCAGCGATACCGACCTGCCGCAACTGCACGTTGGTGGACGAAGAGCATCCTCATCCTCCCAACTATCGAGGCTGCAGGCACGCCAAGGAAGAGGCGTGATACAGAAAGCCACAGAGAGCGCCAAGGCTACAACGGGTAGGGCCTTCTCCAGCCACAGCAACCAAGGGCAATTCTGCTCGGCGGAGCTACACAGCAACAGCCTCAGCCGCCCTCAGTTGCACAGGCTTGTCCAGCTTCCTTGAAGCGCAACCGATGGGTACGAAGTCAGATCAGGCTCCTAATGCAAACAATTCGTCTCTGAACGACATGTTCACAGCAGTTGCAACGATATCATCAGATCGAGACAGGGCTTAGCGGGGCTGAGCTAGAGGTTGACAAGATAATGGTTGTCACAAAAACTGCATAAAAACTCATGAAGCAAAATTGTCTTTAACGTCCATATGCGGTAGATGTGCTGGCGCAGACCAGCAGAAATTATAAACGACAGACTCGTCCTCTCCGCAAATCAACAAATCCGCAACTGTCAGTAATAAAAATATGGTCTTGGGCCCCAGATGGGTGCTTGACACCAAGAGAGATTGACCGACCGACCGTCGGTCATAATATGACTTTGATTTTATTTGGTCAAATTTATTGAAATGATTGTAGTGACTGTGAAGGTCACGCAGTAGAAGGGGATTGACCGGTGGTAGTCAGATACCTCCTTTCGTCGAGGAGTCACTATAATTTTCAAAACACTCAAAAGTCCGGAAAAACAAAAGTATGATGAAGGGTCCCAAAGTCTTCCGAAACCAAGAACGACTGAGATGTCGAGGGCCAACAAGAATTTACTGAACTAGACTAGTGTTACTTGTTGGCTACGACGTGATAAGTGGTCTGAAGGCTCTGAGAGCCTTCAGAGTGTAAATTATGGTCATGAGTCCCTTGGAACACGGAACCAAGAATCACTGTGCTGGCGAGGACCAGCAGAAATTAAGCAGTCATTTAGTAGTGGGAACGTAACGAGCCGGTAACGACGTGAACATGGAAGGAGAGGAATGTTCATTATTAGGAGACATTTCGAAGCAACGACCAGTGAATATAGGTTTTATGTGTGGTGTAGTTACAATGATCTATAGACTGTGTAGATCAGAGAGAGTTCTATAGTCATTTTCGGTTATGAGTTATAAGCTTCTAATAAATTCAGTTATCATTTCAAACCCCTTGCCTAGTTATTAACACATGACAGTTGTCGTATTAACATAAACTACTCTTTCTTACCTTGAATAAACTAATATAGACGGGCCTGTCCGGGACAACCAGCCTGTATGTCCCACTGTCCAGAAGACCTTGGAAGTCCATAAATGGCATCGCATAGCGACTCACGGTAAGAATTGATATGAAGATGGCTGAATATGCGATGAACAAGATTAGAAACATTAGAGAGGCCGTGACGTACACAAGGCGACAAGGCCAGGACTGAGGTGGTCTGTCATGACCTATAGAACAAGAAATAAGCAGTAAGGAGTAGGGCAGCCAGGAAAAGTAATATGTGAACATTTCCTAAACTTATTCATAATATCACAAAATGTTCATGCAATTTAATTAGTTAAAAAATTGGGGAAGCTTGTAATCGCTCAGCTTGTCACGAAATTCCCAGCCATTTATTGCCGTGTTTGTAACATCTTCCTACTGTGTCCTATTCTGAGACGATTGAAGCCAATCCACGCTTTCAGTCGTTCAGTATCGCAATTAACAATTAGTTTTCGTTTTAGTTTGTCGAAATTGTGCGACTGGCTGTAAGCGTAAGTGTGGGGGCGTGAGCCCCTGGTAGGTACACCAAGATGGACGAGTAGTGGCTGGATGAAAGATAGTCCCTGGCCCTCCACTTTGAAAATTGGGTATCACGCTAAAAACTTCAACTTGTAAAACAGTAAAAGTTAAGATACCCAACTAAGGATGCTGGCTTAATAACTGGGGAAACAACTAAAGAAAGTTTGCAAGGAAGTTATATTTTGCTATTTGGAATGTGCTCAAGGAGGGATCTTTAATTGAAGACAGGAGGTAGAAAGAATTTTGTAAGAGTCAAAGTTAGAGCACTAGAACTGAAGAGAGAGAGAGAGAGAGAGACAAAAGGCTGATAATTAAGAAGTGGCATATGTCGTAGAGTGGAAGACACTTAGAAAAGAGCAGAGCAAAAGAATGTGCAGTAAGTAAGTAATTATGTAAATAAATTTTAAATAGTGTAACGTGGACTCCCAAAGCGTTTCTAGGCAACAGCTAGTTAAACACGTTCCCGTGAACGCAACAATGGAAACTGCGTTCACTGTGGGTTAGGTTAGTTAGTTAGTTATTGGAGAGGGTGGGTTTCCCCATGCACTGAGACCTGTATTGGTCCATTGTACTTCCCTCTATGATTTCTACCAGTCTCTATATCCTACCGGTACTGGTGCTTACCATCAGTCCCGCCCAGCCAGTGAGACCGGCTCTACTAGCTGAGAGGTATCTATAATGCTTTCCCCATCTACCAGAGGTATTAGAGACTGCTGTTGGGCGGGAAACGTCCGTTAATTTGGCTCAGTGACCTCCTTTGGAGATATGAGGTTCTTTTATGTGCTACGACACAGGACCCACGGCTTAAAGTCCCTCCCGGAGGACTTGATCCCTAAATTTTTCCGCCCTTAAAAATTCGACGACCTCCGCCGGGTATTTGAACCCGCGTACTACGAGTCATGAGGTGGGAACCTTACCTCTAGATTACGGAGGCCGCTTGTGGGTTAGGTTATAACTAGTTGCTAAGTGAAGAGATACTGCTGATAACAGAGAAGAGTGTTTTCTATGATGATAGGTGATGGTGATTGTGGAGCAACTGGTGGAATGAAGATCGGCAGGGGAAACCGAAGTACTCGGAGAAAACCTGCCCCAGAGCCACTTTTAACTCTACAAATCCCAAATGACCAGATCCGTGTTCGAACCCGGTTCGCCGTTGGAAGCCAGCGACTAACCGCTTGTGGGTTAGGTTATAACTAGTTGCTAAGTGAAGAGATACTGCTGATAACAGAGAAGAGTGTTTTCTATGGTGATAGGTGATGGTGATTGTGGAGCAACTGGTGGAATGAAGATCGGCAGGGGAAACCGAAGTACTCGGAGAAAACCTGCCCCAGAGCCACTTTTAACTCTACAAATCCCAAATGACCAGACCCGTGTTCGAACCCGGTTCGCCGTTGGAAGCCAGCGACTAACCGCTTAAGACATAGCACGGCCTATCATGGATATAAGTAAGCAGTTTAATTGTTTAGTTAAATTTATTTAAAGAAATCTCATATGAGGAAATACCGTTTTCCTTTGTGACTGTTATGAAATATAATTATTTTAGGCATAACTGTTGCATACATGCCCAAATTAAAAGACATCCTCAATCAACAAATATTTTATTCAGTTCGAAAATAGGAAATTTCCTCTTCTCAGCAATTAGTAATGTTACCCTTTCAAAGTAAGCAGTCCCAACAAATTTTGTATTTCGATTCTCGTATTTGCAATGCATATGTAATTTGATTATAATTAAATAAACCGGAAGAATATAAATGTTCATTTACATTTCTATTTACATATTCTGAGACACAACAATATAAAGGGCATACCCTTTATATTGTTGTTTCTTTCCCTCTGTCACATCTGTTGCTGCAGTCGTATCTGCTCATGTGAACAGGACAAGGGTTAGTGAGAATAGTAGGATTCCTGACGAAAATTCGGAGTAGTATTCCTGTCGAAAAATCGGAGAAAGATTCCTATAGAAAATCTGCAGTAGGATTCCTGACGAAAATTCGGTGTAGGAATCCTGCAGCAAATTCACAATAGGATTCCTGTCGAAAAATCGGAGAAAGATTCCTATAGAAAATTCGGAGTAGGATTCCTTTCGAAAATTCGGAGAATAATGCGCTGTACTAACCTCTCTGACACAAGCTTCCAAATATATGAAACCATGAGTTGTATATATTAAAATTCTCTCTTCTTCGATGCGTTCCATAAGGAGAACCGACGTACCAAGTCACAGAGAGAATGACAATTAGCATTAAAGTTACCATCGAGACAACCCACCAAAATTCATAGGAAAATGGTTCCAGTATGTGACTCCAGCTGGAACTACTCGCCACTTCTCGCTTAATGTATGTTGCCATCCTGTGAATAAGAAACATATGCAATTAAAATTAGGAACGTCTGTGAACGTCATACGCCTGAACTAACTAACATTAATCTTGAGAATGGAGACACACTGAGTAAAACCTGGAGTCATTTTTCATGTATCCTTATTCAAAACTGTATTACTCTGCACATGAAGGATCACCATCAAAACCTTTTCATATTTTATTTGATCGCGATAATAGCATTCAGTAATCCTTACAGCCCATATGGTCGCTTCCTTTCTGTCCATGACATTCACCCTGAACATGTTAGCTGCATTGTTTGTCGAAACGGAGGGATTTTAACACACGACGGGGATCGAACCACAAAGCCACATTACATATGTATTCATACGTTATATAGAGTCTGTAAGTCTTTTCAGGCTGCAATGATATGGCAGATTCATTATGACGGATATGAAAATCACATTGACTCGTTTAATTCCTGCAGAACCAGCCCGTCGTTGTACGGTGACACGCGTGTTCTTCTTCTTTGGGTGCGAAACCTCCATAAGCACTGCAAATGTAAGGAAGAAATTCCTCCAAAGGTTTCTTGGCTGTGCATTTCATATAAAGTGCACAACAAATGTTACAAGCTCTTGTAAATACTTTTTTTTTTGTAACAGTTGAAATTTCCCGCCCGGACATTGACGTCAACAGTTCAACACTTCATCCAAACATCATGACTCGACCCCAGAGCTTCATGTTCTGCCTATGCCGCGCCATAGTTCAAGCGGTTAGTCGCTGGCTTCGCACCGCGTCGGCACAGGTTCGAGCCCGGGTCTGGTCAAGTGGGTTTATGGTGGACAAAGTGGCGCTGGGGCAGGTTTTCTCCGAGTACTTCGGTTTCTCCTGCCAATCTTCGTTCCACCAAATTCTCCATCATCATAATCACCCGGGGCAGGCTACAATAGGCCAATCAGTGGCCCATGTGCCGAGCGGACCCAGCTGGACTGCACCCCCCAATATACGAACTTAATTTAAATTGTATTTAATTCATATTCTGGCTATCTATCTATGACTCTACAACCCTTGTAAAGCTTGGACCGTTTTTCATTTTCTTAATCCATACACAGTCAGCAGGACTCCTTGGATGTGGGATCAGCCCGTCTCAAGGCCGCTACCTACACACTGAATAAGCGGCCTCCGTAGTCTAGGGGTAAAGTTCCCACCTCATGACTCAAGGTACGCGGGTTCAAACCCGACGGAGGTCGTGGAATTTTTAATGGCGGAAAAATTCAGGGAACAAGTCCTCCGGGAGGGACTTTAAGCCGTGGGTCCCTTGTCGTAGAATTACGGCACGTAAAAGATCCTCATGTCTCTAGGAGACATCTGAGCCCAAGTAGTTTCCAATGCCTCCGGTAGATGGGGAAGTATCGGGTACCACTGCCAGTAGAGGGGCCGAACTCGCTGGCTGAACGGGGCTGATAGCGAGCACCAGTACCGGAAGGGTATGGCGACTGGTAGAATATCAAAGGCGGACGTACAATAGATCAACAACTGGTCGCAGTGCATGGGGAAACCCACCCCCTTCAATAATGAATGAATGAATACACACTGAATAACACAGAATGAACGCACACGGACATCCATGCCTCTAGTGGGATTCGAACCCACGACCTCAATGTTAGCGGGCGAAGACGGTTCGTGCCTTAGACCGTGAGGCCGGCCACTGTGATCGGTTCATGTTCACACACTAATAGAAAGCGAACGTGAGACAGCCTCAAACATCGTAATATTGTAATGAACTCCATAGCAGTTAATACGACATACGCGTACATTTCCGTGTTGTTACGTCATCTGGGTCTAAAGTTAAGGGGCCACTTAACACAGATATTTTAATATTTTAAGGTTTTGTACACATGAGGCGCAAAGTTGTGTTTTAATAAGTTATATCAATGATAACGGTCTCGTAAGAGCGAAACATGTCGGGGTCTCTGTAACACACAGTCTACTCAGGCAGGTAACTTTCATTTGATTTTGTATCGATAGTAAATCGGGAAATTAATCATATCGATATATCGAATATAACATTGAATAACAAAATTTCGAAATAGAGACATAAGGTGATTTGCTGTCACATTATCTAGGTCTGTTCTACTGTATGCACATCCACGTGATATTTTTGAGGATAAACACGAGTAATATCAATTTTATGTAAAGAGACTAGATTGAGGATTATTTGGAAGTTATTTTGCTTACTTGATTATAAACGCAGCAGATATGAAGTCAAAGTACAGTTGCCGACTGGAGAGCATTACGTATCTGTCAACGCCAACATCCACCTGGTCAGACAGAAGCATTGCTGGTACGTCACGGAAGGAACTGTTACTCGTATTGTAAACGGGACTCTCTTCTCCTGGGCTGTAGAACTCGGACCTAGAGTGGAAATCAGTTGCAATAATTTGCACATTATTTAAATATACATTTAACATCAGATCTACGAATACATAACATTAATATGAGACACTGATATATTGGGTTTTTGGATTTTTTCCATCGTCCTGGTTTTTAAGATAACTAACAAAAACACGACGTTTCGGAAACTGGATCTGTTTCCGTCCTCAGATGAAGGAAAACACCTATTCTGTTGGACCAGTTGGATCACTGGACCAGTGATTGAGGCTAGCTCTTTCTAACGGACCCAACAGAATAGGTGTTTTCCTTCACCTGAGGACGGAAACAGATCCAGTTTCCGAAACGTCGTGTTTTTATTAGTTATCTTAAAAACAGGACGATGGATAAAGTAAAAAATCTCAATATATCAGTGTCTTATACACCATCGTCAGAATCCTATAGTAACTAATATGAGCTTAATAAACTTAAGTTCATATTCATCGCAACGTATTCTAATGTACATTAGAATACGACCCGCATAGAAGAGGACTCTTCCAACAATTCTCCTATTGTTGTGTGTATTTGTTGTCCCGGTACATTCTTACTGAGCCGTTGCCTAGCAACAATAGGAGGGATACACGTACACACACACACACACACACAGACTGAAGGGAGGAATTCACGAAGTAAGTCGTTGAGATGGATTCAAGTGCCATGATATACATACCAGAATATAAAAAAGAAAGATTTGTTCTTGCGTTAAAAATTGATGTAGGGGGGGATACACAGACACAGAGACAACAATGTGTTCTCATAACTCCACTTTTTTCAAAATAACTAAAATAGGATAAAATGACAAATAACAAGGACAATTTTTAATAATAATAGTAACAAAATTTTGTAGCAATTTCTAGTAATTATACTTACTTAAAGTTGAGTTTATTTTCCAAGGCGTTCCATATCTTGTACTCGACCTCACAGAAACTGGTACTCGTGTCGTTAGAGCATTTTGAATTGAGGGCAGCATAGGCCTAAATTCAGTATTAAGAACTTCAGTATATAAATTTCTTTCCAAAACGAAATAAATTTTGTAATTTAAATTAAGAATATGTCCAGTAATTACCTCATCACTTACGCCGACTCGAAGAGATATACCGTGTAGATCTGCCCTCCTCTGTAGTAATGGGGCTGCAGACCATATGAGTCCACTACGGCTGCTCCAGTTGGCCACAGGCTGCTTCTGTAAGCTCCGACTTGGGTGATCCTGATAAATTTCTATAAGAGATAGACTAATTTCCCTGCTCTGGTCCATAGTCAATGGCTGTGTTAGAAAGAACTCACTGTCGTGGGGAATTTTAATATCTGAGAAAAATGTTTCTATAGAAGGAGCAGAGAAAAACAGGAGCCATCGTCCTCTAGACATAATAGACCGGAGCGAAACCTGCAATTACACAAAATATTCTGTAACAAAGAACAAGGTAACATGTATGACTCGCTCTCTTAATAACAAAACAAATACCCTAACACAAGGAAATTATTACGCCCAGCTTTATACTAGGCCGTGGAAGTCCAAATGGTTGTGAGACGTCGAGTCTCCCACATTTTCTCTAAACACTCAGGTTACAGATGGCGATGAAGTTGTAAGCTTTACACACCGGCCGCCCTTTACCCCCAGAAATATTCCTGGTACTTATTTCTTTTAGGGGTCGAGTAGACATCAGGCCCATAATGTGGCCCGAAGTACTAGATCAATTGAAAAATCCCATGACCTCATTGAAAACAAACCCGCGACCTTTCGGCTTGTAACATAGTGCCTCGACAAACTACGATTCCGCGTGCCCACTAAATGAACTCATATGAATTCAGAATGCTATTATGTTACGTATTTATTATTTTGTAGTTGTCATTCACAGAGAAAAGTTTGTTTGAAATGAAGATATTCTATGTATATATTGTGGCAAAACTAAGTCATTGGGAATTATAAAACATTAACATGAGTTTTCATTTACACAAATAATTTGTTTCTAAATGTAGAAGCAGATAAACTAACAACTTCGTTTTTTAACAGCCATAAATTGAGTGATGTTCTGAAGATATGCAGGTTTACCTGTTCGAGATAGGCCCGAGTCGCTTCGTCATTATTTAGCAAGACGTACAGTGCGCTGTTTCCTTGGCAGGTAGCGCCTTCCAAAGTTTTGAGGTTAGTTTCCATAGACACTGCGGCTACCGAGAAGCTGCCTCTTTGTATTAACGTCTTCAAATATAGAACATTTGCAGAACCTGTTATATATTCATTGCAAAATAGCATGCATTATTACAAACACGTAACAATTTTATAGGACACAAATAAGTCAGCATAATGAAAAACAAATTTTGAATTTTAAAGATCAACAATTTACATTCATTTTGGGCTAGGAATTTTGTACACAATTCTTTATCCAAGGTAAACTTGGGAAATACAGTCTTAGATGCACTAAATAAAGGCATTAAATTGAAATTATTCATAATACTGTATTACATAATATTATGTATTTTATTACATATTTATATATTCATTGCAAAATAGCATGCAATATTACAAACATGTAACATTTTATTGGACACAGATCGGCATGATGAAAAATATATTTTGAATTCTAAAGATCAACAATTTATATACGTTAAAGAATTTGTTTATTATTAGGCATTCATTTTGGGCTAGGTATTTGTAAGAAAATTCATTATCCAAAGTAAACTTGGAAAATGAATTTATTTTAATTTAATTTAATTTAATTCATACAATGTTCGTTAAATATATAAAATTCTATTAAAATTATTAAAATGTATACATACTTTGTTATGCTGCTACAAGTTTCGGCCTTATAATGACATCTTCAGTCAACATTTATTTAAGGTTTCTAATTCACTGTACAAGAGCCGAGATAGCTCAGTCGGTACAGCGACTGGCTACGGGCTGGACGTGAGGAGCGGGGATAGCGCAGTCAGTATAGTGACTCGCTACGGGTTGGACGTGAAGAGCCGGGATAGCTCAGTCGGTATAGCGACTGGCTACGGGCTGGACGTCAGGAGCCGGGATAGCGCAGTCAGTATAGTGACTCGCTACGGGTTGGACGTGAAGAGACGGGATAGCTCAGTCGGTATAGCGACTGGCTACTGGCAGGACGTGAGGAGCCAGGATAGCGCAGTCGGCATAGCGACTGGCTAAGGGCTGGACGTGAGGAGCTGTGATAGCGCAGTCGGTATAGCCACTGGCTACGGGCTGGAACTGAGGAGCCGGGATAGCGCAGTCGGTATAGCGACTGGCTACGGGCTGGACGTGAGGAGCCGGGATAGCTCAGTCAATACAGCGACTGGCTACGGGCTGGATGTGAGGAGCCGGGATAGCGCAGTGGGTATAGCGACTGGCTACGGGCTGAACGTCAGGAGCCGGGATATCGCAGTCAGTATAGCGACTGGCTACGGGCTAGACCTGAGGAGCTGGGATAGCGCAGTGGGTATTGCGACTAGCTGCGGGCTGGACGACCAAGGGGTCGGAGTCCCGGTGTTGGCAAGAATTTTCACTTCTCCACGTGGTCCAGACCGGCTCAGGGGTCCACCCAATCTCCTATCTAATGGGTACCGGGGGACCTTTCTCCAGTCAGATTACAGGGATGTGAAGCTGATCACTCAACTTAAGCTATGGCCGATGTCAAGAAAATTTGGGTCCATATATCCACTCCCCCAGAATTCCTGATGACGTAGTGCTTCATTAGTTAAGCACAGGGACAAATTTACCTTTAATTCACTGTACTCTAATCATCTAGTATTCTTAAGATATGTCGTTGATGTTCCTTCTAATATTTTCTCTCTTCTTGATTTGCAGCTGTTTCTATTTCATATGTTGTTTTCCGTTGCGTTGCCCTGCGTTCCTTGTATTTAAAGTACTCTTTAGTCTCTTAAGGTAAGGATAGCAGAAAAATAAATAAGACAGCGAGTAACTGGTCAAGTATTTATACAATTACGCCCTTAAAGTGCAGTAGAAACTGTAAGCACTTCCTCCTTAAAATTGAAGGATACTGAATTTTCCTGGCAGGATATAAAATCTAGTTATGTGTTCGTATGATTCTCGAAAGAAGACGATACCATTTCCCGAGTCAGCATAACTGGTTGGTCCTTGTAAAGGAGATGCAACATGTTTTTCTGCAAGAATGAGACTCATAGGAGAATAGTGTTTAGACGAATTGTAGGCCTCCTTTGGCTAACCAACTGCACTGCTATTCCTGTGCGTGTGTCCTGTATATACTGGTACATATAATTATACTTCAGAAGTCGATTTCTCATTTATTCAAGTCCGGGAATTTGCGAGTATAACAATTGTGTTCCTATATCCTCTGATTCTTCTGAAATATATGTCATCAATATTTAATTCCTTAAAATTTGATCATTTTTCCTCAGAAGTATAAAGCCACTTAAATCTACTCAGATTACAATGTTCAGTTCCTTGGAACTGAACCCTTCTTGAGAAGCCGCGAGTTGTGCAGTTATTCAAGTATTTCCTAAAATTTTATGGAACCCGTAGGTTCCTTGCCATGTTCACAAGAGCATTCCATTTGCCCCTATCCTGAGCCTGATGAATCCAGGCCATATCAGCCCAACATATCACTCTAAGATCCACCTTAATATTACCCTGCGCATAGTTCTTAGCCGTCTCTTTTCTCTTGGATTTCCCACCCAAACCCTACACGCATTCTGCTTCTCCCCTTGCGTGTTACATGCGTTGCCCATTTCATCGTCCTTAACTTGATTATTCTAATTATACTTGGAGAAAAGTACAATTTATGAAGCGCCTCATTATGCAGTTTTATCCAACATTCTCTCACTTGATCCATCTTCGGTCCAAATATTCTCCTCAGCACTCTATTCTCAAAAACCCTCAGTCTGTGTACCTCTCTTGTCAGAGACCACTTTCTACACCCATACATAACTACAGACAAGATTATAGCACTGTGTTTTCTAATCTTTAAGTCTGTAGACAGCAGGCGAGAAGACAAAATGTTCTGGACTGAATGGTAACAATCATTACAGGAACTGAGTTCTTAATTTTCTCGTGAAGAACATTTTCAATGGTTACTGTCGTCCCTAACCACGAGGGATATTCGAAGAGTAAAGACACAAAGTTCAGACCACATTTGTAAAGCATTCATTTTTTGCATTCCTTTGTAGCAATTTCACAGGACACATTTATTTACTTTTCAGCATAGTCGCCATGGATCGCAATGAACTTAGTGAGCCTGGGAGCGAGTTTCTTCATTCCAGCGTCCTAGAAATCACTCGCCTGCTCTCTTAGGCATGGAGAACAGTTCTTGACACTTCTGGGCATTGTTGATGCAGTTCATCGATGGTTACACGTCTGTCAGCAAGAATGTTTTCATCAGTCTTTTTGGATGATTTCATCAGTGACAACGGATGGCCTTCATCATGAACTTCACTTCTTCCCACTTCAAATTCACCACTCCATTTTTCCACGTTTTGCCTGTTCATAACATCTTCGCCGTAAACAGGAACAAGATGGCGTTGAATTTCAGCAGCAGTTTCTCCTTTCGCATGAAGAAATCGAATTACTGCACGAACATCACATTTGGCGGGATTTTGAAAAGACACGGCCATTTTAAACGCACACTGCGAGCATACCGTTGCCGTGACAGTGGCTTGTGAACTCAGCCCTGTCATACGGTTCCTATCTCACACGGCAGCACTGCCATTTCTGAAAAATAAAGATCTCTTGCAGTTTTACTGGACTTGTATCTTTACTTCCCGAAGGATCTATTAACTTATTCTACTAAAATGTAGAGCTTTCCATTTTAAACTATGGCTTGATTCTTTAAAATTTAAGGTGTAGTAAAGTGTCTTTAGTTTAAATTGTCTGCGATATATTTTCTATTCCAGTTGCATTATTTTCTAAAGTCGTTTGCCAATGTGCTGATAGAAGTGTGTAACTCTGCGCCATTAATTCTGCTAGCACTCTGATACTGACCTTGGTGATGCGCAGAATGTAGCAAGGTGACACAAGTAGAATGGTGATGTTTCAGTACACTTACAGTTACACTAACGTATGTGTTTAAGGGATTCTGCTAGCACTCTGATACTGACCTTGGTGATGCGCAGAATGTAGCAAGGTGACACAAGTAGAATGGTGATGTTTCAGTACACTTACAGTTACACTAACGCATGTGAGGGATTCTGCTAGCACTATGATACTGACCTTGGTGATGCGCAGAATGTAGCAAGGTGACACAAGTAGAATGGTGATGTTTCAGTACACTTACAGTTACACTAACGCATGTGTTTAAGGAATACTGGAAATCTCCTACTTGGATGATACAGAAAATAAATAAAATTCTCATCATAAGTATTTCAAATTTAGCTGCTTGTGTATTCAAAATTCCGAAGTGTGAAATATTATCTCATTTCGAACAGGTCTATCTTTATTTTCTGTGGTGTTACCAGGAGGTACAACACGTGCCTCACGATCCACACGCTGCTTGTGTTCCACTGACACGGCTGCTTAAATACACTCTCATATCGCCCTCTCATTTCAGTTGGGAATGAAACTCTTCACCTCGCCACATTGTTGTGCTAGATACGCAGTATTAATGTGTCATTACAGTCATTGCATGCCCCACCATAATTTCAGATGTCTGAGATAAACATACAAGCTGTGTGTGTTGCATGCAAATGTCTATAGATAATTGTTCATGAAACTGATACCTTGTTAAAATCCCAGATAGGCCTATTTTGCCTCTGAGTTTCTAACTTCGGTGGACATTGGGTCTGCCTCTGCCTGATACTTACTCGTTTCTTGCTTAGCTTAACCTTCGACCTTGAGGATGGATGCGGTATGTTTCTCTGAAACGTCGATTGACTTTCATCGAACTGCAAGTAGTTGTATGCTAGAAGATATATATCTCCAGATGTCCGGACGAAATGTATCCAAAAATAAAAACTATATATCTCGGAAACTAATTGCCATACACGTATCCGGTTGACGTCGTCGGGAAGGAAAATTCTGAAAGTTTTTTTTTCATACCCAGCTTGCGCATGCGCCTCCATATTTCTGCCACCATGTTAGGAATCACGTGGACAGAGAGATGTCTTGGATATGAACTGGCAGAGGAGGACCAATCGCTTGGCCTCCTACATCGCCATCTTTAACCCCAGTGGATTTGTTCTTGTGGGGTTATGTGAAGACTATTGTCCACCAGGTTAAGATCAAAGACCTTCAACGCCTGAAAGAACGCATAAGGGACGCTGTGGCTGCGGTAATACCAAACATACTTCAAGTATGGATATTTGTCGTGCCACCAAGGGAAACCACAATTAAATTTATTGAGAAAGTTATATAAAAAAAGCTTTGATAATTTATCTTTGTAATGGCGTAACCCATTAATGTGTATAATAAATTCTTTCTGAGATATAATGCTTTTGTTTTGGATACCTTCCATTCGGACACTCTGTATTTGAATGTCTCCATTGTCGCTTAAATACATTTCAGAAATTATTGAGAGCAGCGGAGGGTTTAGAGGTTCCAGTAACTTCGTCTTTACTTTATCAGTGGTCCCTCCACATTCCTCACATACAACGGTTTTAATTCTTCTATAACCAAATGGGAGGGAACCATAGTTCTTTAGAAACATTTTAAACACTACAGTTTATAAAGTAGAGACTCTCTGTTAAAGAAATCAATTTGTTTTTTAAAATACACTTGAGAATTAAAGAAAAATAAGTTACTGATAAAGAAAATAATATAAAACAATAACACAATTACAGTAATTCATGTTGGTTTTATTCTACTGCCATGTTTAATGACGTGTGCAATACAATTATAAATTCTTGTCACAATTCGCATCCCGCTGTTATAGGACTTTCACTTGCATTAAATTATTTTATTATATTCCTATGTTACTTTCTCATACTCACTAACCCCGTAGAGACAAGTTCATTAAGAGATGCTGCAAGTCGCTCAGCCGCTCAAGAATTTCCCAACATTTTATGAAATCCAGAGGCTCGCCACCGTGTTCACAACAGCCCTACACTGGTTCCTATTCTGAGCCAATTAAATCCAGTCCACACCCTCCCATACTCTTTCTCTAAGATCAATATACAGCCTAGTTTCATTTTTTTTAAGAAATAAAAAGAGGCTTATGAGATCACTTTGTTGTTTGTTTCTCTGTGTATCCGGCTTTGTCCATCTTATCATCTGGCCGTGTCTGTCCATCTGTATGTGTACTCCCCCTTAAATTTTAGGCTTATGAAACTTATGACCTAACGTTTCTCTCTGTGTATCCCCCCTAACTTTTCGTTTCTATGCCGTACGTGTCGTATAAAAAGAAAGTAGGCGACCAGTTCTTCCCAGAATTTCTTGTAATATTAATGTTCCCACAAAGGTAATGCAAACTTGTCCCTGTACTTAACTATTTAAGCACTATGCCATGATCGCGTATGGGGGAGTGGATGTATAGATTCCTATTTTCTCGACCTCGGCACTAGTTGGAGGTGAGTGGTCATTTTCACGCCCCGGCCGCTTAATCCCCGGGGAAAAAGTCCCCAGTACCCATTGGATAAGGGGCTGGTTGGGCCCCAGAGCCGGTCTAGACGACGTGGAAAACAGATAATTCTTGAGCCTACCGAGACTCGAACTGCGACCCCACCTACGTCCAGCCTGTAGCCAGTCGCTATACCGACTGAGCTATCCCGGCATCATTAACTTTCCCATAGAGTACCAAATTTATTGTGATTTTCTGCATTAAAATTAACAATTAGTTTCGTACTAAGAAGTCTTTAATTGGGTTCTTACACCGTTTGGTTATAGGTGAAGTTGCCGGAGTTTCCGAGGCACATATAGCCTCCTTCTTCAGGGTCTATCCTAAGGATGGAACAGATTTTACTTCCGAAACGTCGGCAACATCGCCTACAACCGGATGGTGCAACAACTGAAGTACAGAATTAACATCAACAGTGCTCCACTGTGAATGCGTAAAATCAGTAACGAATTTCAAGGTACTTTAGTGTGAAAAAGGAATTATAGGACTAAATATTTGTTCCCTGAAATAAAGTCTACACCAAAAAATTATGATTTCGGCCATCAGACAGAAGACAGAAGCTAGAACACCAATCATAACAATGACTGAAATCGGTGCAGTGTCTTCAAACGAGGCCCGCGTATCGTCAGGTTCCGCTTCTCTGGTCACGAATTTCGTGGAGGCGCCGAGCTTCATCAGGATCCCAGTTTCTCGTAACACTTCAATGCTGTAATCAGAAAAGGCATACACAGTGTAATCACTACGCTTACACAAGAGCGCACTGGTTCTCCGCGCTGTGCCCAATGTCACACGCTATATACGTGTACGTCCACGTGTTTCGACCTGCCTGCAGCGGAATTTGTGAAAGTTGGACCAATGTGCATAAAATTACATTATCTATGTTACAGAAAGTTATAGAAAAGTCTTAGCTGGGAATTTACTATGTTCTATGACTTGTATACAATTGTAATTTTGAGTCATACTATGACGAACATGATCGTTTCTAGGCAACTGCTCGGTAAACACATTCCCGAAGTTACGCTCACAAAAATAAGATATCCGTTGCTAGGTAGCAGACCAATAAACACGCATTCCAGGGCAACAGAAGACGATGTTTTCCGTGGGGTCCGTGTCAAGGAATTATAAGAGGGCGCAGTTAGAATAATTGAAGTAATACAAAGAAGTAGTTCATTTGGAAATGAAAATAGTTCCAGTGGAGTGCCCAGTCGGAAGAAAGACACTGTTTCCGATAGAGATTTATGAACTATTGTAACCAGTTGCATAAAGGTTCAGTAAATCCGAATATCAAATCCAAACACCCGTCTTATTACTCAAGAAAACCGCCGGATACGTAATACATTGGTGTCAGAAGTCTTAAAACCATCCGGCATATAGAGTACTTTAACTGTATTTGATCCGAAACACTATATTTTCTGTTCTACTTAATCAGACGCCTAATCCTCATTCTTAATAACAAATTATTATTATTATTATTATTATTATTATTATTATTATTATTATTATTATCTTGACCAGTGTTATATCTTTCGGTAACCGACACCACTTATTTGTGTTTGGTTCGCTTTGACTGAATGTCTTCTATATAACATATTAAAGTTTAGTTCATACCTGACAGGAAATTCATTACGTCTCCGTTACAAAGATCTACTGGATAACGCTATTTTCTCAAGTTAATTTGAATGAGTGACCATTTTGTTATTGAAAACTTCTACGGATGGGTAAGGTAAAGATATCCCTGTAACAGGTCATGAGGGCGCATAGGGTTGTAAGACGTCGAGGGTTCTACATTATGTAGACAATCGGCTCACAGATGGCAGTAAATCTGTCAGCCTTACACGCCTTCGCCCTTCACCCCCCCCCAAAGGAACATTCCTGGTACTTATTTCTATTAGAAGCTGAGTCGGCCGCAGGGCCATAATGCGACTCGAAGGATTAGGTCAATTGAAAAATCTACCTCATCAGGACTCGAACCCGTGACCTTCCGGCTTGTAGCATAGAGCCTCAACCAACTACGCTACCGCGACGGAACTCCTAATAAAGTTATTAAATATAACGTTAAAAAGACTAAAACACAAATAAGGAAGGATTATAACAAATAAATGAACGGAAATGAAAGGAACTTACAGAAATACAGGGGGGGGGGGGGCCAAAGAAATGTACCCACTCNTAATCAATATCTTTGGAACAAAATGACATGTAGTTACAATTCTTGAGCGGTAGTGTAGTGTAATGTTTTCTCAACAGAAGGCCAAGATCACATGAGTCACGTGAGTGTCGTACCGTGTGCGCGCTGCGAGGAGAAGACAGCAGCAACAATGGCTAAAAGGTTGTCCTTTGAGAAACGCAAGGCTGTATTGAAGTGGTACTGGAAGTACGAAAACATTAAAGAGGTACAACGACAATGGCAGAATGAGTTTGGAACTCAGCCACCAACACGTCGAACAAGGAAGTGGATCTACAGAGTGTTAATGTGTGGTGTGGTCTGTCATCGCGCGGATTGATTAGTCCTTTCTTCTTTGAAGGTACCGTAACTGGTCAGGTGTATCTCGATATGCTTCAGACATCGATTTTCCCTGCCATTCGAGAGCTGTTTGGAGATGAGAGATTTTACCTACAACAAGTTGGTGCTCCACCTCACTACCATCGAAATGTCAGGGCCTACTTAAAGAACACTACCTGGACGATGGATAGGCCGAAGAGTACCCACCACGGTCTCCAGACCTAACACCTCTCGACTTCTACCTGTGGGGAACCTTGAAGGATGAAGTTTATCGACAAAAGCCAGCTATACTGAAAGCGCTACGAGAAATCATCGAAGCGCCGTGTGCAGCCATCACACCGGACACACTGACAGCCGTAGTTCGCCCAGCAGTTCGGCGGCATTGATGCTGTTTAGCCGCTGATGGTGGTCACTTCGAACACATACAGTGACTCTCTCTCTGCGCAAGAATTGTAACTACATGTCATTTTGTTCCAAAGATAGTGACTATCAAAAGTGAGTACATCTTTTGGACCTTTCTGTAGTTTCTGATGGAACGAAATAATTCAGAAAAAAGATCAGGAATGGGAGAGTTGGTGACTTGAAGGAAGACCGTCCAATCTGGGTGACATTCACTGAACAACTGGAGAGTGAGGGAATGCGAGAAATTGTCAACTGCCCAAGAAAGGATGACGTCAGAACAGAAGAACTTCCACACGATTACAATCTACTGAAAGTATAGCAACATGAAACGGGAGCAGGAGGGGCATACTGTGTAAATTGTCTGCTGTAATCTTACTAGTGACTGAAGAGTTTTCTGTATGGACTCCTCTTGTTGATTATCATTGATGTAGGTATCCTGAGGAATGCGTACGGAACAGCTATGACCTCGCAAGTTAGTCGATTGTTGATTGCTGATAATTCGTCAATAGCAAATGCATAATTGCTATCATCACATATTCGCTGGAACCCTTCCTTTGTGCTCTTTGGTAGGTCATTAATGTTGGACACTATCAGCTTTCGATACACTTGTGTCAGTGCTGGATCTGTTGCTTGCTGGAACAAATGCATAGCGTTGCCACGAATAGACATATTACACTCCTGCAGAGAAAGGAAAAAAATTAAAGACCTTCCACACAAAATTGAAATAAATGCTCAAAGTGTAGGCCTATTTATTTCTCACCGCTGAATAAAATACACAGATTTGTTTCTTCAGGACTGTACATAATATATTTATAACGACACGAAATTTTGGAAGAATCATGTATAAATGTATAAATATACTCACTCACTCACTCATGGAGCTGAGCCCTTCTTGAGAAGCTGCCAATTGTGCAGCTGCTCGAGAATATCTCAGCATTTTATGGAACCCGAATGTTCATTACTTTGTTCACAAGAGTGCTCTATCAGTCCCTATCCTGAGCCAGATCAATCAAATCCATACCGTCCTATCCTATCTCTCTAAGATTCATTTTAACATTGTTAACCCACCTACGTTTTTGTCTTCCCAGTGGTTTCTTTCCTTCTGGCTTTCCCCGCAATATCCTGTACACATTCTTCTTCTCCCAATTCGTGCTACATGCCCTGCACACCTCATCTTCTTGACTTGATCATTCTAAATATACGAGTACATCTTATGAAGCTCCTCACTCTATAGATATAGTATATATTATTTTCTAAAGTACGATTTTCCTAAATTGTCACGTGTTTTCTTTAGAGGTTTCTATGCTCAATTATTTTTCTTGGTAACAGATTTTAACACAATTTACATTCTACCACTGGTAGCAATACGAATTCTTGAGCGTGGCCTAGTATGAACAGAACTAAACGCCTGACAACAGAGCATAATATCAGAAACACGTTGAAAATACAAGACATTTCTGTCAAAAAATGTTCAAGGCGCCATTTCTTCTGTTTCTTCTTAACTGGCTCTAGAGCCCTTGTGTGTTCTGACCTCCTCTATGGTGAAGGTTTCCTATCAGTAAATTTTTCCGGGGTGTGGTTGTTAGCCCAGTGCCCAAACTCAACCAGGAAGACCAAACCCTACATATCGTCTGACCCTTACCCTTTCACCTGTCTGGTATAAGTGGCTCTGCCAGAAGCTTACGCTCCCGCCAGCATAGCTCTCAGTGTCACTAGTGAAAGCAAACCTCCTTTGCACGAAAAGGCGGTAGTCCTCGAGGAGACATGGTGCCATTTCCTAGTAGTTAATTTATATAAATGAGATTGCATAGGGAAATTTTAATATTATCTTCTCGTTCGGAAGCATTATTTTACTTACATCAAAAATGTCGAGGTAAACAGGCAGGCGTACCACACCAAAGCGATACGTCCCAATATCCAGAAGTCCTTGGAAATCCAAGAAGGGCATAGCAAATTGATGGACAGCCAGGATGGAAATGAAGACGGCTGAATACGCCGTGAACAATATGACGTAAGTAAGGTATGACGTCAGGTACAGCAAACGGCAAGACCAAAATTGTGGCGTGGTGTCGTGACCTGTTGAATAATTGAGGCAGAAACTTAACACCTGCATTGTGCAGTAATTATCATTACACAGAACGAGTAGGCCCACCGAGTACAGTGAGGCAGCAGTTCAGCCAGAACGGGAGTGTTGAGAAGAAAAACTGTATATAACACGTGATTTCGTAAAATAGTTGCTAGCAAGGAGCATGAATTTTACTGTAATATTTCATTTCGGTACCGTAAATAAATAAGAGTAACCAGATTTAGATCTTCTGGGATCTTACTGTGTACCCTTATAGGTGGACACTAACGTTTCGGAGGAATCTTATGCCTCAATCTTCAGGATTGACAAGGAAGATGGAGAGAATAAATGCCCCCACTTAGAATACTACACAGTGTCATAACGTAAAAAAAATAACCAAAATCTCATGTAATAAGAGTCAAGTTTTTGTTGCAAAGAAATTACCTCACCATATATCCATCCACTGGTCGTATATTTATATCGAATACAATTCCGTGATATAATAGCTTATCCATTTATCGATATCAACTAGTTCCTTCGTAAAAATTTTACTTGTTAGCAACTAGTAAAATTATGAACCTTGTTGACAGAAGATTCCGAAAACACATATCCATGTACTGTATATATCATAGTGCCCACTGTTCTCTCGTAACCCGAAACGTGAGCTGATGTGCCAACTTGCCGACAGAGCAACCGTGAACACTAGCAGTGACGCCGATACCACCCACCAGAATTCTGGGGAGAATGGTGCTAATATGTGTCTCCAGCTGGAATTCGTCTTTCGTTTCTTTATAAACGTCGAGATCCTGTGGAAAGAAGCCATAATTAACATAGCAGACACTGAAACCTCTCATCATTTTAAAATACTGAAGAATTGAATGTCGCACATTATATTTGTCGGGAAAGTAACGGCAGGATTTCGAAGACCGATATTTACATAAGAAGTTCGGAGAAGAACTAATACTTTACTTTCCTTTGATACGACACGAAGTGCATAGAAAATAAAAAATTTAAGGGGATACGCACAGACAGCAAGGTATCTCATAAGCCTGATAACAGAAATAAGAGAATACACAGACAGATAGACAGAAACAGATACACAGACGCAGGAGGACAAACAAACAGACCTAGACGGATACACAGACACTGACGGATACACAAACAGACCTAGACGGATATACAGACAGGCGTATACACAAAGAGACCTACACGGATACACAGACACTGACGGATACACAAACAGACCTAGACTGATACAAGGACAGAAACAGGCGGACACACAAACAGACCTAGACGGATACACAGACACTGACGGATACACAAACAAACCTAGACTGATACCAGGACAGACACAGGCGGATACACAAACAGACCTAGACGGATACACAGACACTGACGGATACACAAACAAACCTAGACTGATACAAGGACAGAAACAGGCGGACACACAAACAGACCTAGACGGATATACAGACACCGACGAATACACAAACAGACCTAGACTGATACCAGGACAGACACAGGCGGATACACAAACAGACCTAGACGGATACACAGGCATCGACGAATACACAAACAGACCTAGGAAAGATACACAGACAGACAGTAACATGGTTCATCAGCTTCGATTTATTTCTTCAAATAAGGAAAGTTAGGTAAAAATTAGGAATATATTCAGGAAATAAGTATTTTACTCGTACTTTATAATGTACCTGCAACATTTTTTAACACAGTAAGTTCTCACATGTGAAATACTCATGACCTTGCTTATGTCCGATCGATGCTGCACGTCTTGCCATGCACGCTATAGCAGACATCTGGCTGTTGCTCAGCAGTCTCTCTTGTTCTTGCTTACAAATATTTCTGGTCTCGAATTGTGTTCATATAAACGCAAGTCTTTACACAGCCCCAAAAACAAATTCAAGCGGTGTCAGAACGAGGTCCCTAGGTGGCCACAGAATTTAACTACCACAACCAATCCATCTTCCAGGAAGTGTTGCACTAACACTTCCCATAAAATTTGTTGAGAAATGTGCAGGTGTACCATCTTGCTGGAAAATTATGGTGAAACTGCCTGAATGGAAAGATATAAGTGTACTACACTGAATATGATTTATTGATTGTATTTGGAGACAGCGCCTCCCGAAACCTGCTCTATTTCTCAGAAGCAGTGCATACCAGAAGAAGAAAATTTTGTTTACAATAACTTTGTGAAGAATCGAATTCTAATTCTAAAGTAGTAAATAAAAGATGCTATGTTCTCTTTGCATTAGCCTACGTGTAGGTTCAATATCAGATCAGAGCTACTGACTCTTCATTCCTGAGTCATAAGAACATGCCTGTTGTTTTCTCTATGGCGTAACCGTCAAGCGATCTTGCATGTCATGGATCGGCCGGTCAGCGGGAGGAGCATTCGATTTCTCTTCCTTCTTCCGCGCTCACGAAAAGACACAAGAAGTGTACATTTGTGTATCTGTATATACTCGCTCGAAATCGTCAGTTTGAAATATAATTCGATTGTTGTACTAAAGTGGAGGGGAGAGAACTGAGGAGGAAGATTCAATTTTTGTCGCGGCACAAGAAAAATAATTCATGTCGTCATCTGATGTTACTCTTGAGCAAGCCACGTAGTGAATTCTTCATTGCACGTAGGGTGTGAGGCATATTGAATGCCATTGCCAATGTCTTGCGCATGGCTGCGACGGAACACCTTGCCCTTTGGTGTTTCTCTTCCATTCTTAAAAATCAATAGTAATTAGAATAACACAGTCATTTGTTTCAATAAACAGACACTTGAAAGGGTAGCATGCACTTAAAGATAGAATGGAAAAGTATGCTACGAATATTTTTTCAAGTAATATACCGAAATTCTACTGCACTTAGAATTCAATACAAAGCAAACAAACATGAAAACAAAAGAAACGGTATATGAAAATTAAAGTTGCTAGTGTGAATGCAGTTGAATACGAAATATTAATCCGAAATAATTTATAAATAGAATATACACGAGGAAGAGTCAGTAAATAAGAAACAAATGGAAGTAAAACGTTTGTGATGAATGTAGTAGGTTTTCTATGTGTATCACTAGGTAGCAGCAGAGTCCAGCTTCATGGCTGTCTAGGTAGCAGACGCGCATGCGCATGTTCAGAGGCTGGTTTCAGTACTCAAAATGATGACCATACTTGAGGGTCTACTACCGAAGAGCAGCGGATTTCGACTCACTGGTAAAGCAATTGAACAAGTTTATCGAATTTGGTGGAGGGTATGTCGAGAATTTTTTTTTTCAGTTTCGTATATCATGTATTTTACGTTTTATATCCATTTGTAACCCATTCACTGACTCTCCTGCACACAAAATAATTAATTCATTACGTTATTAAAAACCCACTATCAAATTAAAGAAAAGACTTTTGGAATATAAAGACTTCTTTAATTTTCAGATGGGCTTTCAATTATGAATGTCTAATTACTTCAACAACTGTTGTTTCTTTAGCACACCAAATGAGTCATGAGTTTCAAACCCCTGGAACAGGTGTTAGTGTTATATCGATCTTGTGTGGTTGTATTTGCAGACGAACATGCAACCAGTCACGTGGGATATTTTGAATACCTTTAAAAGGAAAATGCGGCCATCACTATGTTCATGTACTCATACAGCAAGATTTTAATTAATTTTAACTTATATTGTCTATTACAACGTTACTTATTTTAATTACCTCATTATTTTAATCTACGTTTGATTTTAATGGTAGACATCCCCATATGAGCTCATCATACACGTGAAGTACTTCCTTTCCAGCTTAGGTTTTGCCTTCTGACGGCGGCCAGTAATGTCCGAAACATAAAGAGACTTTGTTAAATGTGAAATTGTTACACATCATGGAATTTGTTACTCCTTCAT
Source organism: Cryptotermes secundus (assembly GCF_002891405.2). Lineage (NCBI taxonomy): Eukaryota > Metazoa > Arthropoda > Insecta > Blattodea > Kalotermitidae > Cryptotermes > Cryptotermes secundus. The sequence continues at coordinate 192,232 of NW_019725418.1, forward strand.
CCGTTACAAAGAGTGACGGACCATTATATCGCTCATTAAAACAATAAGGATCTGTAAATTACGTATCCATAACAAAAGTCTCACAGAGCAACGTACGCCGGTACTAAAAAATTTCGTCATCACGTGTTTCTCTCAATTCTTTGTTACTGAAAATACATCAGTTTTTATGAGTTCGTAGCCGAACTTCGGCAAGGGCTCCTTTTTCTCAGTTTGATATCGTTATAACATTGGAATGATGATTTATTTTCAAATTCAGGTCATTTCGATTGTAACACAATCTGGTCTTTTAGCCTGATACCGACGTTTCAGAATATACTCTCTTTCTGTCTTCAGGATTGAAGTGCGAAGGTTGTCTCTGTTTTACAGTCAGGTCACAAGTGACGGGGTTATGAGACACACGGGGGGACATGGGGGGAGAATCGGGGAAAACAAGAAATTCGATAGTAAAGCTGCCCTTTGGGGGCACAGGTAGGAACGGGAACACTGAGGAAATATGCCCCTTCCAAAGACTAACCAACTGACTGTGTAAAGCTAAGCCATTTTTAGAAGCCTGCAGTCGCTTAGCTACTCAAGAATTCTCCAACATTTTATGGAACTCGAAGGTTCATTACTTTGTTCACCAGAGCCCTCCACTAGACTCTATCCTGAGCAAGACATTTCCAGTCCATATCATGCCAACCTATTCGTCTAAGATCCACTTTAATATTATTCTCTCACTTACGTCTAAATCTTCCTAGTGGTCCCTTTCTTTCTGGCTTTCTCACAAAAATTCTATATGCATTCCTCTTCTTTCCTTGTGTGCTATATGCCCTGCCCATTATATCCTCCTTGACTTGAACGTTGTAATTTTACTTGGCGAAGAGTACAAATTATGAAGCTCCTAATTACGTAGCTTTCTCCAACCTCCCATTATTTCACCCCTCTTCGGTCCGAATAATCTCAGCATCCTGTTCTCAAACACCCTCAGTATATTTTCCTCCCTTAATGTCAGAGACCAAGTTTCACACCCATGTAGAATTTTGTTTTAGGGAGGGGGAAATACCCGTATAATACTGAGAAGAAAGGGGCCCAGAAATAGCTGCGCGTTTCTGGACCCCTTAAGTTTACAGGAGAGAAATTTGAAATAGGCGACCCTTTCTAGGGCCTCTGAGGGCACGTGGGGAAATGAGAAAACACGTTCTTCCTAGGCTCCGAACAAAATGCTGTCGGTACGGGAGAAGTAACTCGTTGGGCCCCGGAGAGGAATTTCTTCCTTTCTTTCAGACGGTGGGTGAGGGGTTTCCATGATCTAGTCAAGGAGTATCAGTCCTTCCTCCTCAATTTCCTCCAAAAAGATATCCGCATACAAGACTATATGGTGTCACAGTCCAGACGACCACCTTGAAAGTATAAACGTGTGTATAATTTATTTTACTTACTTGGTTGGAAATGTAACAGACAGATAGCTGACAAGAGAAATTCGACTGGAAGTCATTGCGAATTTACCAATACCAACATCCAAATGATCTGTTGCTATCATTCCTATTATGTCATTCAAAGATCCGTTCTCACTGCCAGGAGATTTGTGGTACTCTGACCTATACAGAGATAAGAATATCCTGTAAATAATAAGCGAATCTAATAAAGTAATGCTAAATGAACACAGATTAGCCTCGATAATCCAGACTGATTACAGCACCGATATGAAGACGGTCTGCAGGCACCTGTTCACGCTTGTTCTTCGCTCGCGGATTTTTCTACCCTGAAGGTGGAAGCGATAAGTTCCTCCGAAATGTCGGTTCACTCAATATCTACACAGAGCCATATCCCAGAAAATGGCATTCTTCAAACAAATATATATCTTGAAACCCGCTGACATTCGACTAAGGCCGGGCTCGAAGCAGGTGGTAAACGGTTTATCTCGTCCACTTCCCAGAGAGACAGGTCCATTCACACATACCATGATTCACAAGAATTTATTTTTAATTCAAGGGAGTAAAATATGTATATTATATTTGTATTTTTAGGTATCTTTTTTTATTATTTTTGTTTTCTCTGGTGCTGTAAGTCATTCCAGAATATGGGAAGGCTGAATTAACTTTTGTACCGATTGCTGAAGCTCCACTGTATTACGTTTGCACCTTCATGTTGTTCACCTCGAACAGTAATTATAATAATTCTAGTGACTGTCATAATGAGTTCCACCACTAGAACTTACAGCGCTAGACTTGCATAACTCTGTGGACAATATTCCTTTCTTGATGTTCTCCTGTTGTCCCACTCTGTCGGTAAATTCCGCATCTATTATGAAACTCGAAGGTTCAGCACCTCGTTCACAAGATCACGCTACAGGGCACAATCCTGAGCCAGATGAACCCACTCCACATCCTCACATCCTATTTCAACACTTACATCACCCACGGCAATTTTCTATTTTTCATTTATGTACATATATACGTTTATGTTCTTAAATATGTTCCCGGGTCCTACTCACCCTCTAACAGAAATGAGTACCATTGATATTCCTGTGGGAAAAGGGAGGCCGACGCGTAAGGGTGGCAGAACACCAACTGCGTCAAGACAAGCATCAAGACATGAGACAAAAGGCCCAGTCTTGCTTCATTCGTGATCGTCAGCATGAAGCTGAAGTCAGCATCATGACTCAGACCGGTGTGCGGCGGTTTTCGTAATCTCATTCGTTTCAAATGTGCTCCTTTCTTTGCGTCATGCCGCAGGCATCGTGTCTTGACTGTTACATGACTTACAATCCCTTGAGTCGTTGTTTACATTCCCTACAGAACGGACAACACTTTGTAAGCTGAGGCACCGACTAAACAATTAACATTAATTTACTACATCTGCATCACAAGCCTCCTATAAAATCTTATATACAAAAAGAATATAGAATATTCCAATTTGTCCATGGGAATGTACCAAATTACAAAACCAACGACTAATTGGATGTTATAGAGCATCAATTAAAAAAAATTTAAAATTATATTCTTGTTTTATTCTATGACTTCCGTTTTTATATAGTATGATTTATTGTATTTTTTACGTCAAGTGTTTTTATATGATTAATAGTATTGTATCCAGTTTGATAGTACTGCAGTTTGTTGGTTTATATGTTGTTAGCCATGTATTTGCCTGATGATGGCTATTGATAGCCGGGGCACTGACCTTGATATTTGTTGTGTTGTGACGGTTAATAAAGAGGTTATATATTGTAACACAACAGGATGCATGAAATGAAAAATATTACATGTCTTGATGCATGCCGGTGTGCGGCCTACCTAAGACTGATAACTTCACCGCCATCTGTGAGCAGATTGTCTAGAAAATATGAGAGCCTCGATGTCTCACAATCCTATGGGCCTCCACGGACTGTTACATGGACAGCTATACGTTTTGTCGTATGTATTTTCTCTTCATGGTCTATCACGTTAAAGTGCTGTGGAGGTTTGTGTACACTAATCGTATCGGTAGTGGAGCCAGGCGGCGTACGAACGCAAGCGATGGAAGATTGATGGATATTTTATAGAAGCGGTTAAGGAAACATTATAAGGAGAATAGTTTACGGTAAATGAAAGTGATGAGATGGAGGAAAGAGGCAAATAATACAGAATCGTCATTTGCCATAGAGGGAGTCGCGGTGGCAAGAAGTAACGTATGTGTGCTGTGTATGTACAGTGCGTACCTATGCATGTATGTGTGTGTACGTATCTGGCAATTCCATTAAATGAAATAAGATTTCCTTAACGCAAAACTGTCTGTGGTGTACTGTCAGGACTCGTTTTATGGGGGACACACTGTCTGTCTACAGAGAACTACAAAGTTTACGTTTTTGGACTTCGTCACAAACTTTTAGGTATTATTTAAAACGAACTAGCAACTCTTGTGACGTACAGCTACGTGTATTTAGTTCGCGGAATTCTTTCCCTACAAAATTAACCGAAAGAGAATAAGTAATCTTACAGCTATGCAGTAAAAACAAAAGGTAAAGCTATTCCTGTAACAGGCCGTGGAGGCCCATGGGGTTGGAGACGTCGAGACTCCAACATCTTCTAGACAACCGGCTCTGAGATGGCGCTAAGGTTTTCAGCCTTACGCTCCGGCCGCCCTTTACTCCCCAGGAAGATTCCTAGTACTTATTTCTGTTAGAGGCTGAGTGGACCCCAGGGCCATAGTGCGGCTGGAAGGATTAAGTCAGTTGAATAAATTCAGTGACCTCATCGGTAGTCAAAACCGCGACTTTCCGGCTTCTAGCATGGTGCCTCAACTAACTACGCTACCGCTTGCACAATGTAGTTCGACAGTTCTTGAGCTATTACACCTGCCATTGCTGTTTAGTGCCCTTCGCAGATTACCTGAAGGGATGCAACGTTTGAGAAAGAAGATTCAAATCGTGTTCTCGTTTCGATAATTATACTTACTTAAAATTAAGTTTTTCTTGTAAAATGTTCCATATTTCGTAAGAAGTTCTACAATGGGACGGGTAGTTTCTGCACTTAGAGCTGACAGCAGAATAAACCTAAACATTAAATTAATACATTTGTTGAGAATGCAAAGACAAATAGATATTGAGTAGGGATATTACTCACGAATGGTGCATCACTTACTTCTCCAGACACTCCCACCCTTACAACAATGTTGTGAAGATCGACCCTTCTATTAAGCAAGGGTTCTTGTGACCAAGTAAAGCCACCGCCCGATGACCAGGTGGCAACCCTGTGCCTCTGGAGGTTCCGAGAGGGGTGATCCCGGTACACTTCTGTAAGGGAAAGCGTAGCATTCCGTCCAACAGACTGTGCGAGGATGAATTCAGAGTCATATGGAATATTAATTTCTGTGAAATATTCTTCTATCGAAGAGGCAGAGAAGAACATAAGCCATAGACCATTTGAAATAATTGAATTACTAGAAATCTGAAACAATTTTAAAAATATAAATAATTAATAACTGATTAAAAAGTTGGGAATGATCGCTTTATAAGAACACAATTTTTTAAAGGAAGTGCATGATTTTTCATTAGGCACACAAGAATCTGTGCGACCCTCGATACACAGAATCCTTTTCCAAGCTCATCTGACATAATTTGTTATTTTGTTGTTTTCTAAGTTGGTAGAGCTTCATTTCGTAAGTAGCTACCAATATTTCCGATTAAACTACTGAATCCATATTGGGGGGAAGATTCAGAAGCAGTTTCCTGCAAAATATTTTACTGTGTCGTAACGCAGAAAATCACGAACATAAGTCTGTGTATCTGTGGCTCTGTAGCCCTTGTGGACCTCGGCCACTTTACAGTTTCTTAATCCTGGGACAGTTGGTAGGACTCCTTGAACGGGGCGATCAACGAATCACAAGACCGCTACCTACACACAGAACAGCACAAACACAGAATAAACTCCTCGATTGGGTTTCGAAACCACGATCTCAGTGTTCGAGGTGGCGAAAACGGTTCATGCATTCCGCGCTTCCGGCAACATTAATGTTCAGCGTTTCGGAAACTCCAAATATTATTGCTCTTACAAGTACAAACACAATGTATTTTTTATTGCTAGTGCGGTGGGACTAAGTCCCTTGTACTGTTGCAACTTCTGGCCTATTGTACCAGCCCCAGATGATAGGTGAGGGTGACTGTGGAGCAATTGGTCGGATGAAGATTGGCAGGGGAAACCGAAGTACTCGGAGAAAACCTGCCCCAGCGCCACTTTGTCCACCAAAAATCCCACTTGACCAGGCGCGGGATCGAACCCGGACCGCCACGATGGGAAGCCAGCGACTAACCGCTTGAGCTATGGCGCGGCCTGTCAAACACAATGTAAGTACGATATCCTTAGACACGAACATTGAAACAAACGTCACAGTGTGGTGTATGTTTACCTGCTTCAAGTAATTTCGTTCCGTTTGGCCACTGGACAACAAGACAAAAATGGGACGATTTCCTTGACAGCTCAAGTCATCATATGAGTCGAAGTTTGCCGTTAAGGGCACCGCAGCTACCCAAATTTTCCCTGGTTTTGTGATTTTCTTGAGGTACAAAAATTTCTGGTTCTTTAAGTAATCTGTAACGAGGAAATGTTTATAACACAATGCTTATGTAGGTATCTTCATCAGTGCCAGGTGAGGTGGATGTCCTTGCCACAGCCGAAGAATCTTGATGCAATGAATGTAGAAGGGGTGGGCCTTCTCGGCCTTTGCACCGCGACCTACGCTGATCTATTGTGCCTAATCTTGATGTAATTCTTATCATGTGTTCAAGAGACAGTTCAACGTAGCATAATTAGGCTTATTTTAAATTATGAAATAAACATATTTAACTATTCTCACCCGTAGCTTCTTTCGGGTTACATTTCACATGCAGACAAATATTAGGTCTATTCTTTTATATGATTTTACCGAAACCCAATATCTCATTCATTAGGAATAAAGAGTTCTCATGCATTTCTCATAAGAATGGTCTAATAAATATTCTCATTAAAGACATAAATCTCTCTTACCAAACCATAACTTTCTTGGACGTTACTGTGACGCGCAGACCAATTGCTAGGCAACGACTCAGTATACAAACTCCATTGAACACGCAATAATAGGAGCTGTGTTCTCTGTGGATCATGCTACAACGCATTGATAGTACCAAAATAATACTCGACCAGAGAAGACTGTGTTTTCTATGGGGGTCCGAGCCAAGGCTATATAACGAGAGTCTGTTAGTAGCTAGGGGGATTAGATGAGAGAATTGGAATTGGGAGTTCAGAAGTTGTAGGTGTACAGAACAGTAGTCAGAAGAGAACTGGGCCGAGTCTTTCGGAATTGGAAGATGCAGGAATTGGCAAGAAAAGGATTAGACCGTGCCAAGAAGATGTCCTGGTTGAGCTGAAGTGACGAGACTGAAAATTCCGTTGCCAGGAGACGACTAGTAAAGGCTGAGAATCCTAGTGCTTGTGAAGCGGTGGACTGGAAAGTGTGCAGAATAGCGATAGCGCTGTATTGCCTGTAGTCCCGAACTGCGTAAACGTGTAAGTGATAATGAATGTAACCATCCAAACCAGAACCCGTTATTGTTAGTCACGGGACCCCGGACACGTGACAATATAAAAAGTGTCTCTCGTATGGCCTCCTCCTAAATTTAAACGGTTTTGATGTGTACATTCTCTCAGGAGAAGTTCAGAATTATAAATATAGTATTTGTAATGGCACTCACCTTGCTGATGTGTAGTGTGTAGCAGGTAGACACATGTTGAGTGGTACCGGTCAAGTACACCGACAGTAACGCTCATCAAACTGTCCAGAGGAAACTCTGTTGCTCCAGTTTCAATGATACATATAGTAAACATGATATTCATTACAAGCTTACGTACTGTGACACATACTGTCTCTTCAGAGTGGGACATTTTAAACTTATTTGTAAACTTAAACATTCTAGTTCGGTCCTATTTGGAATTAAACATGTAAGAATTATTGTCAAATATGACATTTCTCTAGTGGCTCCATAAATTTTCTCGAATAAATATTTATGTCTCTAAATTTTCCATGTTAAATACATCGATAATCTGATAATTTTAATAAGAATTTTCAAATTCTGAGTTAAACGAAAGCAACTATCCTTCTGGGTACTCACTAACTCACTCATGGAGCTGAGCCCTTCTTGAGAAGCAGCCAATTGTGCAGCTGTTCAAGAAATTCCCAGCATATTATGGAATCCGAAGTTTCATTACCGTGTTCACAAGAGAGCTCCATTGGTCACTATACTAAGCTAGATGAATCCAACCCATACATCTCATTCTATCTGTCTAAGATGCATTTTAATATTGTCCACACGCTTACGTCTTTGTTATTCAGTGGTCTCTTTCCTATTGGCTTTCCCACCAATATCCTACATGCATCCCTCTTCGCCCCCATTCGTGCTACATGCCCTGAACATCTCATCCTCCTTGACTTAATTACATATGGCGAAGAGTCCAAGTTATGAAGCTCCTCATTATGCAGTTTTCTCCAACCTCCTGTCACTTTATCTCTCTCCGGTCCGAATATTCTCCTCAACACCCTGTTCTCAAACACCCTCAGTCTGTGTCCCTCCCTTAATGTCAGAGACCAAGTTTCACACCCATTTGGTGTTCAGTTAAGAAATTATAATAATCTGTGAAACATTTTCATGGACTTTGTACGTGCATATGTTACGGCAAATACAAATAAACTGGTATATATGAATAATAACCAGTAATTATGCAAATTACCAATAGAAATGATAAATATGGTACATTTCATAACAATAATCACTTTTACCCATAATTATGAAAATTAGTTCTTATTATTCTTAATTGCAGGTACAACTAATTATTGTGACGATATTCATTTCGTTTATCGCTTTTTTTGGTAATTCGATACCATTACCTGTGACTTAATGTTACCGTGATACGTACACAAAATATCTTTATATCAAACAATTTTTTCCTCTGTGGTTGGCGACTATAAATAGATTAAATATCTTACATAACACCATTTTGTATTTATATGAGTTTAGTTGAAGGGGGGGCACTATACTACAAGCCGGAAGGTCAAGAGATCGATTCCCGTTGAGGTCATTGGATTTTTCAATTTACCTAATCCTTCCATCCTCAACATGATCCTGGTGTCGACTCAGCCTCTAACAGAAATGAATGCCAGGGATTTCCTGGGGGTAAAGGGTGGCCGGCGTGTAAGTCTGACAACCTCACCGCCACCTGTGAAAAGATTTCCTGGAAAATATGGGAGCCTCGACGTCTCACAACCCCATAAAACTTCACAGTCTGTTACAAGGATAGCTTCACCATTTTTACCTCGTGATTTTAGTAAATTAGTTTGATCATAGAGACCTCGTTAATTAATTGGTATTCCTATTTTTTCCCTTGGCACTACAGCCCCAGTTTGCCTAGGCCTATCTCCATGAACTTCTCCGTTCACTTCGGTTTTTCTCGATCGTACACATTCTGTAGGACTCCTTGGGCGGGTGATCAGCTCGTCGCAAGGCCTCTACCTGTACACAAACACAAAAAGACGCACACACAAACTAAACATCCATGCCCTGAGTGGGATTCGAACCCACGATCCCTGTTTCCAAGCAAGCGAAGACAGTACATGCCTTAGGCCCCCCATATACACACAGTTTGGCCTTCCGATCGACCTTACAGGCAAAACTGTGACAGTTTACTCCCTCCTTTCCTCCCCATACACGCGCAGATAAAGCGGCAGGTCACAGTCACGGTCTTCCAGCTTATAATGTTGAGACACACGTCACGTGCTACGGTCCTGCAGGCAGAACTGACGGACTGACGGGTTTCCCACAGGCCAACATTCCAAACGATTGGCCGGCCGGCCGAACCACACACGTCAGTTTTGCCTTTCAGTCTTCAACTCTGCAGGCCGAACTGGAGGCCAAACTGTGTGTGTATGGGGGTCCTTAGACAGCTCGGCTACCGTGACCGGCAGTATTTCTATTTTGCGTGGTACAATTTCACAGATTTTCTAAAATATTTGCCACCAGCGTGGGACATGTGTGGCACCTCCCGGCTACATGTACTGCAATTACAAGAGATAAAGATACATACATGACAATTTGTGGTAAGAATAGCAATAAATTTTAATTAGAAGCGTGTCATCTTCTTAAATAAACGTAAATGTAATTCCTTTTTACTCTATTCTTCCATTCATAGCAGGTAAACTGTCTTTATGAAAGCAGCGCTTTTAAAGCTTAGGGTTCGAACTTGCTGTACACAAGAAGTTAAGCAGGGTTCAGAAAATTCTGGAACTTTTCCTGGACCTCAATCAAAATTTACACGAAGACATTGAAGAATTTGAAGAAATTCTAAATTTGTCAGTTTCTATATATATATATATATATATATATATTATCCAAAGACCGTAGATGAAATTAAACTGATTTTCAAGTCGCCTCCTTGCTAGATATTTCAACTATTCTCTATCAACTCTTTATTAGAAAATAAACTTCATTTAAAGCACTTTTGAACTTTATCTATTTTATGTAGATACTGGGAATAATAAATTATATCGAAGAATATTTTCACAGTAAATTTAAAAAGCAATTACACTTGTGTCAATAAACTCCCTGGATGGTGTCTCTGTTAATTCGACGACACTTAATGATATCTGGCACTCATATCTGTAGACAGTTTGAGACAAGAAACTTTTCAGCTGAAATATGGTGCAGTAACAAGGTAAAGGGACTGATCAGAGAGTAAGATTAAATAATATTTTGTTTCTATGAGCGAACAATGGGACATTTATAAACTGCTTCCCTGTAGATGCTCAGAGCTGTTTGTTCTTTCTATTGTGTGTGCTGGAGACAAAATGCTCCTGCCAGAGTTCACGCCGGTACAGCTGCTAGTGAAACTGACATTTTCAGTATGCAAACATGAGGGAAGACGAGCTTTAAATGACAGACTATTAAGACAAATATTATCAATGTAGGAACAATGGTACTTTATTCAGTTGAACTATACCTCTTAATGAAGTTGAACAGAGCATAGAACTCTTTTATTTTTCGCAGTTCATAACATTACGCCAGGCACTGTTGTCTTGTCGTGTTTGATTTGGCAGATCCAGTGCTAAGACGAGACATAATAGGAAATACACTAATACAGCGTTATGATGGATGTTTTCGTTTGTCTGAGATGTATTTGGCATACAAGTATATGACGTATTGAACGTTAGCTCTACTTTCGTATTCAGGTTACTGGGTGTTGTGCTGATAGAGGATTATACTTAATTTCTGTTCTATTCTCTTTTTTCTGTTGTCCCTTTTAAGATACTGTGAAAATCATAAAGTTTTTAGATTGGAATGATAGGATGACTAGTAAATAATGAATTGGGAAGGTATAATGTATTTTTTATTGCTAGTGGGGTGGGACTAAGTCCTTGGTACGGCGGCCAATTCTGGCCTATTGTACCAGCTCCAGATGATAGGTGAGGGTGATCGTGGAGCAATTGCTGGAATGAAGATTGGCAGGGGAAACCGAAGTACTCGCTGATAACCTATCCAAGCGCCATTTTGTTCACCACAAATCCCACTTGAGCAGACCCGGGATCGAACCCGGGCCGCCGCTGTGGGAAGCCAGCGACAAACCGCTTGAGCTATGGCGCTGCCAAGGTATAAAGTAACTTTCATGGTCGATTTTGGTATCTGCCTGGAGGAACTAAGGAAGATCACGGAAAACCTAAGTCAGGATAATCAATATACCGGTCTATATTCGAAACCTACAACTCTCGTATAAAAGTCTATACGCCCCTTTAGTTCATAACACTTTATATTAGTCGATGGTTGAGATCTACCCAGGTAGCTCTTGGACACTACACGACGATAAGTATAGGGATCTCCTGCCAACCTCAAATTTTAAGCATCTCTAAGCATTCGCAATTAGAAGTTTTATCAAGTTTTGTCAACAGTTGTTTCTAATTCTTGTGGTTCTTACAAGAGATGGGGCACGCGGTAGCGTAGTTGGTTAGGGCACTATGCTACAAGTCAGAAGGGCTGGGCTTGTATTCACGATGAGGTCAGTGGATTTTACAAACGACCTAATCCTTCCAGCAGCACTATGGCCCTGGGGTCGACTCAACCTCTAACAGAAATGAGTACCAGGAATCTTTCTGGGGGTAAAGGGCGGCCGGCGCGTAAGGCTCACAATCTCATCGCCATCAGTGAGCCGATTATCTAGAAAATATGGGAGCCTCGACGTTTCACAACCCTATGGGCCTCAACAGCCTGTTATAGGGATAGCTTTATCTTTTCTTTTACCTTATACGAGATAAAAGAGGCGAGTTCATTATCAAGCGATGTACGTGTGTTGCGTTTGGGACTGTAATGACACCCGAAACCACTTTCTAGCTTCGAGATTTCCATTTCGATACGTTTCTATTTTTTCTGTGGAATGTTTCTGAACACGTCAGTGGGTGCTGCTTGCTGTTGCTCCATAGGTTTCAATGCACGGTACATCGGTTGCTGTTCCCGTGGCTCCCAGTTTATGACACGCAGCTCCCGCTGGTGGCGAGGCACACTAGCAGAGACACGAACCCACAGTTCCTAATGCATGCATTTGAGGCGCGTACATGTTGCCACCGAATGAATGAACCAGAAGTATGTATGAAAAGATTTGGTGCTCGATGCTGTTGCGCTGTTTGTTGTTCTTCCTGTTGTTGTCACCGTGGCGTGAAAATGACGTGTTTTCTCGTCAAGTGTGGGAGTCGGCCGCGTCGCGGACACCTGTAAGTGAGGAGCCGTCATGAATTACTTGCTCCTCTTGACCCCTGTCTCCCTGTAGAGAATAGATGAGGTTGGAGGTGAGCATTAATCAACAACAGTTCTAGAAGACTGTGACAAATAGATTCGTGAAGATATGTTTTCTTGGAACTGATACTTTTTTTCCATTTCCGTAACGGATTGCCTAAAAATTTCTTTCTTACTAGAGGACACGCCGAGTGCGTTTCATGCACATGGATATGAGAGGACTTATTTATTTGTCCGTCTTACCTGGGTTCCGGAGCAATTCCTAGGAGGTGCTCAATAATTTAGTTCCTTCTGCGTTGCTTTTCACGTGATTTGTAACCAACTACAGGAACAGAAACTCTCTCGAGAAGAAAATAAGTGCCCATAATCAAGATAATTCGCATCTTCTTACGGAATCCAGAAATTCATTGCCGTGCTACTGATTCCAAATGAATTCGGTCCATGTGCTCGCACTGTTTCTTTCAAATAAATTTTAATATCCTGTCATCTACATCTTGGTCTACCAATTTTTTCTTCTCTGAATGTTTGCGAGCTAAAATCATGTGTGAGTTCCTCATCTCTCCAATGTGAGCTGCATGCTCGGTCCGTAACATTCTCCTGGATTTTATGCAGAGTGATTTCTTAAAACCGAGGAATCCGATAACAGGAGTGTGTCTGATATTCGGATTAATCATAAGTTGTTTAATGACGTTGTATAGATTGCAGCAGTTACACGTATTGAGTGTCGAATATTATGAACATATGATTGCGTCTGAAACGTGGAAGGATCGGAAATAAAATGGCCGTAGCCTATTTTAAGATACTGTCACGTGTTGGGTATGTATCACGCGACAAATAACTTCACGCCGTCTCGGATGTAGAAATTTATTCCACTCGCTCTCACAATTACACAATTTACAATTACAACACTACTGCCAGCTGCAGTATTACACTTGCCTCTCCTGTAGTCATTTCCAATCACTCGATACAACTCAATAACAATGGACTTCAGCTCACTCCGGCGAATGCTAGACTGCGACTGACTGGTTACTCTCTCTCTAGTAACTCAATACTCGCTACTCACTACTCGCTACTCTAGTAGCTTCCGCACTGATAACACACAAAACAGTTACGCGATAGCTACCACTGTTGCTTAACGTCGTGTTTACAAGCGTTAACGCTACCGAGAGGTGTTTATTTCTGCGTAGTAACAGCGGTGTCTCCTGTTACGTCACTGTGGTAAGTGCTGTTACGTCACCGCGGGGGAGGGGGCGGAGTGTTGACTGGCCTGTTACTGTAGCAGCGCCAGTTGTTCCGTTACTGTTACTTCACCGTTGGAGTAGGATGTCCTTCATAGCGCAAATACGTCAAAATACTATGTGGGTATTCACCTAGAAATACTATGAAAATACATGAAAAATATCTTTGAAGACGGAAGCAACACATTCCTCCGACACGAGAGTAAACTTCAACCAAACTACATTCCATCACAACCCAGAAGACATATTCTTTACAGTTACCGAAGCCATGAGAATATCGGATATTTGTCAGAGAATTCGGTGTCACTACTGAGATACGAACCGTCGAATTCCAGAAGCCAAATCAAATGTATGATCACTTGAACGAGCTTGTTCGGTCCGATATTGGGGTACTTTCCTCAGTACTCCACTTATTCTTATAAAGTATGCACTTTTAGTCTGTTTGATCCGATAACAATGTTGTATATGAGAAGTCAGTAATATTTCTTTAAACATTGACTGTTTATTTGACAATTCTTTAATAATGAAACTGTTTTCAGAATGGGTGAATTTAATCTGCCGCACTTAAATTAGTCGTGAAATGATTCCGATTAAAGCGATAATTTTTTGAAGAACCTGTACGTCTTGGTAAACTGAGGATAATGGCTAGTGGACGTCATTTATACAGAAAACGTTGGCAAAGCATTAGAACGGAAGCTCTTATAAAGACGGCAGTGAAATGGGAGGAGTTCGCGCCAATTTATTAGCTGTTCAAGATGGCCACTAGTTCTTGTGCGGAACAGAGAGAAAATCTCGTCAGTTGCGAGAAAGATATTTGAGGATGAGAGATTGCTGGGCGTGTCAGAGCGGGATTGCTTTCACCCCAGACTGGACTCAACTCCACAGAAATGCAACTTTTCCAAGTGGACATTAGTTGGATACAGATATGAATCATTTCATTCTTCAATAGACCCTATTTGCCAAGCTACGTGTGTGACGGTACATGGAAGTGCAGCTACCCCGATTTTGTGTGGGGTCGGACGCAGAGCATAGCGACATGTACACTGTAAGATCAGTGCCTATTAAGAATGGTACTAGTATTGTCGAAGCCACATGATAGCGTAGTTTGTTGAGACACTATGCTACAAGTCGGGAGGTCTCGGGTTTGATTCCCGATAAGGTAACTGAATTTTTAAATTGAATTAGTCCTTCCAGCCACACTATGGCACTGGGGCCGACTCAGCCTATAATAGAAATGAGTACCATGAATCTTCCTGAGGGAAAAGGGCGGCCGGCGCGTAAGGCTGACAACTTCAGCGCCATCTGTGAGCCGATTGTCTAGAAGATGTGGGAGCCTCGACATCTCAAATCCCTATGGGCCTCCACGGCCTGTTACAGGGATAGCTTTACCTTCTGATTACTGTCGTGTTTCTAATTTTGGGCCTACTGCAGTTCTCAGTATCTATCATCACTGCCACACTTTGGGCCCTCGAATAATCCGAACTTCTGTTTTATTAAGAAAAATTTCGAGTGCTCTTCTGTCAATAGACCTTAACGCCCAAATCGAACAGACTACTTGCAAGACCTAGACGTGGAGGGCGAGATATGATTGCAATGTATGTTTATGAAACTGCGTGTGAGGATGTAGACAGACGTTTCTGGCTCACAGACGAGTGTCAGGAACTTGCAAACAAGGTAATCAAGATTGCTAGATCTGAGGTTCTTACAGCTGAATCGGTATAGCGACGGGTTCCTGGCAGGGAGAACAGATATGTCTCTACTCCTGAACGTCCAGACCGGCCCTGTGGCACATCAAGCCTCCCATCCAGCGGGTAATTGGGACTTTCCCTTGGCATTAAAGCAGCCGCGGAGTGAAGCTGACCACTCACCCCATCTAGTGCCTAGATCAAGAACGATGTAGCTATATCTTCACTCCCCATACGTCTTCATAGCTTGGTGCATGATTAATTAACATTATATTTACCTTACAGCTTCATAATTCAAGTTGGTTTCTTGTTTGTCTGTTCGACTGTGAAGATGGAGGTAGTCTGTACCTACAGAATTTCGGTTGACTTTCACCATATAGTATTAGGCTGTATGCTATAAGACAGAATTCTTCGTGGTAACGAGCCTTCGTGTTTCATAAAAGGAAAGAAAAGTATTGACTAGCTGAGCGACTGTTAGGTTCTGAAGGAAGTTGCAGAATTGGTTATCCTCCTCCACGACAGAAGTACCGTTTACTCTGCAACGATACAAGTGATTTTAACATGAAGGTACGAGGGACGCAGTCCATTTCTGAACCCCAAATTTCTCTCTTAATTATTTCCTTAAGGCTCCCGGTGAGTTTAATTGAGAATGCAACATTTTGTGATTGCTGTGAGCCCTACTGCCCAATATTCCAATCAAAAATTTATTTCATACGTCGCTGGAAAATTAGATGTTGAATAAATATGGCTGCCCAAACTGAAGCACAATTTGTTGCATGGCACGGTGTCTGATATACGTCCTCAAGCTACACGAATTAACTGATGCTGGCTTGTCTTCCTTTTCCTCACAGGCAAATTGTAAGACCCGTCTCTCTTTCTCGTCCCTCCGACGCTACAGCCCCAATTTGGGCCTTCGCCTACCTCCATGAAAATCTCCGTTTCACTGCGGTTTACTAGATCTTAGACATTCGGTAGCTGATCACTTCTTCGCAAGGTCTCCACATGCACACCAACACAGAAAAACGCACGTACATACAGAAACATCAAGCGCCCATGCCCTGAGTGGGATTCGAACCCACGATCCAGTTTTCCGAGCGATCGAAGACATTGCATGCCTTAGACCGCTCGGCTACCGTGACCAAACCATTCCCTTTACCTTCATAATTTAGCGAAACATGACCTCAACTGTTAATTCAGCATCGTTAACGAGTGCACAATTCATTTACATAGTTTCCTCCTTTTGCGATTTGTGTGTAGAAGCATGTGTTTTTGTCATGCTTTGTAATGGGTAAAGTTGTCCCTGTGCTTAACTAATTAAGCACTGCTCCATGAAGAAGTGGGGGGAGCGGATGTATAGATCTACGTTTCTAGTTGGAGGTGAGTGATCAACTTCACGCCCCGGCCGCTCTACCCCAGAGATTAATTGGATAGGAGGCTGGGTAAATTCCCGAGCCGGTCTGGACGACATGGACAGAAGAGAATTCTTGATCCTACGTGACTCGAACTCCGACCCCTCTGCTGTTCAGCCCCGTAACTGCAGACTGCACTATCCCGGTTGATCCCGGTGCTGTGTGCTGCTCGCAATGCGGAAATCGACCCATCTTGGTGTACACGCATCACTAGAGCCACCTTTACGGCGTATGTTGGAACCACTCCTCTATACTTCTAACAAGGTCTGATAGATGGCAGACCATGTCAAAGAAGCAACATAGTTCTGGTTTGCCGGATGGGCATTGCCTAGGCCTTTTTTCTATATACATTTATTTTATCAAAGTAAAAAAGTTCTGGTTGTTGCGACAGCAGCGAAATCTGTTACTAGAAACTAGTAAGATTTTTCTCCCCCTCAGAGTTTTACCTGTATATGCTTCACTGCTGCAGCACTGAACACAGATGATATATTTTATGATTAAATTGTTCCGATGTAGTCTCAGAAATATGAGGAAGTGTTAACTAGTCGTGCATATCATTGTTTTCCCGCGGTAGCGTAGTTGGTTGAGGCACTATGATACTAGCCAGAAGGTGACGGGTTCGATTCCCGACGAGATTATTTTATTTTTCAATTGACCTAATCCTTCCAGCCGCACTATGGACCAGGGGTCGGCTCAGCCTCTAACAGAAACTAGTACCAGGAATCTTCCTGGGGGTGAAGGGTGGCTGGCTCTTAAGGCTGGCAAACTCACTGTCACCTATGAGCCTATTGTTTAGAAAGTGTGAGAGCCTCGACTTCTCAAAAGGCTAAGGGCCTCTACGGCCTGTTACATGGATGGCTTTATTTTTACATTTACCTAACCATTGTGTCTTTGTTTGCTGAATTACGGCATCACGCTACAGCACTTGTTTCTACTGTGACGCAATAGTGGACCTGCAACTGCCTACTTCACTTCAGCCACAGCGCTTCAGGACAATTCAAAACCGAACATTCTAAAGTAATGGCCACTTTTGCCTTCGTTTTGAGGGATCACAATTCCGCCATCAGACTGGAAGCTGTGCCGAACTTACAGAAGCCATGACCACCAGCAACCTAATCGCAACTCTGTCAAGTCCGCAGTTTTCCTTCTGATCCTCTTCCTGAGAGCTATCTCGCCAACCTGACAGGATTTCTAACTTTTTACCTCCATTTCACCATGCTGAAGCGCTAGACCAACTTAAATTCGACCCATACGCAATAATCCATATGTTACAGAAAAGTATATAATTCGCAGGACCAAATAAATTAGGTATAATTATTTATTTCCTGTTTTCAGTCAACACAAAAATCTATGAAAATATAGAAATGACCTATTTACAATGAGGTCGTGTATCTATGGCATAACAAATTTCGACCCTTAATGGGTCATCATCAGGTGCTATTTCTTGTTAAGTGCTGTATTTATAACTAAAATGGATCATCTTTTTCTAATTGTCTCATTCTGGTCCGCCGCACTGGACGGAAAATTCTATTAACTTTCTAATCTAAAATGGATCAATATTATAAAGTTAACTTTGTTTCTGATGTTGCTTTGTTACAATATTTTTGGAGTCAAATTTAAAATGATTTTAATATTAATTAAAATCTGAAAACAAAGGATATATATATAAGCAAGGTATTTGTTACAAAGTCTTCAGAATTTAATTAGAATTAATCAATACATTTATTATTTTAATATTAAAATCATATCTGAAATGAGGATATATGTTAGCAAATCATTCCTCTGGTATACTGCTCTTATGTTCTAGTCCTGCTTGGGGAGTGCGGTTTCTTGTAAGAAGTAGTCACTTTTTGGATCTTGTTGTCGTGACGTGTTCTGCAATAATAACGCAATATTTGTTGTAATGTGTATGCCAATCTGAATTCTGTGCCCAGAGAATGCGCTCTCCGTGGAACTGGGGCAATACCAGCGTGGAGAACAGTTCAATCGTGGAATGAGTATTGTACGAGGGCAGAACCTGCAACATACGCCAGGGCTGCGGAACTACGTCATGCGGCCAACCAGGTGATTTTGTGCAGCCCACCGAGATTAGTCTTCCTCCAAAACATGTGTTAAACCTTACCTCCTCGTCAAAAATGTGGTGAATCTTGTCGAGAAATCTACCGCAATTACTATAGCTCCATGCAATGTCTAACGGCTTTCACAAAATAGTGCTGACCTGGTAAATGCAAAGTTATCCCTTTGCTTAACCAATTAAGCACTACGCCATGAAGGAGTATGGGGGAGTGGATATATAGATCCACATTTTCTCGGTACTAGCTGGAAGTGAGTGGTCAGCTTCACCCCCCTGCCATTTTAACCCCGGGGAAAGGGCCCCCTGTACCCATTGGATAGGTAGTTGGGTGGACTCCAGAGCAGGTCTGGACGCCGTGAAGAATAGAAAATGTTTTAAACCACTGGGACTCGAACTCCAACATCTCAGTGGTCGAATGCATACCTGATAACTATAAAATTTCGAATTAGTACCACTCCATGATAATAGGCAAAAGACTTGTCAATACAGTCTAGCGTAACTTTAACGGGTGATTTTTATGGACCGTCAACCTGGCAGATTATATACATATATTTATATCGGTATATTATGAACCCGAAGTTCAAAGATGATCTAATCTTATACTTCCCTTTGATACAACACGGATTTCATAAAAAATCAACACGTATAATAATTCATCTTTTGTATATATATTTGTTGCCGTAGTTACGTTGTAACTGGGTCGTTACCTAGCAACGTTGTGCAGAATGCACATACAGACGTATGGAATGACGGAAAGGATTTATGAAGTACACCATCGAGATGGGATCAGGTGCCATGATGTATATTGTTACGTGTAGGGGGGTACGCGTGACGAAATGACGGGTTCTAGTCCGGAGGATTGGATTTATTGGCTCCATGGTTACAGTTCTCTTAATTACATTTAAATGCAGCGCTATCGCTGATATACGGACACTGGTCCTCTCCTGGTAAGGCACTTAAAGCACAGGAACTATAGCATTCTCACTTCAAGTATTACACATGAATACAATCTTCTAATTACACTTTAATTCTTTACAGGTCGACAACGAACCTTCCGTGGTTGTCTTCTACCTAGAACTCCGAAGTAAATCGTAGTGAAAGTCACATTTCGACTGACGGTCAGTCAGTCAGTAAGTCTTGGTGTCGAGCCCCATTTGGGGCTCATGACCAGATATTAATTATTATCGTTTGACAGTTACGGTCTTGCTTCTGTGGGGCGCCCTCTCTGATGAGAGGACGGGTCTGTCTTCTGTATATGCTGCTGGCCCTTGTCAGTGCAGTCTTTCTTGTGTCGAAGTCTCTTGGGACTCACGACCATATTTTGCTGTTTCAGATTTGAGACTTCCCTTTTCGTCGCCTCCTACTACTCGCAGGGTCTTGGTGGAGGTATTCGACCCCGCCTCCACACAGGGTACTCTGAATCGTAGTCCAAGTCACATTGCGACTGACGGTCAGTCAGACGAGTCGTTTGTTTATAAGAAAATTCCTTTGCACGGACCCACGGAAAACACAGTCTCCTATTATTATGGATATATGCTTACCGCTGCCTTGCCTGGCAACAGACTTCCTATATCTCCGTGCTTTTTCTCAGCGCGGACCGCATATAAAACAGTTTCTCTTCTATTTTTGCCTGTATTCGTGTTTACAAAGCTGTTGCCTGGCAACGCGTTGATCAAATCTGTTAAAATATACTAAGATTCATAAAGATTTGTTCGGCCGTTTAAAATTTTATGGGGGGCCAGGATTCACAGACACAGACAACATAACGATCTGATAAACCTTATTCTATTTTTTCAAAATAAGGAAATTAGGCTGAAAATATGTTTTATAACCGGGACCACGTGTAGGTAGAGAAGGCACAAAGTTGTTCCTCAGTGGTTTGGCGTTGGACATCCCTGATAAAGGCGAAACTTCGTTCCAGAGGGATCTAGCTATACCGTTGCCAATATCCAGCTTACTACATGACCCTCATGGGCTAGACGACCAAGGACTCGAGATTCGATTCCCGGAAGTGGCAAGAGATTTTTCTGTTATTCCCAATGTCCAGGCTGGCTCTGGGATTCAGCCAACCTCCCCACCAATGGTTATGAATATTTCTTTGACGGCCGTACATCGGTCGGGGCGGGCGTGAAGACTGAACACTCACCTCCACCTAGTGCCGAGTTTAAAAGTGCATGGTGATATATCTCCACTTCTCCATACGTCTTCAGTACAGGGACAACTGTGCCGTTATGTTAGCTCAGTAGTTGCGAGAGCAACATAAGACGATCTGTCATAGCAGAGCTACTGTATTCTGAGTTTCGAAAACAAATTAAAAGTTCGTAGGGTTGAGGTTCTCACAGCGGTGAGTAGGAAGAACTGTATCTTCTGTACAAAAAGGCAAAGCTATCCCTGTAACAAGTTGTGGAGGTCTATGGGATTGTGAGACGTCGAGGCTCCCACATGATCTAGACAATCGGCTCACAGATGGCAGTGAGGTTGTCAGCCTTACGCGCTGGCCACCCTTTACCCCTAGAAAGATTCCCGGTACTCATTTCTGTTAGAGGCTGAGTAGAACCCAGGGCCATAGTGCGGCTGGAAGGATTGGGTAAAATGAAAAAATTCACTGACCTCATCGGGAAACGAACTTGCCACCTTCCGGCTTGTAGCCTAGTGCCTCAGCCAACAACGATACCGCGTGTCCCTATAACGTAGTGTAGTCCATTCTAATTCAACCGAAGTTTCGGAAGAACTTTTCGCATCCATCCTAAAGGTCGAAGCAGCGTGAATGCAGATGGCAGGCAAGCTATACGTGTCCTCTGTATCCATGCTGGTTTCTTGCTCTGCTTATTCATCGACCCTGAAGATGGAGTCGATATGTTCCTCCGAAACGTTAGTTGACTTTCAAGGAACTGCAAGGCAGACATAACTCATCAATGTCATTAGGAATTACATTGATCAGTGCCTGAGAGGATATAAAACAAATAAAATAACATTTAATTTACTTCACAAATATAATTTATCCTTTCTATATTAGTCTGCAACCCAAAATCGCGTTATCGCCCCAACATCCGAACAGTACACCATTGTGCATTGTAAAGCTCTCTTAATTTGTAACTGTAATATAGGAAGGAGAATGTTTATGTGTGAGAGAGAAATTGCTTATGAAATATTGCAATTCATTCATAGGCGCAATTTAGAAGTGTATATTGAAATGATTATATTCAGTAGTGTGTTGGGGTCAACCAGAGCTTTCACTCCAGCTGTGCTGTGGTAGTGGGTGGACCCTAGCCCCCTGGCGCGAGGATAATTGCTTTCACAAACCCCTCCTCCTCCAGCCCTTGTTTCCTGGTACCACCCACAAATCCTGTATCTTCCACTTCAAAAAGAAATAAGCACATAAATTATGCAGCAAATGGTGTTCGCTATGTTAATAAAAATCTAGTTTAATATTAATCAATTTCATGGCGTCCGACGATGCTGTATAACACTCAGGACTGCCACGATTTTGGACTATATCCATCTTCTGGCATTCTGAAGAACCACCGCTTTCATCTGAGGACGGAAACAGGTAAATTTTCCGAAACCTTCGTTCTTTAGAGTACCAGACGATAGACAAGTTCAAAAACTTAGCAATTCCAAATTTCAGTCAATTAATATGCACAGTATTGTGACATGACGCCTGAAAGTCGAAATAGTGAAGACAGACGAAACGTACATTGCTAGGCAACGGGTCGGTAAACAAGTTTCCCCAGCAACGGATATACAAGTATCCCTTGTGGAGGCGGGGTCGAATACCTCCACCGTAGCCTTGCGAGTTGTAGGAGGCGACAAAAAGGGACTTTTCGAATCTGAAAGAGTAAAATATGGTCGCGAGTTCCACGGGACTCGGACCCGAGACTGACTGCGCTGGCTATGGCCAGCAGAAATTGTAAACGATAACCCGTCCCCTCATCAGAGACAGCGCCCCGCATCAACACACCCGCAAATGTCTTAGAGTAAAAAAGTCTGGTCGTAAGCACCAGATGGGTACTTTATTCCAATACAGACTGGCCGACTGACCGTCGGTCGTAACACAAGACTCAGTCTCAGAATCGACAGTCGAGTTTCGGAGTTCCAAGTGAGCAGTTAGTCGAGAGTTGGGCTGTACAATGGAGGCTGAGATGATGACGCATGGAGCTCAGTTTGCTGTCGGGGTGTGAAGACAAGATTTTACGTGTGTTGCAGCACAGTGATATTTAGAGTGAGTCGTTCAGTGAGACTGTTATAGTTTATATGTTAAGAGCCATTGCCAGGAAACGACTAATGGGGACACTAGTCTGTCAGTGATGTGTAGAGTGTAGTTCCGAGTGGTATATACAAGTGGTCAATAAATCCAATATCCAATCCATACCCAGTCTATAGTCACACTCCAAGTCATGAATATGTCTTTAAGTATTTATTTTATGATTACAAGTATAAAGTTATTAGACGTCATCAGAAAACAACCGATTTTGTTTCTAGAGAGAATGGAATACGTATATTCCAATGATATCACTTCATAAGTATATCTGGGAGGTGCTCTGTTCGAATCTGGGCTAGAACACCGATTCTCCTGGCTGAGATTGGTCGTGAATTTGCCCAGCCCTTCGAGACAAATGCCGAGTCACTGCACCAATTATGGCGTGACTGTTTTCTTTCATCAATAATCATTCCATTCTGTGGGGTCTCTGAACGTGGTTTTCCTCAGTCCGTTAGTAAAATATCAGGGTAGTACTTCAGGCCAAGGAACGCTTTCTTCCGCGCGTTCTGAAATTCATTACTTGCTGGTCATCACATCATTCGATAGGATCTAGCCATAGTGTGAGTTCCTGGCAGTCTCATTAAATAAAGTTTAGACGAAAGGATTCCAGAGAGTTCACAGTCGCTGTCAGCTTTCTGAACTCAATGCGATTTGAAGTCTGGTAGATGTGAAGTGTGGCTCTTGCGTTGCTAGAAAGATGGGGCCTGAGAATCACGTGAAACAAACAGGCAGAATAGATCGGTACGTCTCAAGGTACTCTTGGTTTCGTGAGCAATAATAATTGGTTCTGGATTCGATGACTGAATTTATTGGCACTTCTTTACAATTACGATCAGTTATGATCGCTCACAGTCAGTGACTCTCTGCAGGTCGGTCCATTCCCTGCTGGACCACGAGCATCTTGTCTTCCACTGTGACGAATGGAGAAAGAAGAACACACTGAACTGTGCTTTGAAGGACGTGTGTCTAACGAATCACTCTTACAAGTCCGAGTCTGAGTCTGAGTCTGAGTCTCATGTTACTACCGACGCTCAGTCGGCCAGTCTGTCTTGGAACAAAGCACCCACCTTGGTCTTAAGACCAGATTTTTATTACTGTCAGACAGTTGCGGGTTTGTTAATGTGGGGCGCTCTCTTTGAGGAGAGGACGGGTCTGTCGTATACAATTGCTGCTGGTCCTCGCCAGCGCAGTCATTCTCGGGTCATTTAAAGGAATCCTACCGTCTATAAAATGATCATGAAACCGAAAATCAGAGGCGGGGGCCCAAGGGGGCTGCATAAGGAGTAACATCACGACGTCAAAAAGCTTCCATTTTGTTGGTGTGTCTGGGAATCATGTAACATTTAGTGCACTGCTGATTTATTGTTACTGACTCGAGAGAGAACCAAAGTAATTCAGTCAATATAGTGACTGACTAGTGGATGGGAGATCAGGGTTCGATTCTGGCTGAAACAGGGTTTGTCTCCTCGTCCGGCCGTCCAGACCGGGTCTGGGGCCCACTCAACCACCCACTTAACTGACATGGAGGCGTTTCACCAGAGGAAACAGGAACGAGACGTGAATCTGCTACTAATCTTAATCTAATATCGAGGTTAAGAATGCATGGAGTTACATCTTCGCTCCCCCACACGCGTTCATGATGTGATAGTTAAGCATAAGGATACTTTAACTCTTTACGTTCCCTTTCTACGAGAAGGTTTGGATTATTTTGTTAAGGTGCAATCGTAGACCGCTTATTTATGCTATAATCTTGTTCCATAAAATATCACATAGACCTGAACATCCGTTCGTGTAGAAAGATACGCACATCTACTGTAACATACTACACACATTTCTTAAAATACAGGTTTAAGCTTATATTTGTTAACATTTTGTTTTATTGCTTTGAGGCAAGAACATAAATCACAGTGTTTGAAAACAGCAAACTGAGGGAAATCTCTGAGCCGAAACAAGCAGCAACTGGCGGATATTGCATAGCTAGGCACTTCATGGTGTGCAATCATTGCTTGGTATACCTGCCTATTTTAAGCACTCGAGGAGGTTAAAAGAGGGTAAGGATATTGTTTGCAGATTATATGTGAGCTACGATATAGGCCGAACTCAGAGCACTAGTAAGGAAACCTCTTGAGAAAGAACAACTTGGAAGAACAAGAAGGTGATGGGAAGAAAATATTATGATCAGTCTTTGGGAACAGGCTTCGAGGGCGCGAGACGGATATCAGTATCTAATGGATTCGCCGTTGGCACTACAGCCCCAGTGGGCCTAGGCCTACCTCCATGAACTTCTCCGTTCAATTAGCAGTTTTGAGTCTTCAAATTCTGTTAGGCCTGCAAGGGAAGTAGTATAATAAATAAATTTAGTTAATTAATAAATTACCTGGTTAGATAATTATTCGTTGGTTAAATTGCTAGGTAGTTAAGTTAGCTGTTTAGTCAGCCAGTCAGTTAAACTTGTCTACTTAGAGATCAATTTCCTAGTCTATACTTCATTCGGAATGTCTATGGAGTGTATACAAAGATACGAGAAGCAGGCAAGAGCAGAAGCCAAGAGCGTAGTTCACAGCGCGACGAGAGCTCTGCAACGCTGTTTCACAAAGCACTGCTGCTGCAGTTGCAGTGTGTGTACATGACGAATACTTGCTCGGTCTGTAAGCAAATAAGAAATACGAAGCGCATGAACCGTTGTTTTGTTTACATTCCTTCCATAGACATTCTGAATAGAGCACAGCACAGTGTGGCCTCGAAACAAATGAAACATGATTTAACACAATTCTTATAAATCCCCACTGAAAGACAAACTTACTTAACACCTGTTAAACTTATAGTATTATGATTAAATTATTAATTAATTTTATTTAATTAAAAAGGAAGTCAGGCGCTGGAAAGTTGTAATTTCTAGAGTATTAATAAATCTCCCAGCTTACATTAGAAAAATGTCCGTCTCGTGAAAAGAACACTTGCGAGTGGCACGCGCGAGTCTCCATTGCGGGCGTTGGCGTAAGATTGAGCACCTCTGAAGTCTAGTGGTCTGAGTTCCTGTCTACAGATCCAGAGGTCCCGGGTTCGATTCCCGGCGCTACCAGATTTTCTGAGAAGTAGTGGGTCTCGAACGGGGTTCACTCAGCCTCGTGAGGTTAATTGAGGATGTATTTCAAGGTAATAGCGGTTCCGGTCTAGAAAACCGAGATTAACGGCCGTGGAAACCGTTGCGCTGACCGCGTGACACCCTCTATCTGCAATAATTGACAGTAACTTCTCAAACAAGCGGCTGTCCCTCGGTGGTTATAATTCGCTTTCGGACTACAGGCCACGCATTTTTTGTTTTGTTTCGCGTAAGATTGAAAATATGTGCCTAATTCGTAGACGCAGGCCCCTCCTCTAAACTGTTCAGACACGTTTCAGTACGTTAACAAAACAGTCTCTTCCTTGACCTATTCTTTTCATTTGAATGCAGTCGGTATTTATGGGGCAGGGTATTGTATTGTACTGTACTTTCCACAGCCACGTGTTAGTGAACAATATGGCGGCATGACTGAGTAAAGATTTCTGTTTACGATAGAGTTAATAAGTCCCACACCTCAGCAGCATAATGCCATCTGACGAAGGAGAGCGAGAATTGCCTTTCAACGCCGCCCAGCAAATATCTGATGGATGACGGATCCTGTTTGTGCTTACATGGCTGTTGTCTCCGTATGTACTAGTATGTCTTCCAACTGCTCTAGGTGCAAGAGAGATTGTATAGGTACTGTGGGCCAGTGTCAAATTTACTTGATAAAGGTGCCGACAGAATAAAAAAGAAACAAGAGAAAGAACTAATCGCCTACTTTCCTTTCGCTACACGGATCGCATAGAAAACACCGCGTCCTGTAATTCCTCTACTGTTGCGGGTGTATTCGTTCCCGCGGAAACGTGTTTATCGAGCAGTTGCGTAGTAATTATGCCATGAAGATGCATGGGGGAGTGGAGGTATAACCCACCATTCTTGACCTCGGTACCTGGTGGAAGTGAGTGGTCAGCTTCACGTTCAGGCCATTTACCACAGGGGAGGAATCCTACGTATCCATTTGATAGGAGCCTGGGTGGGCCTTTGAGTCAGTTTGAACAGTGTGAAGTACGGAAACATTTCTTATAAATACCGGGAATCGAACCTCGGCCGTCCAGCCCCGTAGCCCCTCGCTATACTAACTGAGGTAATCTTAACTGAAAGTCTGGCTATCCGGACCTAACGTTAATCTTGTTTCTTTTACTAATATTTGTATGTCTTAAATTGGCCTACTTTCACCAGGTTCCTTGTCCTTGTGAGGTTTGAACTCTTCTCAATTTCCGTAAAACATCTAGCCATTTCTCATGAGACGTTACAAGACGGCTCAGCACCGTTGAACAAGCTGCATTTAGGCATGCACGAGTAGTGACGCTGCCTCGCTGACCGTGATGCAGAAGCTCCGTTATGTGACTACTGTTGCTGTCACATACGAGTAGCGGGCGCACTGTTTCCTAGTGAGGGTCTCTGCTCTCCCAGGCTCCCTGCATAAGCAGCTCGGACAGCCACCCGGCTTGCGTTACCTGGCGCTGGAAATCACTGGCCGAGTCGAGTGGACTATGCCGCAGCTCAGTCTGCTGTAAAGGCAAATCCAGTTTGCTTCAACTGAATCCGCGTGTACATCGCAGTGCAAGAGACGAGAGGAGTGAATTGAGCCTTCACGGAGCGGGCTACCAAAGCGGTAAACTTCTACTCTCGTATTCGGGAAGTGCTCAGTTTGTATCTCGGCTGGGACACCGGATATTCTCAGTGATATTCCCGTCTCTTTTTTTTTCATATTATCTACGAAAATGCCAGGATAATGTCTCGATTAGGCCACAACCACTTCATTCTAAGTCCTCTTATATTATCACGCTTCAGTTTCATCACTACAGACGAAGTTTTGGATTGTTGAATTTATTGACAACTTATACTAGTAGGTCGTACTACAAGCAACTATAACGCTATCCCTATTTCCACACGTTACACTTCACTGTTACATACACTAGTGTCCTCAGTCTATTACCTCCACTAACCGTTTCCTGGAAACGGATTTTAACACAGGTACCCTAACAGTCTGTACATCACACATAAAGCCTTCTCTTCACAGCCGACTGCCAACTGAACACATAGCGCCATCTTCTCAGCCTTTGCACGGACATAATAAAAACATTGTTCTAAGCAATTCCTCTATTGTTACTTGAGTATCCGTTGCAACAGAAACTTGTTTACTGAGCCGTTGCCTAGTAATGTACGTCTCTTCTGGCTCCATTATTCCGTCCTTCAGGCGTCAGTCACAATATTTATCATCCGACGCTATATAGTGCCGATGCCGACAAACTGTCGTTAAACCACGGGCGGAAAATAAAACAAAAAAAGAAATGATCAGACTGAGCAGTTTACTGGTAACACTAGACTTGAATTTGAGAGGCTCGGTTCGAGTCTTGATGAGGACGTCGACGGTTAATGTGGCTTTCCTCAGTATTTCCAGGCAATCTTCGGGATAATTCCTCCGTCAGGCCACGACTGGCTATATTCAAAATATATCAGGCTCATCATACTAAAACCGTCCGACGCCGTTCGTACAGTGACAGCTTAGTGAAACTGACCCCACACAAAGAAGGAATAATTCATTGACGAATATATTTCCACTCTGCATACTCACATCAATAAATTTGCAAAACTTGCTTTTGGAGCAATGTCTCACAAGAAATACCCGGCGAATAGTAACTGAGTCTGTTACAAAATGTCGCAAATGCATTTCATCCGACCTGCTGAAGTAGTCTGATGCCTGAACACAGTCTGAACATTTGGGAATCCCCCGAAGTGGACTGAGATTTCCTTCACAGTTCCTGAACCGTCAATCGCTTTGCGAGTATTAGCGAGCAATTAGTGAGCTAGAACGGTAAAAGTAAGGTAAAGGTAAAGGTACCTTTATAACAAGCCATGAAAGCCCATAGGGTTGTGAGACGTCGAGGCTCCCAAATTTTCTACACAATCTGCTCCTAGATGGCGGTGAGGTTGTCGGTCTTACGCGCCTGTCGCCCTTTACCTCCAGGAATATTCCTGGTGCTCTTTTTGTTAGAGGCTCAGTCGACCCCTGGGCCATAGTGCGACTGGAAGAATTAGGTCAATTAAAAAATCCCATGACCTTGAGTTGGTTCAAGTTCATGTATAATTGTAGACTTCACTAAACACAATGTTGAAGTAATTAAGTGGCAGTCAGATTAGTTTATTTAAGATTATGTTGTCAGAAACTTATATTTTGTCTCTTTTTTTCTATGGCTCTACTGCCCTTTTTTTGGACCTTGGCCGTTTTATCAGTTTCTTAGTCCGATACACAGTCGGTAGGACTCCTTGGACGGGGGATGAGCCCGTTGTAAGGCCGCTACCTGCACACAGAACGACATAAACACAGAATAAACTCAGTGGCAGTTAATACAGAACAGAAACTCTAAACGGTACACCCTGTATGCAGAGCTCGTCGCCTGGCGTGCTTCTTGTAAGGCGGGGTGTGCTACTGATTGATAACAAAACCAATTTAAAAAGGTCTGTAGCTTTAACGTAAAGCCCGAATACCAAATTCAGTCCAAATCTGTTAGATATTTCAAATCAGTACGGACGGATGGACACGAGATCCTCAATTTTCATCTGTTTTATGGATTTTGAACAAGCACGGAGAATATCTTAAAATATATTTCTCTATCCTTGTTACGTTTCTTAAGAGCATGCATCCTGTTGGGTGTTATAAATAGGGTACATAAAACGTATACAAAAGTATGCAGTCTACTCAACAATATTACCTATTTAAAACAAAGCAGACACTATCATATCAACATTTGTAGCGTCAATAAAAACAAATGTTAATACGATAGTGCCTGCTTTGTTTTAAATAGATAATATTGTTGAGTAGACTGCATACTTTTGTATACGTTTTATGTACCTTATTACGTTGTCTTCTGTAAGAAGACGCTACGCCATTTTAGTTTCGTCATGCAGTCGAGGTAATACTCGTACAGAGACCGAACTCCCTTTGTCTAAATGTTACTTCCCACATTTTGCGTGCTTTAAGACTTGAACAACGGACTGTGACTTAAGACAAATGACAAGCGATAACCGTGTTGACGTTCCTGCTACGACAAACAAAAGAATGGCGGTATACACACTTTGTTACATGGATGATTATTACATCTCGCTTGTGAACTAGGCAGAGAAAATTGAATTATTCAAGCGCTGTTGTTCCCCCAACCATTCGTCCCGCTGCCGCTCATAAAGAAAGATTTTAACCCCTCCAGACAACCATTAAATAAAGGATGATTGCTTGTGACATGGCGGAAAACGGTTCTGGAATCATATGGGTTTATTATTTAAGGTTCTAACATCATTTACTGAAGGTTATCTTTCTTTCTGTCTGTGCGAACTTAAAAGGCAGTTATGAAATACACATAAAGTTCTGTGTAGAGATCAACTAAGTATATTTTCTAAAGGCAAGTCTTTGTGTTGTACGGTATTTGATTTTGTATTATGGCATACACAGCGTTATTAATATGAGTGAACGTTTGGTACAAGGACCTAGTTACTGTGACTCATGCCCTTGTCTTGAAGTTTTTAACAGTTGCTCTGTATTTACGTCACACACTGAACAAGTTAGCTTAGAGCAACAAAACGTTCACCTTCTAGTGGGAGAAACAATGTCCGGTTTCTGGCAAATACACTTGAGTCTGCTTGGAGGTCGATAGGTAATTTCGCATTCCTGTCCAAATATCCACGTAGATTTTGATTCCGCTGTAAAATGTAATGGCGTTTTTTCGAATAGAAGTGTAGACGGACATTCTAAAGGATTTCGTGAATTATCAGATACTCACTCAATCACTCGAGGTACTGAACTCTTCTTGAAAAGCCGCCAACTGTGCAGCTACTTAAGAACTTCCCAACATTTTATGGAACCCGAATTTTTATTACCGTGTTCACATGAACCTTGTACTGGTTCCTATCCTGAGCCAGATCAATCCAATCCATGCCATAACATCCGATCTCTATAAGAACCATTTTAAATGATCAGATAATAGACATATAATATCGTCGTAGTCAGTAAAGTGTTCGGGATCTGTAATTGTTTCCATAGTGACAATTGAGTTTTCATGACAGTAAAAATGAAAATTGTGTTCGTCTGGTTTAGTGTGATGAATTGTAGACTTTTAGACAATACTAATATTTCGGAGAAGCATGTTCGTTCTTTCTTATATACCATGAAAGTAGAGGCAATAGATTCATTCGAAACGTTTGTACGTAGTAAGTTAGAAACCTACCCTGCGTTATAACAGAAGCCCATAATCTCTATTGGAGTTAATTCGTTTTGCATTATTTGCTAGCATTTTGTAATTTAATTTCATAAGGAACTTTTATAAATGCCGACAGTTCTTAGGGCTGTAGTTACTCTGCCTGGACTCCTACGTCACTTGTCCTGATGCTAGACTAATGATGAATTGGAAAGGATTCGGAAGGAAGCGGCGGTGGGCTCCCAGCACTTGCCTGGAAGAAGCAGAGAACGCAGAGAATAGACTTAGTCGGAATACCCAGTGTTGCATCCTGGATTCGAATCGAGAACCTGCTGATCACGCTCCTAGCGCATTAGCGCTACGCTAACCCGATATTTAACAGTATTAATAATCACTATTATTATTATTATTATTATTATTATTATTATTATTTAATATTATTCAAATATATTTTTGTTTGTGTGTGTTTGATTATGATAATTGAGGAGCTCTTTCGAGGAAATAGCGGCTCCGGTCTGGAAAACCGAAATTAACGGCCGTGGATATTTGCTGCGCTGACCACGCGACACACCATGTCCGCAAAAGTTGGCACTAAACTTCGCCGACCAGCGGCCGTCGCTCGGTCGGTATAGTTCCCTTGCGGGCTAAAGCCACGGTCTTCTTATGTTTGATTATATTTTAATCATGTTTATTTTATGATTTGCCTTTGGGATTTTGTGTAAGCGCGTAAATAAATAAATAAAGAACTGGATTCAATTGTCACTATATTGACATATCTGAAACCTGAATTGTTTCTCGCTGACATATTTTAAAATAACCACGTTTCTTCGAATCATTAAAATATCAATTTTATTCGTTTTAAACGTAAATATTTTAATTTCCTTATTATATTATTAACTTATTATCATATTAACTTATATTTGTGTTAATGGGATTTATGTTAATATTATTATTTAAATTATATGGATTGCATTATTTTGTGTTTAGTTCGTAAGTGCTTTTGTTTCTTTTTCTATACTCGTGCCCATTTCGTAAATGGTTTTGGCCATTAAGTGCTCATGTAACTAAATAAGAATTGAATTGAGATGAATGCGTTTGTGGAGAGGTAGACAATACAAGTTTAGACAAGTTCAGAGAGAGAGAGATTTACAGACACAGGAAATATTAGCAGTCCCTTTGACTTCTTCAAGAAAGGATTCTGTAAGTCGTAAGACCTTTTTGGTTACATAAACTTTTATAAAGAACAGACACATTGCGTGATGAGCCATTAATCAGGACAGGAGGAGCAGCTGTGGTCCTCTGTCTACAGTTCCTCTTGTCACGATATAAATCAGAGTAACGCGGCTCTGTTGCTGAGAAAGCAGTCGTGCTCTGTGAAGTGACTCTATTGGCCGGGATGAAATGGAATTTTATAATGCACATTAGAGCCTCAGGACGACGACTGTAGTGACAATACCATAAATAGAACAGAGAAACAAACTTTCACTCCTTTTGAGAGCATGTACGAAATAAGGATGTTAATGACTAAATCGAGTAAGATAAAGAAAAAGAAAAAGAAGAGAAAGTTGTAAATATCGAAGCTTTTTTTAACCTATACTTTTCGTATGCAGGACATACGTGAACATACGTAAGTCTGTCACTTGTTTTGTAGATAATTTGAAATAATAACGTTATCTAAATGGAAACAAACGTTTGGTTACTAACGAAAGATTTCTCCACATTAAGGTTCGAAAAACTGTAAGAACACCAAGATAAGTACAAAAGTACAAAAAAATCTGTTACAGCCTAAAAATTGTGAGGTGATGGAAAATGATATTGTCCAGATCAGAATTGTTGTGTTTTTTACCTTAAACTTTTCTAGTATTTGTATTTCCAAAGTTGGCACTAACTTCGCCCACAAGTGGCGGTCGCTCGGTCGGTATAGTTCGCTTGCGGACTACAGGCCACGGAGTTATTTGTATTTCCAACGAATTCCAATGAAGTGAGTCTAATATGAAATCTCTAGTTCTCATGTCTGTCAGTAATAATATTATGGACTTCTGGGAAGGAACGCCGTGTAGTTTGGTAGAGTCACCGATGTTTATGAACAATGTACTACCTCCATCTTCAGAGTAGAATTCTGACCTTAAAAGTGGAGAACACGGATTCATCCAAAACGCCACTAGACTCTACCTATCTGCGAAACCACACGACTTTACATCTTGGAATGCACTAACATTAAGAAAAGTTGAAATTAACTGAGAGTGTAATACAGGCATACGACCTAATTTGCCTTCAGCGTAGGCTGTCCAGGCGAACGTTCATTCAGGGAACTGCATTTACTATACACAGTTGGTAGAACTCTTTGGACGGGGAATCAGCCTATGGCAAGGCCGCTGCCTACATTTAACGAACGTAATGATAATTTGCGTCGAGTTGAATTATATGGAAACGTATAAAATTTTAATTAAATTTTTCCGTGCTTAACTAAAAATATAAAAATTATGTATTGCTATTAGGCACTTATATTACACCTTTGTAAGTAATTGCGTTATTTACTTATTTATTTATTGTTTATTTAATGATTCTCTTAGTATCTGAAATTATATGGCTTAAAATGTTAAAAGTGATTAGTCAAAATTGAACTCCTAATGATATGTACGGATGCGGTGGTAACCTACATTTGAGTTACTTGGTGTACGGTATCCGTTTAGTGGGACCGAGGAAAACCATGATAAGATAGTCGGTCTTCGAGCCGAGATTGCAACCCAGGGCTCTTTAACTGCGAAACACTAATGCAACCCAGTGGAATCTTACCTTAGGTATCACAACATTAGAGAAAATAAAGTCAAGTCATAATATGAGGCAGCTGATAATGTGCATGTGAGATATTTTTACAGCGGAGGCTTTGAAGAATGCCGTCTTCTGGGATGTGGCGCCGTGAAGATCTTGTGTAAACTGACGTCTGTAGTCTGCAACAACCTGCTCACGCTGGCTTTTCGCTCGCGGATTTTTCTACCCTGAAGATGGAGGCTATACTTTCCTCCGAAACGTCGGTTCACACAATATCTACAGGACGCCACATCCCAGAACATGACATTCTTCATTCAACGTACTTCTTTATATTGTTTTAATTTCGGCAAAGGCTGGAAGTAGCCTGTAAGCTTAACGCTCCTGCAGCTTGACCTTCTGGAAAAGAGTCCCATTTTCAGTTGAAGAGCTGTGACCTGAAATGATAAGTTTACCTTTCCCTTTCTACTGAGATCCTGTAAATACTGACCTCAGAATTCTCTTTTACAGAATTAAATCCACAAAACAATTTTATTTTATGATGATACCAACTGTCGACATTGTTTGGTGCAATAATCGGCCTCATTGTTGGCAACTACGCGGTCACTCAGCTCCGTAATCATCTCACTAGCATGCACATGTCCGAAACGTCGACTTGCCGGCTGGCAAGTTTCGTTACTGTAAAGTCTTGACCGATATTTTGTATGTTACCTTCGTTAGTTGACATTTTAAATTTTCTCATGCTAAATGCCTGCCATGATCCAATGTTTTATGTGAAATTTCTGTAAAGAAGTGTTAAGCTCAAACAAATGTAACTCTTTAATTCATAAATGACGTAACAATACGTTGCTTGGTTACAGAAACTATGAGTGTCCATAACGTGCCTACAACACAATGTACAGTCAGTAAAGTTGCTTCTCCGACTTATCCACAAAACTGTTAGTTTCTATGAGTTCCAACCCCGTAATCATCAGGTTTCCAGTCTCTGCGAAATTACAAAGCCCGAGTCCAGATCACAATTTAGTATACGCGGTTTATAGGTAACCATATAAACAAACATTTGGATTTGTTTGGTGTGAGTCAGAGTCAGAGTCAGAGTCAGAGTTACTTTACGGCTGGCTGTTCGATTCCAATCAGTTCGTCTTGGCGACAAGCCCTTTGAGAGTCACAATTTCATTTTCCAATTGAACACTTACGGTTATAGTCCTCATGTAAAATCCTCTCTGACGAGATGATAGGTCTGTCCTTTACAGATACTACTGGTCCCTGCCAGCTCGGTCATTCTCAGATTCGAGTCCCGCGAAAGGCTAATGACTACATTTTACTGTCCCAGATTCGAGACCCCCCCCCCACAACCTCGAGAGCCAGGTCCCCGTTTTTATATGTCCCAAGAACAGGGTGACCTAGTTATATCCCTAGGCACTGGGTTTCATTTTCGTCGCCTCCTACGACTCGCAGGGTCACGGTGGAGGTATTCGAACCCGCCTCCACAAGGGATTTGAGGTTCCCACAGTTGTGTTTATGAACAGTTATATTTTCTGGGTTATAATGTATTGTAAATATTTGTTTCACGCTGGTGTCTTGCTTGGCTTATTCTCCGACCCTGAAGATGGAGTCGACATGTTCTTTCGAATCTTCGGTTCACATTCAACGAACTACAGGGCGTTATTTCCCAGCAGACAAACCTCTTCAATCGGATTTGTTTTTTAAAAAATATTATTTATCACGGATGGACGGCTGTTCGGGGCACTCGGTGCTGTAGTTGGTGGAGGTGGGTTCGATTCCCGATGAGGTCATTGGATTTTCTAATTTACCTAATCCTTCCAGCCGCACTATGTCCCTGGAGTAGCCTCATCCTCTAAGAGAAATGAGTACCAGGAACCTTCCTGCGGTAAAGGGCCCCCGGTGTTTAAGGCTGACAACTTCATTGCCATCTGTGAGATGGTTGGTTAGAAAGTGTGGGAGCCTCGACGTCTCAAAGCCCTATGGGCCCCCACTGCCTGTTACAGGGATAGCTCCACTTTTACATTACCTTTAGCATTCAGAAAAGCCAGGCAGTGCTACCAGGTAATAACCAGAGTTTGCAGCTATATAGGACGTCCCTGCTTACCACGAGAACTCTAGATGTTCCCACTTTCTTTCAATAGGTCTGAAAGTATCCCGGTATGGGAATGCATACCCAGGAATCCCTTATTTCCTCTCCCTTTCGTACAGTTACAGGCCGCAACAAGGGAACAACGGGCCGCCCTGATAATCAGACTTATATTTCTTGTAAGGACAATGTTTTAAGACTTTCAATCTAGCCATCTGAAGCTCGGCGCCGAGTTTCAATGTAAAAATCAACCAGATCGAATCATTTCTGCACTCTTCTCAAATTGAAGTGTAAAAAAGTAATTTTTTGGAAGGTTAAATTAGAAAAAGGTATTTCCTGGGATGTAACGCCAAGCATTCTAGAAAACGTTAATAGCCTTTCGAAAGAAGATACAGCCACCACTTTCAGGGTCGAAGCATAAGGCAAGCAAAGAGCAAGAAATCGATTCTATAATTTTGTGACTATGGTACACTGGTAAAATACAGCAATACCTCGCTCAGTCCGGGTAATCGGTTCCGCCAATATCCCGGGCTGTTTGAAACCGGACTAATCGAGGAACTAAATACATACAAAAATGATAATTGGTTCCAGAAAAGAATCTCTGTTTTTCAATGAATAGAACGCGATTAATAAATTCAAATGTCTTTATTATAAATAATTTTAAAAACATCTTGTTTTCCGCAATTCATTTTTCAGTCTCTAAAAATTGCAATATTGATGTCTGCACATTTTTATTCTTTGTCCTTTTCTCTTCATACATTTCTTTGTAGCAACGAATTTCATTGTTTATCGTTCGGCGAATTGTAAGGCTACGTTCAAGCTGTTAATTCTCGTGCAGGCACTTCAACACGGTCGTCGTTGTCTAAGTTGTCCTCCCGTTCTTCATAAGCCCGTTGTTCATCTATGTCAATAAGTGTTTCATTGTTTAGTTCATTAGCGTTCGCTTTGATGCACTCAATTACGTTGACGGAATCTAACTCAGTGAAACCAAGTTGCTGTCCAATTTCCACTATGTTATTAGTGACTTCAGCAAAATGGGTTTCAAAACCAATGAAATCATTTGCACAATGTGGTATGATATGTTTCCATACTGCCCTCATTTTGCTTGCCGTTAATTCATGCCATGCTTCGCCTATATTTTCGATAATGTTTCTGATGTAGTTCTTCCAAAATTCCATTAAAGTAGTGCTCTCCCCACCTTCTCCAGCGATAGCTGTCAGAGCTCAAGAACGAACGACCCGAGCATAGGTACATATATATACAGCGGGGAACCCCAGAAAAAACTGAAATGTGTATCGTATCGCATAACTTTAAAACCACATAAAAATAAACCGCACAAAAAGAGACTTGACTGTGTAAAGGGAAAAGCCGATCATTTATATACAAATAATTTTCTGTACTAATTTTTTAGAATTTATTTTTATTTTGCTCAATTAAAATTTAGTTTGTCTTGAAATCACTATAGTGAATCCGGACTGATCGAAGCCGGATTATGCGAGGTATTGCTGTACTGTGTTCTGGGTATTATCCAATGTTACGTCTTTATCTAAAATCGTCATTCTTTATATTTTTCAAAAACAACGTTTCGGAGATTGGATTTTATCTTCTTCAGATAAAACTTACTTAGTTCTTTAGATAACTAGATCTATTGATCGGGCCCTACTGAGTAAGTTTTACCTTAAGACAGAGACACAATCCAGTCTCCGAAACGTTGTATTTTGAAAAATAAACAGGGCCATGTTTTTACATGACAATGGACAATGTCCAGAAATATATTATTTGCAGAAACAGCAAGAAATGGATTCTAGTTGATTCTGACGATGGTACATTGCAATTGATTAAGTTTATTTATTTTTAACTTTGTCCACCGGCCGTTATAAGAAAGAGCAAAACGTTGAAGTTAGCCCTTGTACCGGGCCCAGCAGAGTATGTGTCCCTCGCACCCTCACGTGAGGACAGATGCAGATTCAGTTTCCGTAACGTCGTGTTCTTTAGGATAGATGTAAAAGGACAACGTCCAAAATTCTAGTAAATCCAAGTAGCAAGATGTAAGCAGATTTTAGACACTGAAGATGGAGGCAGTATGGCAGTGACTCATCTTCCACTGGACTTCACAGTATCACATCCAGAAAGTGGTACCCTTCGTATTCACCGCTGTTAGAGGTTATTATTATTATTATTACTATTATTATTATTATTATTATTATTATTTACTTAAACTGTAAATGTGGTTTTGCCCAGTGGCAGTGGTACTACAATAAGACACAACACACATATAACATACATCACATAAATAAAACACGCCACACTCAAACAAAACACAGCGAACGGAGCTACGCAAACAACACAGGACACACTAGCACAAAGTAAATACAACGAAAATACACTTACAACAATAACAAATACAATTTGAGAAATCCAAAGGAAAAAAATTGGGATATCAAAAACCAATTTTCTTTCCTATTTTGTAACTTCACGCCTTGACTGTAGCTTGTCTGCAAGTCTTTGAGACATTATTTCAACCGGAAATCTCCTAACGACTCAATTATCGCAACCAGACACCAAACCACACTCTCATATTTCTAATGATCCTTGCTGCATGGGTGGCCCTCAAAAGACGTGCAGTTTTCAATTGTATTCAATTTCCGTTTCGGTCAACAGCTGATCACTGTGTGGCATGTTATTACATTTCACTTAACGTGACGTTTCACGTAACTTATGATGGAACTAATTTGCGAGTCTGAGAGAACATGACTTCATGAGCAACTCTGATAATTCTGAGGCTCCTATGAACGCAGAATAAGTGAACTCACGAACAATGCAAGAAGACCGTAATATAATTGTCTATAGCAGTGTTTTCTGTGAGCCAAGGTTCCCCAGTTAACCTTGAAATTTTTCAAGGTATAAGCAGTGTGTTCGGGATCCGTCAGGACTTTTTTTTTATTCTGCCCTGCAATGCCATCTGTTGGCGAGTTGTGGCGTTAAGACTCTTGAAGTTTCAGCTTTGGCTGTCTATAATTTCAAAGCGCAAGCATCGCTGCGTTGTTTGAGTCGCTCGAGAATTTTTCGATGGTATGCTGTATTTCGTGAGGGCAGAGAGGACACTGAGGAAAAAATCGATTGTTACTGGTGACGAGACATGGTGTTTTCAATGTGAGCCTCTCAGAAAGCGACAGAGTGCAGCGTGGTTGAGCCCAAAGAAGCCGAAACCAAAGAAAGTGTGCATGCAGAAGAGTCGAGTAAAGACACTGCTAATCATTTTTTTCCATTTCAAAGGAATCATTCACAAGGAATTTCTGCCAGAAGGTCAAACAGTGAATTCTGATTATTATCTCGGAGCCCTCAGCCGTTTGTGGGCGAGAATTCTTCGAATTCGACCTGAATATTGAGAGCAAGGTTCCTGGTCGCTCCTCCACGACAATGCCCCATCCCACAAATCGAAGATCGTGCGCCAGAAAAGGGATCACAGTCCTTGATCATCCTCCGTATTCGCCAGATTTGGCTCCAGCAGGTTTCTGGTTGCTCCCAAAAGTTAAGTTGGCGATGAAGTGAGACTGTCACGACACCATCCGGGACATCCAAAGGGAATGTACCATAGTTTTAAATGCGATTCCACAAAAGGAGCACAGTGACTGTTTCTGAAAACTTTTAGAACGATTCCAGTTATGTATTGATTCAGAAGGAGACTATTTTTAATAAAAAGAGTGAAGTTTTGAAAATAATTCACGTCTTGTATTTTTAATGAACACAGTCCCAACAGATCCTGGACACAGTGTGTGCATGTAATAGCCTACTTAAGAATTTATAGGAAAAGGCGAGATTGAATTACATAATACAATTTAATAGAATAAACACTTCATATGTATCATTAATATTCATTAATATGTAATTACATTTGAAATTATTACACCATATCATAATTTGTCTTTGGGCCTCAAAATTTATGTTCATATATTGGGAGAGACAGCCTAAAATAATTCGTTCTCGCTGTTCTATAGACTGCAAGTATCGTTTGGTTTGATAAAAATAAGCTATGGGAACAATGTAGTGTGTTTACTTTCCTTCAAGTGTTCTGATAAATATCTTCAGAGTTGTAAGAAAAAAATTCAGTTATGGGGGGGTGCAGTCCAACTGGGTCCACTCGGCACGGCAGCCACTGACTGGCCTATTGTAGCCTGCCTCGGGTGAGTATGATGATGGAGAATGAGATGGACTGAAGATTGGCAGGGGAAACCGAAGTACTCGGAGAAAACCCGCCCAGCGCCACTCTGTCCACCTCAAATGCCAGTTGACCAGACACCGGATCGAACCCTGGCCGCCGCGATGGGAAGCCAGCGACTAACCGCTTGAGCTATGGCGCTGCCAAGAGGATATTACATAAGTACTAAGTACTAAGGGTTCATCTGGAAAAGAAATCCCTGGCCGTGAGCCTCAAGGGTCAAGGCATCAAGACAAAGTGCCAGTCATAAAGAAACTCTGACTCTGACTGATGTTTGAGGAAACGTGACTGTTTTTGTGTGAACCATACGAAACACAAAAATATAGCATGTGGGCAGAATGCAGAATTTTAGTATGTAGGAGCAGGTGTTACATATACTAACCACTAGGCTTCAAATGGTAACACTTACGCTTGTACAAGTGCAGTGACATTCAAGCCACAGTAATTCATTTGTATTCAAATAAGCTTTCAGTTATTTAGACGAATCAGCATCTGATAGTAAGATTACTGGTGAATACAGACTCGAAGTGTTACGGGATGAAGCTGTACTGTCCTAACAATGAGGGCCTAATAAATGTAACATTTCTCTAGAGCGACTGACAAATACCACGGAAACCTCTCGGGATAAACGACATCTGAACCAAAATGTGAACCCATGACATTCCCAATTTGATGGAAGAATACTACCCATCAAGTTAACGCTCCCTCAATGGAAGCATTTGAACTGCTTGTCCGAAAGCTCGGTCTGAGCTCACAAGTTCTGGATAAAGCAAATCAGTACGTCTGCTGGTTACGATCTATCAAGAGACCATAAGATCTCGTGTCTAACTCAGACCGAAGTGGCTATAAAATTGTAAGGTACTAGCGTCTACAAGGCAGGTCGTTAAGTCTGCTTCTAATGTTACGACTCGAGCATTAATAATGACAACTTTATCCGTAATTTGAAGTTATCCAGAAGCCAGCAGTAGTAGAAATCAATCATAAACTTATACGAGGCTATGACAGGATCATTACATGGCTGCGCTGTGTTGATATTTCCGGTGTAAGGGCGTTTGCGTGAGGATGTGGTTTGGTAGCCAGGCACACCTCTTTCATTGTTCTCTTGTAGTTGGCAAATGAATTTAAGCACTGTAGGTTACAGACAACGATCGTAACATGACTAGTCAAGGGACGTCAGGGAGCCATATTGCCACAAGTCTGTTTCTCCCCTTTTTTTTGGGGGGGGGGCTTATTTTACGACTTTGTCCAGATACTAAGGCAACGAGCGGTAAGTTGATTAATGAATAATGAACGGGAAGGATTTGTAAGGAAGTCTAATCGAGGGAGAATTCCCGGAACAGATGAACATAACCGCTACACCATCCTGCTTGCTAAGCTTGTTTCAAATAGCATCAGTACACGATGGACACACTTCACACACAGATTTAGAAATAACCAGCATTGATGGCCTTAATGTAGTTTGATGTTGAAGAAGGTAAAGTTGTCCATATGCGTAATTAATTAAGCACATCATTAAGACGTATCGGGGAGCAAAGCTCCACCATTCTTTACCTCGTCACTAGGTGGGGGTGAGCGGTCAGTTTCATGCCCCGTCCGCTTTAGTCCAGGGAAAAAGTCCCAGGTACCCATATGATAGGAGACTAGGTGGGTCTCAGAGTTGGCCTGGACAATGCCCCTGCCGGGAATTGAAACCCTGCTATCCTACCAGTATACCGTCGCTATACAGACGGAAATCCGTTAATAGTTGTTTTCAAAATCAGAAGGGAAGTTATTTGGAAGGCATAGTGGTTGATGGGAGCATAATATTGAAATGGATCTTGAAGAAGTTGGGTACGAGATTGTGGATCGGATGTATCTGAGGATCAGTACATGTGACAGGCTTTTGTGAGCACGAGAAAGAAACTTCGGGTTCTACAGAAGACGAAGGTTTTCTTGAATACTGAGCGACCAATAGTGGCCTGTGCAGAATTCAGCCGAGTGTAACGGTAACTTTTCTGGCCGAGGTTTCTCAATGTTCTCTCGGTCCTTGCAGGCATATGCTGCAGCCGCATCCTTCCAAATTCTTTCCAAATAACTTTAAACGCTCTAGGCTTTGTAGTCTGAGATACTGCTCGCGTTGTGTAGTTAAGCACAGAAGAACAAGAACTGTCATCCTGTCATTAAGGGCTGTGGTGGCAGTTAATTAAGCATGGACACAAAACTAGCTTCACGTTTAGACCTACATTTCTAGTGGAAGTGTTGCTAATAGCAATAAAAAAAGTAAAATAAAGAAAGTTGTCCCTATGCTTAATTAAGCACTACGCCATGAAGGCGTATGGGGGAGTGGATGTGTAGACCCACATTTTCTTGACCTCGGCACTAGTCGGAAGTGAGTGGCCAGCTTCACGCATCGACCGTTTTACCCCCACGGAAAGAGCCCCCGGTACCCCTTGGATAGGGGGCTGAGTAGACCCCAGAGCCGGTCTGGATGACGTGGAGAAGAGAAAATTCTTGTCTCTACCGAGCCTCAGACTCTGACCTGTAAGTCGCTCAGGCCGTAAGTAATCGCTATACCGACTGCGCTATTCCGAAGTAATAGTACTAAAAATATCACTAGTACTAGTAGTAGTAGTAGTAGTAGTAGTAGTAGTAGTAGTAGTAGTAGTAGTATCAGCAGGTGTAGATTCAGTAATATATATGAAAAATAAAATTGTGTACTGGCCAAGTACATATATTTGTTTCAAAGTTCTTATTTTAATCATAGTTCGATTTAAATTTATGTTAACAGAATAAGCATTATTATTACGAGTATTAGGAGCTGTGTCTTCTGGGATCAAATGACATGCGTTATCATCGATACCGCTGTTAATTACCTCAAATCCAACATAATTTTAATTGTCATGAACTTTGAGTGAAACAAACCAACTCCATGAAGCTAAGTCCCACTTCGTAAGCTAATAATTTTCTCAGTCACTCACGAATTTACCAATATTTTATGGATCCACTTGTTCATATGATAAGCCAGTCCACATTAAACCCCATTCTATTTCTTCAAGATCCATTTTGGCAGCATCCTCTCAACTAGGTCTTCCTAGAAGCGTATTTCCTTTAGGTTTCTCTATCAAAACTTTCTATGCATTTCTCTTCCATCGCCCTGTCCATCTTATCCGGTTTGAGTTGATTATTTTTGTAATATTTCGCAAGGAGTTAAAATTGTGAAGCTCCTCATTATGCAGCCTTCGCCAGCGTCCTGTTGCTTCACCCCTCTTAAGTACTACAAATATTTTCATTAGCGCCCTGTTCTCAAGCATCCTCAGTCTATGTTCTTCTCTGACTGTGGGGCACAAAGCTTCAAGCCCATACAAACACAGGTAGAATTATAGTTTTCTATATTTAACGCTTACGTAATAAA
The DNA here is from genome assembly GCF_002891405.2 of Cryptotermes secundus. Taxonomy (NCBI): domain Eukaryota; kingdom Metazoa; phylum Arthropoda; class Insecta; order Blattodea; family Kalotermitidae; genus Cryptotermes; species Cryptotermes secundus. The sequence continues at coordinate 235,927 of NW_019725418.1, forward strand.
AATCGACACGAAAACAAAGGATTCTGAACTCAAAGATAGCAGACATTGCTTGAATTCAGTATCCTCCTAATTTGTTCATGAATGTAATAGTATCGAAATGTAGCGAGATGGACAAAAACAACTAAGCGCAGCACCTTTAGGATGAAATAGCTTACAAGAAGCACAGCGCTGTGTTAAATAGCAGAGGAGAAGCGTTTTGTTAAAATCAATGCTGCAGTTGTATAGTCTGCAAGGCCTTCGGCGAGTGGCCCTTCACGGTCTGAAGGCGCGCTACGCTCCGCCGTTATGTGTCCAAAGAGACGTCCATTAGAGGCTCACATGGAGATGCATGAACGCCACTTAATGCAAAACAGGCATACACACAGTCTCGCAGGTTCTATTTCTTTCCAGTATGGAGCAACATTTGATGTCTCGATGAATTATTGACCTTCGATGGTAATCGAAAATAGAGTCTTGTTCACATTCTTCACACAAAATAAAAAATATCGGCTTTGACACCAAGTTCCTTCTACAACTATTAATTACTACGAGCCGGTATAGCGACTGGCTAAGGCCTGGACGACCGAGGGGTCAGAGTTCGAGTTCCGGTAAGGTCAAAAATTTCCCTTCCTCCACGTCGTCCAGACAGGCTTTGGAGCCCACCCAGCCTCACATCCAATGGGCAGCGGGGATGCTTTCCCCGGGGTAAAGCGGCCGGGTAGTGAAACTGCCCATTCACCTACATCTAGATCCGAGGTAAAGAAAACGTGAATCTATGCATCCGCTCCCCCATACGCCTTCTTGGTAAAAGGTAAAGAAAGGCAACGCTATCCCTGTAACAGGCCGTGAATGTCCATAGGCTTGAGACGTCGAGGCTCCCACATTTTCTAGACAATCACCTCGCAGATGGCGGTGAGGTTATCAGCCTTACGCGCCGGCCACCCTTTACTCCCCAGGAAGATTCCTGGTACTCATTTCTCTTAAAGGCTGAGTCTACTCCAGGGCCATAGTGCGGCTGGAGGGATTAGGTAAATTGGAAAAATATCCACCTCATAGGGACTCGAACCCGCAACCTTCCGACTTGTAGCATAGTGCTTCAACCAACTATGCTACCACTTCATGACGTAATGCTTAATTGGTTAAGCACAGGGTCAACTTTACCACTTCTACTAGATCTGTTACCACTGCCATTACAACTATGTGCATTACTAAGATGCAAATTCCTGCCAGTGCTTAGCTGAGTACCACGTAGTGAAGACGGACGGGAAGTGGAAATGCATTATGCACTTGGCCATTAGACAGAAATGAGTAGTCAGCCTGAAGGCCCGGACGCTTTACTCCCGGAAGGAGCTAGGGAAACATTTCATACGTAGTTGGGTTGGTTCCAGAACCGGAACGGTTGCGGGGACTGAGGGAAATGCTTCTGTCTCTACCGAAAATCAAAATCTGTTCGTCTTAATTTACGCAGCACTTGCGTTCTTGAAAATAATATGTAAATCAAAAACTCGCAAATCATGCATAATTTTTCCCAAAGATATAAAGAAAATGGTAGGTGTTAGGGGAAACACCACTTCAATAACCTTTCGAATATAATTACGGTTGGCTGTGTTTTATTTTAAATTGTGCTTATAGTACTTTGCCTATCTGTTATTAATAATAATAATAAAGACTTTAAAAAGTTTTTCCCAAATAATAAAATAATATATTGTCACTTGTAGGGGGGGAGTACGCGTGAATAATTATTGTGGATTCTGGTTTTCATGATTAGATTTGTCTGATGTTACTAACACAATTACACTCGGTTATAATAATTAACACATTGAACTATTGTTGCATGCCCAATCCGTTACTGCTTCCTGCACTTTCTGCATCTTCTTTGACAGACTTTCGCTTCTCGCTTCTTCTCTCGCTTCTGGCTTCTGAACTCTGGACACGATTTCACTCTATTTCATATTTGCTTGGCGTACCGACTAGGGAACACCAAGTCGAACAGTTCATCCCTCCGTTGTCAGGGAAACGTCCCATCCCTTGCAATGAGAATAAAGTGTTACCTAGCCATGATCATGAAAACGTGGTTACAGTTTTCGCCTAGGCAACGATCCATTATTTTAGCAGAAACTTACCTACTAAACCGTTGTCTAGCAATGGATATCTGCTTTGATTTCGATATACCAGCTTTTAGGCGGCACGTCACACTCTAAGTAAAAGTATTTGCGAACACTCAACTAAATACTGTCTGAGGCGGTGATATTGGGCAGGTTGGTGTTACCGAGAAAACAGGTCGTCTTGGCTATGTGACGGCGCTGATGGCTCCTCACTTATGGACAGCTGTTTGGCTGCTCGGTTCCTTCCTAAAGACAAACTTGCAGTTACTTTATTGCTCGGGTTTACCCGCACCGTCAGGTTTGTGACTTTTGAATTTTACACCTTTCAGGTACCATAAGTTGTTTGCCGGTATCCGTAAAGAATCGTACCTGCTAAGAAGCATTACTTACAATTAAAATATAGGCCAACATAGTTGCAATTTGCCGGTCAGAGTGGCCGCGCAGTCTAAGACATGCATTGTCTTCGATCCTTCAAGTCGTACTCGACGCATGGGCGATTGCCGTATTTAATGTTATGCTTATGTTGTCAGGTGTACGCGGTAGCGTAGTTGGTTGAGGCACTATGCTAGAAGCCGGAAGGTCGCGGGTTCGAGTTCCGATGAGATGAACTTTTTTCAATTTACATAATCCTTCCAGCCGCACTATGGCCCTGGAGTAGACTCAGCCTCTAACAGGAATGAATGCCAGGAATCTTCCTGGGGGGGGGGTAAAAGGCGGCTGGCGAGTGAGGCTGACGATCTTATCGCCATCTGTGAGCCGATTGTCTAGAAGATGTGGGAGCCTTAACCTCTCAAAACCGCATGGGCCTTCACGGCCTATAACTTTACCTTTCTTATGTTGTAAAGTGTAGGTAGAGGCCGTACGCTGATCCCCTATACAAGAAGTCCTAAGATTAATGTACTTCAGAAGTTAAATCTGAAATATACAAGTAAGTAAGTAATGTTGCTTATATGTCGGTACGGATGTGAAACCTGGTCTCCGATAATAAGGGACGAACATAGAGTCAGGGCATCCCAACAGGGACGAAATAATGTGAGGCTGGAGAAAACTGCATAATGAGAATCTTCATAACTTGTTCTCTTCATGTAATAGAATGATCAAGTCAAGGAAGGTGAGATTTTCAGGGAATGCAGTACAAATTTCAGAGAAGAGGATGTGTACAGGTCACTGGTGAAAACCCCAGAGGGAAAGATACCACCCAGAAGACATAGAAGTAGATGGTAGGATGATATTAAAATAGATCTTAGATAAGTAGGAGGCTGCGCCATAGATCAAGCGGTTAGTCGCTGGCTTCCCACCGCGGCGGCCCAGGTTCGATCCCGTATCTGGTCAAGTGGGGTTTGTGGTAGACAAAGTGGCGCTGGGGCAGGCTTTCTCCGAGTACTTCGGTTTCCCCTGCCAATCTTCATTCCACCAATTGCTCCACAATCACCCTAGCCTATCATCTAGGGCTGGTATAATAGGCCAGAAGTGACCGCAGTACAAGGGACTTAGTCCCACCCAACTAGCAATAAAAAAAAACAACAGATAAGCAGAATGGGTTGTTATGGGCTAGAGTTATCTGGCTTAGGGTACATGCCAGTGGTTGGCTCATGTGAACACGGTAATGAACTTTTGGGCTCCATATAATTTTGTGAATTTCTTGAGTGGTTGAAGGACTCTTGGCTGCTCAAGAAATAAACAACGCACCAATTCCAGAACAATCCGAAGTCAAGTACCTCGGACTCAACTTAGACCCAAAACTAACATGGAAAGCTCACATCCAAACTAAGAAACTGCAGTTAACAACAAAACCAAGGAATATGAACTGGCTATTAGGCAAAAACTCCCAACTGTCAATGGCAAATAAACTCCTAATCTACAAAACCACATTGAAACCCATCTGGACATATGGGATTGAACTGTGGGGATGCAGTAAACCCTCCAATATGAAAGTTTTATAAACGTTCTAGTCAAAAATGCTACGCTCAATAACAAACGCTCTATGGTTCATATCCAACCAAACCCTTCATGCAGATCTCGGAATACCCTTCATTAAGGAAGTCATCAACAAAAAAGCCACCAAATATAGAGATCGCATCGTAGACCAGGACAACCATCTGATAAATGAACGCGCCACTCAAACCCTGACGAACAGAAGACTCCAACGCCTTTGGCCGGAAGACCTAACCTAGGCGACGCGTGAAGACCCATCAGTGGATGGTAATCACAAGCCACTACGGCGCCCGGACATTTACTTACTGCTCTGTTGTCACTAGAGTAGATTGTAAATTAGCAACCAAATTAAGTAAAAAAAAATGTATGGAGTAAATTAGCTAGTTAATTCTGAATTGGAAGCGGCCAAATGTCCTAATTGGTAAAGTTTTAAGAAGAGCCGTTATTTTTAATACTGCAATTTTCTTTTTTTGACCCCTCGCTTGTGGAATGTTGTAAAGAATTTTACAACCACCCTTAAAGATTACTCCATTTTCTTTCGTGCTTGTTTAGTTGCAGGATGCCAGCCTGTCTTGTCCTTTCCTCGCTGTCAGTCCCAAAGTCTCACTACCGTTGTGTCTTCACGAAAAAGGTTCCTCTGCCTACGGATACAGACACGGGAAATAGTACATTCTGTCCTTAATGTCGTTTTAGCACTTATTGAAATCGTACTGGCTCTAATATCAATTACAATTACCGCGAATTATCATCGGGGGCGCCGTAATGCAGTAAGCGTGTTACGAGATATCACGCATGCGCACACTGTAACACGCTTCATTGTCCCTCTGCAGTATACATACGGTTCATTTACCACCCCGGCTCCCATAACCTAGTACAGTCGCGTGTGAACAAACCCCAATGTTACGACATAACCTCCTGTACGTAGGGATTCTGAAGAAACAATCTAGAATGGTTGGTTCACTGGAAGCGTTTCAATTTACAGTTAATACTTTTGATAACTTGCTTTAGAACTAGGACTAGACCTTAAGCATCTGGGGAACTTCCGTTACGATGTCTGTGGTGTGTGAAAGAATGGAGCAGCCACCATTTTGACGTGGATGGAAGGAGAAGCTGCCATTTTGATATAATCCTAGGCGGATGCAAGGGCAGTCAATATTCTGATATGGGTGGAGGGACAGATTTTTATATTATTTAATGATTCTGTGTCCAGCATGCAACATGTTAATATTTTCCTCTGATCAAACCTAATGCTTATCAAATGAAGGAGGATGAGATCTGGTGGTCATGTAGCTCGCACAAGAAAGAAGACAAGCCCATATAATACGAGAGCGAGCCAGTAAGCAGGTCACAAATGGAAATTAAACAGCTGTAATGGACTTAATAAATTTTCTATATTTGTCACTATGTAGCAGCACATTCCAGCTTCATGAGAGTCTAGGTAGAAGAAACGCACACTCAGGTTCAGAGTCTGGTTTCAGTAGTCAAAATGGCTACCGTGCTTGAGGAATATCCTACCGAATAGCAGAATTATGTTTTGCGATTTTTATGGGCCAAAGGTCTCAATGCAACGGGTATTCATAAAAAATGTTTCCTGTTTGCGGTTGGAAGTGTCTGTCGCGTAAAGCGGTTGACAGCTGGATCGAGAAGTACGTTCGAAAGTTGAAGATGATGCCCAAGCAGAAGCAGAAATGGCTTAAACAAAAGTAAAAAACTACTCTGCTGCAGGTTTCTCCGCACTGGGAAAGTGAAGGGGCAAGTGTATCAATGTTGGTGGAGGACATGTCGAGAAATAAATGTTTTTTCCAGGTTCGAGTATCAAAAGTTTTATGTTTAATGTCCATCTCTTATCTGTTTACTGACTCCCTCGTATTTTAATCTAAAGGTGAAAGAGCCCTGGGACCTAGGAGTACATACAAAGATAATATCAATGGGTGGAAGGAGAGGACTGGACAACTCTGACTCCTGATAATGCCAAGAAGTGGGTTCCATAAGAGGAGGAATTTACTGACTCTCTGTCCAACTATCAGCTTCCCAAGAAGGGTTCTGCTCCGTGGCGTCCTGCATATTAATACTTTAGAATTTCTGCAGATATTTAATATTGTCAGGTTTTGATTCTTGATAAATAGTAAGAAAAATGAAGAAAATCTTAATTTCTTTAATATCGATAAATCCACGCGATTGCAAACAAGCGTGGGCGGAGAAGCCGAAGCTAGCAAGTACCTAGACAACGTTGCCGAGTGGGGCTACACGGCAGTAGGCTAACTGCAGTTTGGTTACAAACATTGTATAGTCTGCGTCATTTCCCGTTTCACTGGTTTCATATTCGGTCCTAGTATACGGACCCATCCCTGCCAGTTCTTGAACTGGTTTAATGCGAAAGGAAACTGAATCATGTTCATGTTCTGTGCTGAATGTTGTTTGCTATTTCTTTTATTCAAAGTGTACGTATAAATGAACTATTTAAAATCGAGATTTTTCGTATCGTGTGAATATATATTGGACAGATTGAAATGCAGTCGGTTAGCAACCTGAGGAACGTACAGAATCGCATACGGACATGCACCGCGGTGTCATGGATGCCGTGAGATTCGTCACCAGTTAGAGTAAGCCAGAAATTTTTCTTACAAACGTATATTCAAACTGTTTAATACTATTTTCAGTGGTGGCTATATAGGAAACACGAGATAAAAATAATGTATTTAAGAATAATTTAAATTTATTATTATTACTCAATACACTCATTTTTTTTTCAATTTTGTTTTTCCCAGAACTCCAAAAGGATTATGGCGAGGTTAACTTCGATTTTTGTGTCCTGAAACTGATTTTGGCTATAAGTATGAATTCCATACACAATTACAATTCAAGAGTAAAGCGCTTATTTAATCAAGAAATTTCTCCAGTTCTCCCACTATATATTTTACCGTAGTTCCACTACTGTTAGAGGCTTAAGGAAATGAAAAATCTGCAGGCCTGCATATTGTTTTAAACAGTTATTTTTAATTTTTTTTATTGCTAGTGGGGTGGACTAAGTCCCTTGTACTGCGGCCACTTCTGGCCTATTGTACCAACCCCAGATGATAGGTGAGAGTGATTGTGGAGCAACTGGTGGAATGAAGATTGGCAGGGAAACCGAAGTACTCGGAGAAAACCTGCCCCAGCTCCACTTTGTCTACCACAAATCCCACTTGACCAGACCCCGGGATCGAACCTGGGCCGCCGAGATGGGAAGCCAGCGACTAACCGCTTGAGCTATGGCGCGGCCTTGTAGTTTACATTACTACATAAAATTTTTGTCTAAAATATTTATGAAATGTTGGACCTCTAGGAGGATATGTTGGTGCAGGATTGTAGACTATAGAATGCATAATAGCCTCTCTCTAGGCTACAACCATGACGTTATGGGGAGGTTTGCTTGCGCTCATCAGTTGGTGATTTATGCTAGCAGAAGAGGAAGCTCTTGGTAGGATCACCCAGCATGTACAGATAGAACGGTGAGGGCAGACCCTGAATATCCTGGCTTGTGGCTGGTCATGAGGCTAGTGTGTTCGTCTCGAAATGTTTACAATAAGGACACTAATGATGGACGTCAGGAACTTTGTAAAATCCTTGACACTAAAAGGGGAGATCCGAGGGGTTGGAGCGTGTGATTAGAATAAATCGAACAAGGATGGCTAAGAAATGTTTCTAAATGAGCCAGAATGCAAGATGAAAGCGAGGAGATCCTCACTCAGGAGACAGGATGGTGTAGTGAATTATAGACGAAAATTGAAAGTGAAGCAATGGAAGTAAATACGGATCATAGAAGAAGCTGGGCAACTGTCGTAAAGGGGATCCCCGTTTTTAGGGGCCTAACTGAATTTTGCTGATGACTTTTGCAAAACTCCTTGGAGATAACAGAAGAATATTGCAACCTCTTTATTATATCCGTCACAACACAACTACGTGTAATATCAAGATCGGACCATTTTCGGCCCTGCTACATGTTTCGGCTATTGATAGCCATCATCAGGCAAACACATGATTTACATACATATACACACCACTGAACCGCAGCACCAACAAGATTGGATACAACATTATTAAAACATATCAAAACACTTGATGTAAAAAATACAATAAATCAAGTTATATAAAACAGAAGTATGATATAAAATAAGATTAAAATTCTTTGGTGTTTTTACATCAACGTGTCAGTCGTTGATTTGTGATTTGTTTTTTGTTTCATTCTCACAGCCAAGTTGGAATATTCATACTTATGCATATATAAAATTGTGTATGAGGCTCGTAATGTAGATGTAGTAAAGTAAATTATAATATTAGTCAGCGCCTCATCTCACAAAGTATTGTCCGTACTGCAGGGAATGAAAACAACGGAAAAAAGAAGAAGAATATTGCATGCGTACAGCTCAGTTGTTTCTGAACTTCCCTCACAGTACTACTGTACACATTTTAGTTAATACGGAAATATTTGTCTTTGGGACTGTAAAGATGGCATCTCCCCTCCCGCTCTTATTCTGCAACTCATAATACATTTATAATACAGCGGGCAAATGCTCTAAGTACCGACCGACTGAAGAGACCACCCAAGCTAAGTGACTTTCTATTGTTTCGGTTGGCCATAACAGTAATGGCGGCATCGATCGAGCTGCTCTCTATGGACCAATCCCTGTGGTGGTGAACAATTGAATGAGCAAGTGCGCGTGGGCACACAGACGAAACCAAGGGAGAGAGACAGAGAGCTTTTTGAGTCAACTCGGCGGATGTTAATTTAATTGGCCACGCCTCCGCTACCGAGTCCAGACGCTGTGAAATGTTACAACAGTGATTTTCATCCAAACTGAACAAGGGAGTAAATAAACGAGAGAATCAGGAATCACGAAGGAGACGAAACTTACGGATCGGCATAAGTTGATGTTCTTGCGTCGGATACAATCTCGAAATTCGTAATCTTCAAGGTTTTTCTTGCTTACTTATTTATACATTAAAATTCTATATATATTTATTAGCCCATCTAAGAGTTTTTCTAATACTCATTTATTTCCGTCAGATATCTCAGTCAGTATAGTGACTAGGCAACGGGCTGGACTGTCAAGGAATCTGGATTCGATTCCCGGCTGGCGAAAGAGACCTTTTTCTTCTCCATTGCTTCCATACCTGCACTGTGCTCCACTTAGCCTCCTAACCGACGAGGATCTAGAAATTTTGCTTTTGAGGTAAAGCTATGGAGCGTGAAGCTAATAATTCACTTCCATATAATATCGTGGTTAAGAATATGTGCAGCTGTACACCCACTGCCCCCATATATCTTCACGGCTTACTTGTTTTCCAATGTGAACTGCGCTCACTTCCCTCAGCTACTGCGGCGTGAAGCGTTGACTTCGGCGGCAGTTTTCTAATAGGCCCTGAGAAGACAACAGCTCTGACTTCAACAACAAAAGAACATTAAAAGAAACATGTCTTCTGTCTCTATTTCATTCGTGTTCAGCTGAAGAAGCTATTGTGTTTGAAGAAGAAGCTATGAATAATTGAAACAGTTGAGTGTGTTGGAGCGGGATTATGCCTATAGTTCTCGAGAAAGGCGTGCCGTAGCGCTACTGTCGTAGCAGCCTTTACAAAACCTGAATGGAATCTTGATCGTTTTACTTGGTGTAGCGGTTCCTAACAATCATAACTTTCGGTTTAAGCCGGAAGTGAGATGGAAAGCATACTTTAGCGCTTACATCAAAGATTATTGTTTTAACTATATTATAATAGCTATTGTGTGTTACCGTATATTTTAGGATGGGTTGTGAATATATTTACAAAGGATGTATCGAGCGATGCAGAAAGCGTAGAGATTACAGTATTAGGAGTAGAATTTCCTGCGAATAAACTTCTTGGTAGTGGAGGAGAGATAAAACAGCCGCAGCCTCCTTCTCGCGATTAAAATATTAAAACAAAAAATTAGGACATATAATTTTAACTTCAAGAGAATACTTCTAAATGTATCTCATCGGTAACATATTCAGTGGCGGCTTGTGGCCTTCAGTATGGTTGGGGGTTAAGAAGAAATAAATTCAACCTCCCAGTTCTTTGCCGGTGTTACATTTAAGAAAAGATGGAACATTGTGTTAATATTTCAAGATATTATTTATTTTCGGCAAAACTTCACTCATTGTGAGATGGTACAAATATTTTAGCAAAGGAACTGGACCAACCTGTTACATACGCTTGACCACGTCACTCGTCTTGGAACATATGCTTTTTCTCCTTGGGTCACTGGAGGCTTGGTCTGCTCAGGGAGCATCTGTGCCCTCTACCGCCCTCGGGTCAACCGTGCAGACGGACGAAGAGACCGAAGCTAACAGCTGCTTCAGCAGGCACGCATGCGAACCTAAAATTCATTGTTTCTACCACTTACCGAGTCTGATCAATCGCATTCCTCATATATTTTCATTTCTTTCGTGATCATAGTCGCGGGTTATATTCCCGAGTAGATTTTTCAATGTACCTAATCCCTCCAGCCGCACTATGGCCCTGGGGTTTACTCAACCTCTAACAGAAATGAGTACCAGGAAGTAATTAAAAAATTTTCCAGGGGAGTAAAGTGCGGCCGGCGCGTAAGTCTGACAACCTTACCGCCCTATTTGAGCCGATTGTCTAGATAACGTGGGACCCTCAACATCTCACAACCCTATGGGCCTTCACGGCCTGTTACAGGGATAGCTTTACTTTTGCTGATAATAATAATACACTGATATATTGGGTTTCTGGACTTTATCCATCGTCCTGGTTTTTAAGATAACAAATGAAAACACGACGTTTCGGAAACTGGATCTGTTTCCGTCCTCAGGTGAAGGAAAAAGGAAACACCTATTCTATTGACGATCGTCAATCAATCGTCCAGTGATTGAGGCTAGCTCTTTCTAACGGACCCAACAGAATAGGTGTTTCCCTTTTCCTTCACCTGAGGACGGAAACAGATCCAGTTTCCGAAACGTCGTGTTTTCATTTGTTATCTTAAAAACCAGGACGATGGATAAAGTCCAGAAACCCAATATATCAGTGTGTTATACACCATCGTCAGAATCCTATAGTAACTAATAATAATAATAATAATTCAATTAATTTCTTTTCAAATATTACAGTGCTTGATAATAGGCAAAAACCAAATAGAGGCAGAATAATAATAATAATAATATTAATAATGGCGGCACCGGATGGATACCGTGTGATCTGGCGCCTTGCGGGAGCAGGACCGGGCCCAGCGGAAAGAAGACGCCCACAAAAGCGGCCGCATAGCGGCGCGCACACACACACGCGAAGCTACCGGCTGAATTAAATGATTATTATTGTTGCTGTGTGTGCAGGAGACGTGTCTTGTCTTACCGATTAGTGCGCAGACGCGGCCGACATGCAGAGTGGCGAGCGCTTCGACAGATAATCGCCGCGCGCTGTAATGTGTGTTGCCAGTACACAAGGCGACAGCGGGAACAAGATAATTTTCTTTAAAAAAACCAAAGAGGAACATTGCCATATTTAATTTGGGGGAGTTCGTTGTTAAGTTTGGTTAACGCTTCTTACTGAGATACCTAGAGACGATCTCAAAAATTATTTATGCCTTAAAATTTTAAAATATCTGTAGTTTATATTTTCTGCTGCATTCGCAACGAAGATTTGCGAAAATATGCCTAGGCTGTTACGGTGTTCTTGTCTGTCTGTATGCAACGGCTCTGGTATTGGGGAGTTTCACTGAATATTGTCAACATATTCCTGTTTTGATCGAAAATCGGACAGAAATAAAGAAAAAGTTACATGAAGACCTACGTGCGTTCCTTCGCGCATCTCTCTAAACATCTGTCGGAGCGGATAACATTTCCAACAAACTTATTATAGAAAATTAAAACGCACATTCAATTCTCTTTACACTTTTGTAGTTCTCGTGGCAATTCAACAGAATGCTGCAAACGGACATTAATGTGAAATTGACACGTCCAAATGGTTTTTATTAATTGGAAGGGATTGATGTTTTTAAATGCTTCTTCCGGTCGAACACCAATTCAACACCGCGCGGCAGGTAACAGACAATTGCAGTTCGTCATGACTGCTTCGCGACAGATCAATTAAGCGCTCCGATCACGTGATTTCACGTAACTAATAAATCTGTGCGTTATGTATGCGATGTACGTCATAGAGAGAGAATTGCTGAACACTTCATGATTTGTTTCGTGACGAGCCATTGCAACTAGCTCTATTCAGCGATAATATTAATTATCAGTGTATTACCGATGACGTAGCCTCGTTTTTCGTTCTACACAAATTTAACAATATAAAAATAAAAACACGCTATTTTTGAAGAAAGCAGTATTCTGGGATATGGCACCGTGTAGATGTGATGTTAACCGACGTTTCGGAGGAATGTATCGCTTCCATCTTCAGGGTAGAAGGAGGCGATACCTTCCTCCGAAACGTCGGTTAACACCATATCGACACGGTGTTACATCCCAGAAAACTGCTTTCTTCATATTCACCGCCGCGAGAACCTAAAATCCTACACGCTATTTTTGGTTTAAAGATGGTGGAAAAAGGTTCGTCGGATACGTCATGACCCAGATCACAGCGTACTTCCTGCGCCGTGAATTCTTCAGACCTCAGACGCTCAATGGAGTTGATAACGAGGAATGAAATTTTCTCTTCCTATCTTATTAGACAAAAACACTGGACAGGTGTGCAGAGTGGAGGTAAGCTGTAATGTATATGAAGGTAGGCTTCAAATTTGAGATTTAGCTAACTGAAATTTTGAAACCCGTGAAGCACAGCCCTCAGGCAGCTGGGCAAAGAAAATGTTGTTTATGGAATCCGGAAATTTGTTACAATATTCTCAAGAGCGATCTCATTATGAGCCACTTGAATCTAATCCCGATCTTCACATCCCATTTCTTTAGGATACAATTTAATATTATCCTCGTATTTAGGCCTAGGTATCCCATATTGTTTCTTCCCTTCAAATTTCACGATTAAACTTTAGAAAACATTTTTCATCTCCTTCGGTGTGTGCTACATGCCCGACCAACCCATCTGCCTAGATTTGTTAATCCCCATAACAAATTATTTGATGAAGAATATTAAGAATTATGAGGCTTCTCATCATGCAACATGAGCCTCCTGTTACTTCCCCTCTCGGAGGTCCAGGCATTCTTATGCTTTCTATTTGTGCAGACTAATGGGGAAGTGTGCAGCTGGAGGGGGAGAGCAGGCTACCACTGGTTTTCATTCTTTCCATGACCCAGAATATGAAAATTACTAGCTTTTACTTCAGGCTTATTATATACTGTATTTTTATATTTAGATAAATTATCACTGAGTGCCATGTAAAGTCTTTTCGCCTGTCATATTTTCCGACATTTAGTTTATAATTGTAAGATTTGAGGCTTTCACGGCGGTGACTATGAAGAAAGCAGTTTTCTGGGATTTGGCACCGTGTATATGTGGTGTTAACCGATGTTTCGGAGGAACATATCGCCTCCATCTTCAGGGTAGAAGGAAAAATATAAGAAATCCGCAAGCGAAGAGACCGTGAGAACCGGTAAAAGCAGACCAGTCTGCGGATTTCTTATATTTTTCCTTCTACCCTGAAGATGGAGGCGATACGTTCCTCCGAAACGTCGGTTAACACCACATATACACGGTGCCAAATCCAAGAAGACTGCTTTCTTCATAGTTTATAATAGTCACACACTCTCCACTCATTTTCAGTTTATGCGAGTGTTAGAACCGATTGCATTTGTCCGGCGGAACTGTGCCTGAAACTTCAAAATACACGAGGTGAAGGGGGGGGGTTATCGAGCAGGCCCTGCCAGAGAAGAGGCTACAAGACGGGCGCTCCGCCTGCGGTGGAGATCCTGATCTCGGAAAATGGGCCAAAGTAATTTGGAAACTGACAGCGCAAAATCCGAATCGGTAGTTATAATATTGTCACGTGTAGGGCGGTACGCGTGACGAAAGTGATGGGTTCTCTTTCGGATGATTGGATTTATTGGCACTTCGATTACACTCTCTCTCTTAATTACGATTAGTACAGCGCTGTATCTCTTTTTACACTTTATAATTCCCTGTCACACACACACACACACACTAGCCTTCTCCTAGTAATGCAATTAAAACACAGGAACTAGCGCTTCAAATCACTCCAGATATCACTGCACTACAGCACGCATAAAGTCTTCAACGCCCATTAACACTTTACAGCTGAATCCTCACAACTCCGTGTCCTTGTCTCACGGGTTCTCGGCTATGCCTAGCTACGACTCGTAACTGTCCTGAACTGAACTTGCATCTGAATTCACTTCTATTATAAGTACTCTGCACACACCACGAAAAGAACCTATTATTATAGACGTGTTTACAATTCCGCTGCTTAGAAACGGATTGCATACACCCGTTGTTCTACTGTTGCCTGGCGCCGACCACATTGAAAACAAGTCACGTGCTAGCTATCTCTCCAGTTCATTGACGCGCTAATTGTTGCCTAGCAACGAACTATAAACATTCTTCATATTGTTGCTCGACTTTAAATGAGGTGTATATCGCGCCGTTGCCTAGCTATACATATTATAATATATATAGTACAATATAGTACATACAGTTATATATAGCCGGTAGTTATAATTTCTGCAACACCCTCTTAGGATCATCCCCCTTACATCAGATTCCAAGATAAATAAAAAATATTTGAAAGGCTGTTGTTCTATTTACCGCGTGTAAATTAATTTTAACTGAGAGTATTACATTTTAAACAATAAAAGTATTGGATGTGTTTGCTTAAATATTCACTTAGAATAAAATATCTGGAGTTAAAATTCGTAAATTCCGATCACTGTGGCCGCGCGGTCTAAGGCATGTACTGTTTTCGTTCGCTTGGACGCTGGGATCTTAGGTTCGAATATCACTCAGGGCATTGATGTTTGGTGTGTGTATGCGTTTATTTTCTGTTTGTATTGTTCTATGTGTAGCTAGCGGCCTTGCGACAGCTGAGCCTTCATCCAAGGAGACCTACCGACTGTGTAAGATGAGATTACGAAACTGAAAGAGAGGCCAAGGCCCGACAAAGGGCTGCAGAGCCATTGACGAATGAATGAATGAACATTCGTAAACATTGAACAGTGATTTCGAGGAAATCACTAGCATATTAACAATTTCCGGACATATTAAATGTGAGGCAACGAAATTTTTGTCCGCGATTCTGTGATTCAATCAGCTTTTGCATCACCTATTGAAGAATTTAAGACGACATAGCATATAATCTTATCCATTATACAAGAAATTTTTCTCAATTAGCCTCATATTCATAAATGAAAAGTAAACGTGGACCTGCTGACTGTATAGCCTTTGGTTTGCTTTCCGCAATTGAAAATTAATTAATTCATCAGTAATTTGTCAAGATGACAGGTCCACAGTCTCTTCCAAAACAGTTCCTCCACTTGATGCGATCTAGAGCTTTCTCCTTCAAATGAAAATATCCTCTTCCGTCCCCAAGGTCACCCAGCATCTTCTTACGTCTTCTTCCTCGTCTTCTGGTCACTTCTATCCGCCTCTCTATAATTGAAAATATCGTCTATTAAATTATTGCTATTGTAACACAATTGCGCTTACACAACATCCAGACATTCCTCTTAATGCTGTCTCCACACGAGCATTTGCTCCTTTTGTTCCCATTTCTTTCTCAAAACCTTTCTCTCTTTCTTTCTTTCTATGTGTCCCTATGGTTCTACAGCCTTTTGGACCTTGGACAATTTTTCAGGTTGGGAATCCTATACACATTTGGTAGGACTCCTTGGACGGGAGATCAGCCAGTCGCAAGGCCGCTACCTACACACAGAACAACAAACACAAAATAAGCGCACAAAGACATCAATGCCTCGAGTGGGATTAGAACCCACGATTCGAACCAGCGGAAACGGCTCTTGCCTTAGTGTGAGAAACAGCAACAGTGTTACAATTATTTGAAGTTACGGCCTGTAAGTGGTCGATAAATCCACTTACCAATCCTAACCCGTCTGTAGTCACTAATGCAAGTGACATAACTTGCGTTACACGTTGATTTAGCTTTTTCGCCTCCTCTACCCAATTGAAGTTTTAAAAAAACTTTCCCTTAATATCTCCTGATGCGTTATAATGATCATGGCTGATAATTATAAACAAAAGTCGCAATTTCGGTAATTCAGAATTCGTTGACTTTGCAATTGTATTTAAAGCCAAACACAAATTAGCTGTTCCTGTTTCCATAAAAATGTAGTGCTAAGTTCCTTAGTACATTTGCTTCAGTCACCGTCCGCTGAATCGTGAAGCAGGTCACGTCTTGCTGATAGAGACTGCGTCACATCCTGTCAGCCTGCGGTGTTTCAAAGGCCGCGAATTCACACGTACTTCTAGGCGGTTAAATGTACGGAATGGAAATCAAACCTGAATGAACGGTCAGTCTTCTTCATTAAATACTGAATGAAACCCCATACTCAGTGAGAACCGCGTTCTGAACACGATGTTCTACAGCGGTCAGCGGTGTTCATTTCATTACATGACCTCACAAAGAGCTCAGAGATGTTCTTTTTCTTCAAATTGTTTCAAAATGGAGATTATAACAAGAAGTTCTGGCAAGAATTAATCGGCTACTTTCCTTTGACACGACACTGACCGCATTGAAGGCAACACCTCTAACAAATCTTCGTTGCCGCGGAACCGTGTTTACCTATCCGTTGCCTAGCAACAATGGTGGAATATATACATGCAGACACACAGACTGATAGGAGGGTTTTTGAAGTAGACCATTGAGATGATCTCAGGTGACATGATATACATACCAAGGTTCATAAAGACTGGTTCAGGCATTCAACGGTTCATAGGGAGAGATACAGAGAGCAAGGCGACTGCATAGGCCTACTTCTGTCTTTTCAAAATGAGCAAAGGGTGTTAAAAATGGAACTCACTTTTCGAACCTCACATCAGTGCTTCTTTAAATTAATGAATTAATTAGAAACTAATAATCACCGTCCAGGCTAGTCTAGCGGTAAATGTCCAGATTTATATTCGGCAGGTGCTCGGTTCGGATCTCGGCAGAGGCACCGGATCTCATGACTGAGGTTATAAATGATTTTGCAGTCCCTACAGGAAATAACAGGATGGCGCCTCATTTATACCATAACCGCCTACTTATCATTATTGCTAATTCGTCATTCACGTATCATTCGACGCTATGAAGAAGAGCGAACAGCTGTCATGAAGGAAATCAAGTCTCTGAGAGGAGAGCAGACAAAGATTGTGTAGGTGAGTGAACAAAGCAAATCAAAATCATCATCATTGGCAAGGCAGCCCGTTTTGAATCATGACCTTCCTTAGAAGATTCTGCGGACTGCGTCCGATTTTCAGTTCTCCGGATTCCGCAAGAGTATTTGTTTACAGAACAAGATCATCAGCCTTGCGTCCCAAGCCCAACCTGGGGGACCGGTCTCTGTATTTATGTCCCCCAGTGACAGGGTGGCTTAGTTGTACCCCCAGACACAGGGTTCTCTTTTCGTCGCTTTCTACGACTCGCTGGACTTCGGTGGGTTTATTCCAACCCGTCGGCACAGGGGGAGAAACAACACATATTATTATTAAGGCTGTAAGCCCTTTGCTGGATCTTGACCGCTTTCTCAGTTACTTGATCCCATACATAGTCGGTAAGACTCCTTGGACGGGGGATCAGCCCGCCGCAAGGCCTCTACCTACACATAGGTCAACACAAACACAAAGTAAACGCACACAGGCATCCATGCGTCCAGTGGGATTCTAACCTATAACCCCAGGTTCGAGCGGGCGAAGACACTTCATGCATTAGACAGAGCTGCTTCTGTGGTCGGTTAACTAACACAGATACTAAAGACAATATAGGACCAATGTCAAATTTGGCCTTACCCCGATAAACATATAACTTTCTTTTTGATATTAATAAGGCCATAATTTTTAACATGTTACTTCATTCAGTAAAACATAAGGCAAAGCTATCCCTGTAAGAGTCCCTGAAATCCCATTGTGGTGTGAGAGGTGGAGGCTCCCTCATATTCTAGACAGTCAGCTAACAGATGGAGGTAGGGTTGTCAGTTTTACGCACCGAATTCATCGAGTATTAATTCGTTCTTTAATAATCCTAATCGTATCCTAGCTCTTTTATTTAAAAATAAGAGATTAAAACATAGATCTAAAGTGAAGTTGTCCCTGTGCTTAACTAACAGAACACTACACCATGAGACGTATGGAGAAGTGGATGTATATGTCCACGTATTCTTGCGAACGGCAGTATTTGAAAGCGAGTAGAAAATGCAGATCCATACACTGCTGAACCTCCTATAGACCTGAAGAATTCCAGTATTTAAACACAGACTAATATACACACGTACAGGTTGACTGTTTCCAAATGCATTAGTTGTCACCAATATGGCAGCTGCAGGCAAGGTAGCTCTCCGCCAGTTCGACTTCAATGGGCTGCATTACCGCCACTTTAACCCGCGCTTTATAAACACATTTTGTGCTGCTGCGAACGGAATGAATAAAATGTTCACTGGATCATAAATTTTCTAATGTATTCATCGCCTTTCTGTACCCCTCAGTCTGACTGCTATTACTAACTTCTCCAAGGAGTGGAAGGGGAGACAAGTAATTTGCAACGCAAATGTAGGCCCAGATACTATAAGCACCCCCAGTGCTGGAGTTTTCAGCTTTCTAAATCATTCCAAGTAATGCGGTTAGTTTGTATAGGTACAGGATAGACGTAGAATAGCTAAATTCTTGTGCCATTCAATATTCACACACAAAAACTAGGTCTCAGTACAGGTCCAGTTTGTCTCATTCAAGCGGTAACATTTCTTGCTCTTATTCTGGATATGCTCGGTTTGAATCTCGACTGGTAAACCAATAACTTGTCTCAGATCCCTTTCAAGCAAATGTGAGGTCTATCTATGGCTCTACAGTCTTTTGTTGGACGTTAGCTGCTTTTTCAGTTTCTTAACCCATACATTGTTGGTAGGACTCCTAGAAGGGGAATCAGCCCTTCGCAAGGCAGCTACCTACGCACAGAACAAGACAAACAGAATAAACGCAGAAAGATACCTATGCCTCGTGTGGGATTCGAACCCACGATCGAAGTCAAGCTAGAGAAGATAATTCATGCCTTAGAACGCTCAGCCACTGCAATCGGCTAAATGTGAGGATAGTGCCTCAAATTAGGACACGTTCCTCTCCCTTCACATCCTTTCCAATTCATTACTCACTCTCGTCCAAATACGTGACACTACTGCATTCCGACTAAGGTCACAGTGCCTGTACAATGCGCGACGTCACACCAATGTCGGCAGTGACTGTAATTAGCGCTCTTAGTAAATGGTTGTTTCGTCAGATATGTCATACGTCCCTCTTAGGGGGCATGTGGATCTATTTTTATCTCCTTATACCATATGGTCTCTTTTGCTGCACCTGTGTTGAAGGTTTTCTCTAGTATCAGCCAAATGGCGTAAACATCTCTACCTGAAATGTTAATTCTGTAACACTGGCAAAATTGTTTTTAGGGAGAGGCATTTACTGTCTATGGTAACGAAGTATGATATTTGGGTTAGTTTAAATGAAATCGCTGTATATTTTGTGCTAAATGTTTAAGTTTTCCTTGGTTGCAACGACCAAAACTTGCTTGGTCGAGATTCTGCTGGCATATATGAAATATTGTCACGATTTTGAGTGTAACTACAGATAGAGTTGCATTGGTCATTGGATTTATTGAACACTTCTAAACACAACTAGTAACTACAAATCGCTATAGCAGTCTCATTGATTTACACACCCTAAAGATCACTGTAACTACAGTACACTTAGTATATTCTATGGCTTAACTACTTGTTTCCTTGTAACGGACCCTAACAATGTCCTATGCTTACGATCTTACCGATCGGAGAATATCTCACAACTGACTAAATTCTATATGTTTACGTTTATAATTTCTTGGCAAGTACGGCGTAGAAAACGCCGCTCCTCCTTGTAGTCCGATTGTTACCGTGACAACAAGTTTGTTTGCGAGGTCGTTACTCAACAACGTCTGCCATATATTTTCTTATTCCGCGGTCGTTACCTAACATCGGACGTTGTTTATAGACTTATTATTTAGCAACTGATCTACATGCTGCATTATTTTATTTTAAATCTTCCCAGCTGTTATTACAAGATTAAGATTGGGGTATGTGATCTGCTAGAAGTTGCGACACTTTGTCACCAGTTTCGGATACAGAGGGACCGCCTCTGTGGTCTAGTGGTCAGCGTTCCTGGCTACAGATCCAGAGGTCCGGGTTCGATTCCCGGCGCTACCAGATTTTCTGAGAAGTAGTGGGTCTGGAACGGGGTCCACTCAGCCTCATGAGTATAATTGAGGAGCTATTTCAAGGAAAAAGCTGTTCCGGTCTAGAAAACTAAAATTAACGGCCGTTGCGCTGACCACGCGACACCCTTTATCCGCAAATTTGGTACTAACTTCGCCGACAAGCGGCGGTCGCTCGGTCGGTATAGTTCGCTTGCGGACTAAAATAACGGAGTTTTTTTTCGGATACAGAGAGCTGCTGAAGGTTTAGTGCTGTAGGTTACAATGCATTACACGTGCTCCTCTTCCTTTACACTCCTCAATAACTGGAAATAGAGTAGATCGAAATTTGTCAAAATACTAATTGTCCTCTCACGTGAATATGTGGGCCACCCTGGGAATAGCATAGTTTCAATGTATATGATCAGAGGAAGATTCTAAAGCGTTCTGACTGCGGTGTAATTCCGACTGATCAGAGGTCTTCATGGTTTTAAATGTTTAGCTTCCGGTCTTATGGGATGTGAAAACATGTAGTATTCTCAGGGCCGGCATTGAAGATGGAGACAGGAAATACCTCCGAAATGTCGGTATCCACCTACAAAACTCCACAGTGTCAAAGCAGGGTATCACAATTTAAGGTGTACGAATACAGGGAGCTAAGGAAATATGTGTACCTGAAAGAGAAATCGCGACATTAGACTGCAGAAAATTAAAGAATGGTGAACTCCATAATTTGTAATCTTGAATAAATATTATTAAAGTGTTTCCTTATTTTATTCCGTCACCACTACGTACCCATTGTGCGGCCGAGAATTAGGAGTTTGAGTCCCGCTAGGCGCAAGATATTTTTCTCCACGTCGTTTTGACCGGTACTGGGGTCCATGCAGTCTCCTGCCAAATGGGAGTCTTTTCCTAGGGGGTAAAGCGGCCTGGGCGTGAAGCTCACCACTTACACCCAACTAGGGCCAAACGACTTCATGGCGTAAAGTTTAATTAGTTAAGCACAAGGAAAACTTTACAAGTACAACTGGTAGTGCAGATAGCGTTGCTCAGTGCCATAAAACATCTCAGGATATGGTTCATATAAACACACGCGGGGTTTCACTCGATTACGCAAGAACGGTTCCATTACACTTCCTTCCTTCTGTCTCTACTGCCTCTTGAAGCATGCTAATGGCCCCAGACCCAGCGTATTGTTAACAATTGTAACGTGCTTCCATCTGTGAGCAGGGTCTGACGACAACTACAAATGACATCTAATGGTACTAGCACGCCTGATACTCTAACTGTAATGGTAATGATGATGATCATAATGATTATCATCCAAGTTGTTGTGAATGTCTGTAACGTGTTGGCATTTTAATAATTGTGATTATTGTCGCGAGTCCATTATGTTTGCAAATGAAATGAAGTAAGCCTGCAGAATCCATTAGTATGAACGAGACCGCGCAGGGGAAATTGATCCTTCTTGTAGAGGGTCTCCTGTTATCATCATTCGAGTAAAGTTTATGTAAATTTTTGTTGGGTTGATCAGTTTTATGATGTACGGGAGATGCATTATGGAAATACGTGAATTTCCTTCACACTCCTGAAGTTTAAATCACATTATCTGGCGTTTCACTTAGGCTAGTCAGATATAAGTGAAATAAATAAACATTCGTCACTCTATATTTCAGGTTACAAAGTCACGTGACCATCTTTCAATGTTCCAGTAAGCAAAATATAGAGACTCATCACTTCATAACTCTCGGACGAGCTAGTCCAGTTACTCACTTCTTTATGCATGCTATTCAGTTTAAAAATCAAAATAGAAATTTGTTATACTAACGGAAAAGCTCGTTGATATTCACCGAGGAATAATTTATTTTTTGTCTTCAACTTTGAATCTCTATTCTCCCTTCCTCTATCCCTCTTATGCCTTTATCTCCTTCCCTCATTTTCCGTTGAAACATAGAATCAAGTTACAATTTTATCCTTCAGATGGCACAGCTTCTGATATGGAAATTCAACCCATATAAGTACATGAAAATTAAATTGCGGAGAATCTCCTTATGACCTAATCTAGATACAATTCCGGTATTCGCGGGGGGGGGGGGAACACCGTGAGAAAACTCAGACGAGATATTCGGTCTCCCAGCCGACATTCAAACCTAGCACATATTGATTAAATATTCTCAGCCTTATGTCTAGTGCAACTTGTTCAGTCAATCTGAGATCTTGAGCGCATCATTAAATAAACTAATAAAATATAAAGTTATCCCTGTAACAGGCCGTGGAGGCCCATAGGGTTGTGAGACGTCGAGATTCCCACATTTTCTAGACAATCGGCTCACAGATGGCTGTAAGGTTTCCAGCCTTACGCGCCGGCCACCTTTTAAAACCCAGGAAGATTCCTGGTACTCATTTCTGTTATAGGCTGAGTTGACCACAGGGCCATAATGCAGCTAGAAGGATTAGGTAACTTGAAAAATCCAATGAACCCATCGGGATTCGAACCCGGGACCTTACGGCTTGTATCATAGTGCCCCAACAGACTACGCTACCGTGTGCCCCCAAATTATAAAGAAACAAGTAGAATATTCTTCCATCATATCCGAGTGCCGCGTCCATATTTTCTCTTTGACTCTACATGACCTCACCACTTGACAAATGGTCGTTAAATAAGTTAAGAAAATCTTCTACATTGAACCTTGAATATCATTTTGTGGGCAGCTGCTCAGCAGCATTCTCCTCTTTTGAAAGGAAAATAATTTTATCTCGTTTGAATGTGTATTCTTCTACTTCATACATGAGTTTCAATATGAGGTTGTTAAAAGTTCTTAAAATATTTTCCTGAAATAACTCTCCTGCCATGATACTGGGGTGTAGGCCGCTGGGGAAATCACAGGGGGAAAGCAATTTGTGGAGCTCGTAATCTTTATATACTAAGATGCGTGAAAGTGTTTTATGTATTTTAATATCCGATTCGACAACCCCCCCCCTCATGCTCATATTTATACAAATTCGTACTACACTCTGTAATTAAGACAGGCGACTTCCTGGAGGAAGTGAACTTGACCTTGAATGATGATCTGATACTTTAGCTGTAATGTGGTTATTTGGGGCATTATGCTACAAGCTCGAAAGTCGCGAATTCGATTCCCGATGAGGTCATTGGATTTTTTGATTGATCAAATCCTTCTAACCGCAATATGGCCCGGCGTTGACTCAGCCTCTAACTGAAATGAGTATCAGGAATCTTACTGGTGTAAAGTGTGGACGGCCCTTAAGGCTGAAAACATCAACGCCATCTGTGAGCAGGTTGTCTAGAAAATGTAGGAGCCTCGATGTTTCACAACCCTATTGGCCTCCACCGCCTGTTACAGGGATAAATTTACATTTTCCTACCATAATATTACCTTTCCCTTCTGCCATCCCTTTGAGTTTATTTTGAGCTAAAAAGAAGAACCGGAGTAGAGGGAAAAGAAGGAAGAGGAAAGAGGAAGTGAGCAAGGCAGCCACATAAGTGGATCGAAGAAAGAAAAAAGCCAGAGGAGAAAGAAACCTTAAAAGTTAAGCAAAAGAGAAATTATGAATAGGGGAGGAAAGGAAGAAAATTTGATACTTTTCGAGAAAATGAAGAAGAAATGGAGTGACAGCAGGAAACAGAGGGAACAGGAAGAATAAACTATTATCTGTAGCAACGTTCGCGACGGCAGAGGTTCCAGGCGCCGGCGTCGATTGCTACGTGGCCGAAACTGAAACAAATTCACTTTAATGAATCTGGAAAGAGGACAGTCACCTCTGTTTAGTCGATATATGATATAACTCCGTCCTAAGTGCAAAATATATTTATACTCGTACGTCTTTCGTTTTGTTTCTCTCTCTACACTACATGTTTCGGCTCCAAACGGCCATCATCAGGTGTATACACTCAAGTATCTGTTACACTGCACTTATTTATAACATTTAAAATTTAAAAACGTAGGTCTTCCTGATTAGCACTTATAAAATCTTCGGTTCTAATTTGAAATCCTTTAAATTTTTTTATTTTAAATTTTAAAACTTAAAATTAAAATTTAGAGATTTTTTTATTTTAAATTTTAAAATTTAAATTTTAGAGAATTTTTTTAAGGATTTCAAATCAGAACGGAAGATTTTATAAGTGCTAATCAGGAAGACCTATGTTTTTAAATTTTAAATGTTATAAATAAGTGCAGTGTAACAGATACTTGAGTGTGTACACCTGATGATGGCCGTTTGGAGCCGAAACATGTAGTGTAGAGAGAGAAACAAAACGAAAGACCTATAAATACAGTTTGCACTTAGGACGGAGTTATATCATATATCGTATAAAGTGCAACAGGATGCTTAAATATAATACCTCTGTTTAGATTTGGTATTTTTAATTCGATTTTTGAATTAGAAATTAATAAATAAGACTCCGAAGACGACGCGTATTAAAGTGTCATACAGGCTTTTGTTATTTTAATTTCGCAATCTGTAAAACTTTCTCAAGAAATCCTGTATTTTTGCATTGTTGACGAACTGTGTAGTACATTAAAGAGTATTTCTCAAGAAATGAATAATAATATTTGAGAAATGGCAATGACATGGAAATGCGTGTATTTTGCTGTTTAATCAAGAAGGAGTTATATCTACTTTCAGCTGAGATGGACATATTTAAGGAAATTTCTGATCTCAATTTCTAGGAAAAAAAAATTATGCCTAAAAATGTATATTTTCAATTTAATCACCTCCGTCAGAAATGCGAGTATGGGGTAGAGACTAGATTTGGATTAGTAATCAGTTTCGATTTCAGACTGTCTTTACAGCCGAATAAAGAGGACCGATACAAAAACACCTACAAGGCTGGTCAGGTCCGCAGACTATCCGAACCTGAAATAGTGGTGCAGATAAAGGCCGCAACATCCCAAACCTTTTCTGGTTGTGTCATCAACGTTCCAAAAGGCATGCCTGTGTAGGGCCCAAGTTGATATTTAAGCCTTGTTTTCATACGTAATAACAAGCTTCATGAAAACAGAGGGACCAATAAGGGGCTACTAACAACAAGAAGACGGTCACGGTAGCAGAGCAGTCTAAGGCATGTGCTGTCTTCACTCGCTCAGAAGCCGGGAACGTGGGTTCGAATCCCACACAAGGTTTGGATGTTTGGTGTGTGTATGCGTTTATTCTGTGTTTGTGTTGTCCTGTGTTTAGGTAGAGGCCTCGCACCGATCTGATCACCCGTCCAAATAGTCTTACCGTCTGTGAAATGATCACGGAACTGAGAAATCAGCCCTGTGATCCACAGTTGGAGCAAGAGGAGAGAAAAAAATCAACAAGAAAATTTACGAGTGTATAAAGAAGCGACGGTCAGACGCTCAAATCAGATTTCTGACCTTCACGATTAATCCTTGCGATTGGTTTCCGCATAACTGCCCGTCGGCATGACATTTCCAAACAGCTGACACAGCTTTAAGATATTTTACGGCGATCCTCTGCCAAATTAATGAGAGAAGATTAGAAGAAATATATGTTAGTACATGTACAAGATAAGGGCTTCTATTGTTGAGGCACCTCTAGAGTTATGAGAAGTTTATAACAATCTTGACGCTAATAACCTGTCGAAGTGGAAGTATAACTTTGTACGAAGGACTGATGGACGTGTAACTGAACAATTAATATTGTGACATGTTGACCCCTACCTCCCCAGCTGCACGTAGCGGTAACGTAGCGCTCGCGTAATAGGCGAGTAATCACCCCGCAACTCTCCCCGCGGTGACGTCACGAGCGGCGCCGAGCGAAGCCGAAGTGAGCCGAAGTTAGCCGAGCCCTAGCATCCTGGTCGCTATGCAAAGCGAGTCAACAGCGATGACGTCACCAAGGGCAGCACGGGTAAACAGGATTGCGAGAGACGACGGTGGTAACAGCGGTTACTACCGCTAGCGTTACTACCGCTAGCGTTACTACCGCTAGCGTTACTAGCAACACAGCGCCAGGCAACAAGGGTGCTTATTACGGGGCCGTTTTCTGTATTGTCCGATCGAGGCTACATGAGGCGCAGCGAAGGCTATTCACAGTCAGTCCTGGAGCTACCTCCGAGTGAGTCCTCGAGCTACCGCCGAGTTAGTTCCGAGCAAGCCTACTAGCCAGCGGCGTGTTACGAGTGAAAGTGTGTAATTCAGGGAGACTTGTATAGCTCCCGCGTTATTAATACGTGGAGACTCTTGAAGATAGTGTGAAGAGATTTGGTTGTAGGGTTTGTAAAGTGTGAAACCCGCAACTGTGTTATAATTAATTGTAGCCGTTANGATATCTATTGGACCCAACTGAGTAGGTTTTACCTGAAGATGGGGACAGATTCCAGTTCCCGAAACGTCGTGTTTTTAATAGAAACTAGACGGTTTTTTAAGAACAGACAAGATGATGAATAATGTCCAGCAACATGTTAATTGTAACAATTTACCATCATCACAAACTTTTAGATCTTATTTGTGTAACTGAACAGTTTCGAATTACTGTTGTTTCTATTTTTTGAATATTTGCAACATGTGAATGTGAGCAGTGTTTTCGGCGTTTCGTATTTACATGCTGTAGTCATCTTCAAGGTCGAAGTAAATAGGCTGAGTGAGTGTTCATGTACATATATAAATTGTAGTGCAACAGAGACACGGGAAATAGTGGGGTATGCCCCGATAAGATCCAGCAACAGCAATAGCGACCGTCTTTGGTAATTTTTCCCTGTTCACTCTCCTTAGTTTCCTTAGTGCCCGCACTGGGGGCAGTCCACGTCCTTCCCCCCTGGGTCATCTGACCCGAAACATATATACACGTGAATACTTACACAGTTTACAGTAGAACGCTGATTATCCGACTTAATTAGTGACAAGGATTGTTCAGATAATTAAAAATTCGAATAATTTGAATTAAATTCTTATCCACGAAAAAACGCTATTATCACATTATTTTAAAGTACTGTACAATTATAATAATAAAAACTAAAGAGCTTTGAAAATGGGTGAAGCACGAAAAATTAAAAACATGATAATAAATTACCATTTTCAAATATTTATTTGAAAAAATCCAACAATGATGTTTGTTTAGCAGCGCATTCTCTGTTTGCGGTGGTTCGGGTAATCAGCGGTCTCCAGTTCATCGATTCGAAGACGGAAGTAGCATGTCTGTCTGAAATGTTGGTAACACTGCCCACATCCCTGCGGATCGAAGACATCGACAGTGAGCCACCACAAAAGCCTAAAGTCATTTCCAAACTAATATTAATTACAGGTACTTTTCTTTTACGAAGTGGACACAAAATACATAAAAGGACGGGTTGCAGTTCATTTGCTTGTCACTGTACCAGATGCCGTTCTCTTCCAGGCGGTAAGTACATGTCTATAAATTGTTAACTAATCACTCGAAACCAAGTATAATTAAAATGATCAAGTCAATAAGTTGAGACGGGCAGGGCATGTAGCACGGATGGAGAGAACAGAAATTTAAATACAATATTGGTGAGAGAGAAAAGAAAAGAGACCACTAGGAAGGCCAAGACGTAGGTGAGTGGATATTAAGAGAAATGGAACTTAGAGCCATAGGATAGGGTGCTGTGGACTGGATCGATCTGGCTCAGGATAGGGACTAATGGAAGGCTTTTGTGAAGACGGTAATGAAAGTTTCGGTTCCATAAAGTTGCGTGACCGTCTGCTCCTCAAGAAGGGCTCAGCTCCTTGAAGTTAGTTGAATAAGCGTTCGAAAGTTAATTCTCACTCTCGATTGTTTCCAAATTTCCACTCAGGTGAAAGCCGCGATCACAGGCTCTCCAGTTACATGGGATGGTGTAGTTCCGATGAGTGATTTAAAGCCTTCGTCAACAGATAGAGCAGTGTCTCTATAAAGAATGAATGTACGGTTACGAAAGGTGACGTTTCATGAGCACTCTTGTACACAGGCCAGTTCTTCTTCATAGCCAAATGTGAGGCGACGTTATTACTGGAGAGCGCTGTACTCCTCCAATGACGTCTAAAAAACTGGGTCTCTTTTACGGCGAATTCTCTTTCCTTTTTATTTTTCTCTCTCTGTTCCATCTCTTGATTCTAACACAAATCAATTGCTGTATGAACAATTTTGAGGTCTCATTGCAAGCAGTTCGGTCCAAGTGAACTGCATAAAATTACAGACCACAGCATTTATACCCCTTCTTCAGAAAAGGGAGTCGGAAATCGGGAAATATGAGCAGTTATTTTAGGTCATATTCCAGGGTCTGCAGCTTTGGGTGTATGTTACCAGAGTTATTAGTGGAAGAGAGAGAGAGAGAGATCAGAAAGCAAGGACGCATCTTTGCTCGGTCTCCTACCAATCCTCCTCGCCACAGGAGAGCAATTTGTAGCCCCTGGCAATCACCGCGGGGGGGCCTTCCAACGATCAATTGCTCAAGTGTATACTCCGAACGGAAACAGCGCTACTGGTGTTACAAGGAACGCTGTCCGAATTTCTAGGAAACATTTTTTAAACATTTGCTCACTCAGTAGGTTTATTTGTCACTCAATTTTGTTCATCTTATAATGTCCTACCAGATTGCCGATGCAGAAGATTGTACGTTGCAATTCGAGGGAACATTGTTTGCTGTTACTGGTTGTTACTTTCATATAACGTAGCTCACACGTCATGTTCGCCCCTTCAATCTTACCTGTTACGTCTAGTAAAAGACAAAGTTCTTCTTTATTTAATTATTTAAGCACGAAGCCATGAAGGCGTATGGGGGAGATGAGGTATATTTCTACCATTTATGACCTCGCACTGGATGGAAGTACATGGCCAGCTTCTCTTCTCGGCCGCTTTACCAGCGGTAACCATTTTTTGGGAAGGTGGGTGGACCTCAAAGATGGTATGGACGCCCTAGAGTGGAGAAAAATATCTTGCCCCTGCTAGGATTCGAACCCTGGCGTCCAGCTGGTAGCCCGTCGTTATAATTACTGAGCTATCCCTCTCTCTCTACAGCCCTTCGGATCCTAGCCGCTTTTTCAGTTTCCTGATCCTGTACACAGTCGGTAGGACTCCTTAGCTGGGACATCAGCCCGTGGCAAGGCCGCTACCTACACATAACAACACGAACACAGAATAAAGGCGTACATCATCATCAGTAATCTGTCAGACGACAGGTCCACAGTCTCTTCCAAAACAATTCCTCCACTTAATGCGATCTAGAGCTTTCTCCTTCAAATGACAGTATCCTCTTCTGTCCCCAAGATCATCCAGCATCTTCTTACGTCTTCTTCCTCGTCTTCTTGTCACTTCTATCCGCCCCTCTATCTTTCCTTCAATAACTTCTTTTAGAAGGCAGTTTCTGCGTAAAACATGACCAATCCAATTAGCCTTCCGAAAGGCGTACAGGCATCCATTTATTGATTGGGATTCGAACCCACGATCGCAGCGTTCCAGCGAGCGAAAAGAGTTCATGCCTTAGACTACGCGGCCAGGATGACCGGCGAAATGTTAAATGTTTTTAGTTGTTAGGTACGTTTGGGCCTCGCCTGGGCATGATGTATTTATGCTGGCTAGTACGGCTGTATTGGCATGCCGTGTGCCGGGAGAAGGGATTGGTGCTGAGTTAAGTGTCGGCAAATTTGCGTGGCTCCACGGGGGGCGCGAGTGTCAATTACTGTTGCCTCCACCTCCCGCCGTCCAGATAGTCCTCAGGCAGTAAACCACATGTCGTGGTGAAAGTTTTAATTCCAGAGAGATAACCATCGCGACCCGTCCGTCTTGTGCCTCAGACATATTAGCAGTTTGAGGAAATGTTTGAACGCTTTCATGAATACAAATGAGATCAGATTGGCAAAGCGCAGTCTTTGAAGCGTTTAAACTTAACCCTCCTCCCTTGGTTGGTCACTTGTCACTCCGTTTCGGAGTACACATGCTTCTGAAATTCATTTCCTAAAGTTTTTCTTGAATAGTATTTGTTGAAAAAAGAAACTCTAGTGGGGGGTACGTGGTAGCGTAGTTGGTTGAGGAGCTATGCTACAAGCCGGAAGATCGCGGGATCAAATCCCGATGAGGTCATTGAATTTTTTGAATTTACCCAATCCTTCCAGCCGCACTATGTCCCTGGGGTCGACTCAGCCTCTAACAAATATAAGTACCAGGAATATTCTTGGAGTGTTCTCTGAGGGTAAAGGGCGGCCGACGCGTAGGGCTCACAACCTCACCGCCATCTATGAGCCGATTGTCTACAAAATGTAGGAGCCTCAACATCTCACAACCCTATGGGCCTCCACGGCCTGTTACAGGGATACCTTTGCTAGTGATACAGATGGAAACCAATTGCTCTAAGGGTAACAAACGTGGTGAAAAATGAAAATAAAATAATTGAAGAATGGCGTCTTCTGGGTTGTGACGCCTTGTAGATTTTGTATAAGCCAACGTTTCGGAGGAACGTAACGCCTCCATCTTCATTGTAGAAGAACCCGAGAGCGAGGAACCTGCGTGGCTGGTAGCTGTAGACTGCAGTATATATAGAACGTAGTGGCCGCGCCATAGCTCAAGCAGTTAGTCGCTGGCTTCGCACCGCGGCGGCCCAGTTTTGATCCCGGTTCTGGTCAAGTGGGATTTGTTGTGGACAAAGTGGCGCTGGGGTGGGTTTCTCCGAGTACTTCGGTTTCCCCTGCCAATCTACAGTCCACCAACTTCTCCATCATCATAATCACCCGGGACAGGCTACAATAAGCCAATCAGTGGCCGTAGTCCTGGGTGGACCCAGTTGGACTCCACCCCCCACTAAGCGAATTATAAGGAACGTCGCAGTCCAGTGGGTAGAACTCATGGACTGTATACGGAAGTTTATGGGCTCAGATCTCGACACAGAGCTCGGATATTTTTGTTGAGATTTCTGCTACTTCTGTCAATCCTTGCATCCCTCTCAGGATGTTACCTCAAAGTAGGTCATAAACGCTTCCCTCGAAACTCCTATCCAGTTGAATTTCCTCTAACAAACATATCGTTCGACATCTACAAGCTAGCAATTGACAGTGTCATAAAATAAAAAGCATAAAGATGAAATTGTTCTTGTGCTTCACTAATTAAGCATCACGTTATGAAAACACATTTCGGAGTGGATGTACAGATCCGTGTCTTCTTGACCTAGGTACTACTTGGAGGTGAATAGTCAACTCCACCTCCCGGTCTCCTCACTCCATGGGAAACAAGCCCCAGTACCCACTGACTAGGGGGCTGGGTGACCCCAAAGCTGGTCTCGACGACATGACGAGAAAAAGTTTTGTACGGGACTCAAACTCCGAACCCTCGGTCGTCCAGCCGTAACCAGCTATTGTACTGATTGCGCTATCCCGCCTCAACTATAAATAAATACATCCTGCTCTGTAGTTCAGTCGGTATAGCAACTGGCTAGAAGTTGGGAGGCCGGGGATTCAGGGTTCACTTCCCGAGAGGAGATTTAGGGACGTCAAGCTGACCACCAAACCCCACCTAATGCCGAGATAAAAAATGCATGGAGCTGTACTTCCATTCCCACATACGTCTACTTGGAGTAGCAGTTAATTAATCAAAGGAATATCTTTATCTTTTCGTTTACAGAGAAGACTTCTGAATGTGGTTTAAGCAGACGGGCTTACATTTTAAAAATTGCAGCTTAAAGAGAACTGCCACTTTCCCATCTCAGAATTTTGCACGACTGTCATTTTAGTAGTTTCAAATGATCAATGACGTGTGATCTTCCAATTCAATGGAAGACGGTCGAGAAATGATCCATCCATTTTATTCCAGATGTTCTGCCAACGCCGCAGACATCCTTACACGTATCCTTGCGCCGTGCTAGGACTACTGCTCCTCCGTCGCGTGTATGAGGAGTTGGTCTGATTGCAGAGTTACAGGCGCAACAGGCCCCGCAAGGCTCACATTACATCTCTGGATGAATTGAAGACTGTGAAGGGTCCTTGAGATGTGTTACGGTGAAGCTACAAATACTGAAGCTAGTGTGCGAGGAGAGAGGAAGGTCGCAGTCAGGATAGTTCGTCCTTAATCAGGATTTGAACCAGGTCACTCGTGAAATTGAGTCACAAGCATTACCATTCAGCTAACTTGTTCGGTCATCGAGATAAATACGGAATTTTTTTTATGATGATTTTTAACTCCACACTATCCTGAGAAGTTAACGGTCGATCGACTAATCAAAAAATGTCCACTTTTTATGGAAGCTGAATGTACATTGCCGTGTTCACAAGAGCTCACAACTGGTTCTTATCCTAAATTGGCTGAATTTAGTAAGTGTTCTGTACATTTCCTTAAGATCCATATTAATATTATTATTATTATTATTATTATTATTATTATTATTATTATTATTATCATCATCCTCCCTTCGGCACCTGCGTTTTTCAAACGATTTTTTCCTTTTAGAATCTATTAAGTGAAATTTGAATGCAGTTCTCATCTCTGCCACTCGTGCTGTATGAACAGTTGATCTCATCATCTCTGACATGTTTGCCCTGATAACATTTTGTGAAAGTGATGAAGGTTTCAATGGATTTTTACCTGTGGAGTATCTCGAAACTCCGAACTGAGAATCCTACATCCTTCGTCTGTTGCTTAGACCGATTCAAAATATCCAGAGAAGTTCAGAATTCTGCTTGATATTTCGAAACATGCCAAGTCTCTTAAGGAGCGGAGATACATGCCGTGTGTCTGAAATTGAAATGCTTGTACATAAATAATTATATATTAACGTAATGATTATGTTAATTATGATTTTATTTATTTATTTTCTTACATATTCACTTATTGCTTTTTCATTTATTTATTCACTTTTTATTCATCTTGCATCCCTTCCTCTAAACTGCGTTTATCTCTCAGCTTTCTTTTGTTCCATTCATTTTATATTTTGCCTTCTTCTGTTTCCTGGACTCATTTCTTTAGTCATAAAATTTCACCGCTTAGAACGACTTTGTTCAATCTACAATTCCCTCTTTCCTCATCCTCATCTTATCATTTCCTTAGTTCTCTCTTTTTCTTGTTTGTTTTTAATTAATTTTCTTTGTCTTTCTGCCGGCGCAATATTCCCATTTCTTTCTCACAATATTTATTTCCTGTGGCCTTCATTTTTCCTTTTTTCATTTTGAACTCTTCCCCCTTCTGTTCTTTTTTCATTGTTTTGCTAGAAGTCTATTTCCTGTGTTGAAAATAGTGAATCATTCTAAAGGGGGGGGGGGGGAGTAAGGCGCTAAGAGCATCCCCGGCTGATTTAATCAGGAGAAGACGATTCGAACTTGACTTAGCCCTGTAACGTCTCGACTTGCTGAAAACACGGGTATTCTGCTGTACTGCCCTTGCAGCGCAAACCTAATCGAAAATCGATCGGTAATTGGTTGGACAGGGACTGGTGTGACTCTCTCTACTGCTAACTGTGGGCGTAACCGCGGGGACTCCTGACTGTCCATCTAGAACTTCTTTTTAAATTGTGCAACCTCAGCTCCGTTCGGAAAAAGCTCTAAAACAGTCGCCCATATCATTGGAGGCAGCACAACCCACACAAGCTTTGCTTTCTGCTTTCCTTCTTTACAGGCATGAACACGGTACTGCAGAACCTTCTAGAGTTCTGTCTTCAGGGATATAATACTGTACAGTCCGGTGGAAAATAGCCTACATTTTCAGGGCTGAATGCTAATCAAAATAAGAAACCAGTATACATTGCGCCTCGCTAATTTCTTGCTCGATTTATTCCTCGACTCGGAAGATGGAAGTGACATGTTCCTCTGAAACGGCCCTTGGCTTTTATCGGACCACATGACATCATATCCCAGAAGACAGAATTTTTCATAATGTGACATGTAGACATATTTCTACGCAACGCCCGAAGTACGCGCTAGCAACAATATAAAACAAATTGGAAAAAGTGTTTATGTGGTCCGTGCCATGCCCGTTGCTGGGAAACGGGTCGCTAAACACATTCCCGCAGAAGCAAACGCGCTGAAAAGTAGGACATATATTGATAGGTAACAGAGCTGTAAACACGGTACTTTCCGTCGGGTCCGTACCGAGGAGGTATAAAGGGACAGATAACATGCGACGAAGTAGTAGAGGGGGTATAGTGAAGTAAAAAACAGTAGTCGAGTCGAGTCTTCGGAAATGGCAAGGAACGAATTAGACTGTGGCAAGAAGACTTCACTCATGATTTGAAGTTGCAGTGAAACTGTAATAAATCTGTTGCCAGGATACGACTAGTGAAGACTGAGAACACTAGTGCGTGTGTAACGGTGAATTTGAAGATATGTAGAATAGTGATAGTGCTGTATTACCTGTAGTCCCGCGCTGTGCAATATATCCAGTCATTCAATCCAAAACCTGTTATTAATAGTCACGCAAACCCTTGTTACATGACAATAACTATCGCTATGAAACCCTTTAATCGTATGAGGGCATTCAAATTTCTGGGTCTGGAACGGGGTCCATTCATCCTCGTGAGGATAATTGAGTAGCTACTTGAAAAGAAAAGTAGCGCCTCCGGTCTAGAAAACCGAGATTAACGGCTGTAGGAATCCGTTGCGCTGACCACGCGACAGTCTCTATCCGCAGAAATTGGCACTAACTTCACCAGCAAACTTATATTCTATCGTTTGATGGACTAGAAGACATCTTTTTCAAGGGTTCCGTTTCACGTGTTCTATGCACCGGTCGCTGATGTATTTGTTGCCGCTGGAACTGCACGAGTTCTAGTTTTCATTTTCGTGCTAACGTCTGTTATGTATACGTTGTCGCGTGAACCTATTTCATTGTCACCCCGACAACGATACGGAACAGCGGATACTGAGCCGTTGCCTAACAATGGACGCCCGCTTTGACTCAGATATTCTAGCGTTTAGGCGAATCGTCACAATACAGAGGGTATTACTTTGTTACAAAAATTTGCTTTGCTGTTAGGCTGCCTGATACTCAAGGAAACATGAAACTAGAGGGAAGAAACGCCTTTTGAATGTGAGGCTCATCAGAAGTCTCTCTACGTCCGCTGTGCGTCGACACGCATCAGGATTGCAGAATAGGTGCGGCAGCAGATAAATACAACTTCTTTTTGGATTCAGAATGGGAAATTGGGGCGTATTAGAATTTTCTTAAATTCGGTTGAAAGGCCTACATGAAGTATAACATTAAGAACTTGCGCCTAATTTTGTTGAATAAAAGGGGTGGTAGTTTAGTCCCAAAATATTGCAGATTTCCGCTTGTAAGGCCTAACGTTGTCAGCCATTATGTATGAATGTATTAAAAGGAATATGGATCCAACTCCTACTACAGTCCACTATTGTAACTGGCGTTCTCCATACATTTTGTCCGTTCTTTCAGAATACTATTTGCAAAATAATTGAATATATTTTTTCATAAGCACTTCGTATTAAAATAAATGAGAAGAAAATGGAATATGGGCTCTGTAATGAATTAATCTGACTTGAGATACACACCAATGGTGGGGTTGTGAACTGTTTAATCATTTTTGGATTCCATAAATGTGTTAGAATTTCTTGAGCAGTGGAACAATTATTGGCTTCTCAAATACTCTGTTTCATAGAGGTAATTATTTATAGCCACTCCTATCCATTATACCGCGTTTCCACACATAATAGAATTTTAAATAACATCTACATTTGATGCAGCGTCCTACAAAAACATTAATACTGTGACATGTAGACCCGTTTCTAGGCAACTCCCAAAATACGCGAACGCAAAAATAGAAACAGTTTCGCAAGAGATGTTTTCTATGTGGTTCGCATATATTCATTGCTGGGCAACAGATGTTTCCTATGGATCCGATCCGAGACTATATAAGGAGTAGCCAATAGTAATCTAGTCCAGGATTATCTTCAGTAAATTAACTTCAAGGATAATGGTATGAGGGAATAAAAAATGTACATTTGGTAAACCGGTTTACTTCAGTACACTTCTTCAAAAGTCTGCTATGCTCATTGTGATCAAAGGCGAAAAGGGATATAGAAGTAATAATGTCACATACAGGGCCTATAGCTTAAAACTAATGGATATGATTAAATCTGCGTGGAGTATGGGTCGAATACCTCCAGCCCTAAGAGTCGTAGGAGGCAACGAATAAGGAAGTCTCGAATGTGTGATTGTAAAATATGGTCACGAGTCTCACGGGACTCGGATCCGAGAATGACTGCGCTGGCGAGGACCAGCAGCAATTGTAAACGACAGACCCGTACTCTCGTCAGAGTGAGCGCCAAATATTAACAAATCCGCAACTGTCTGAGAATAATAAAAATGTGGGCTTAAGCCCACAATAAAGTTAGACCAAAAAAAACTGGAGAATGTGAAATGTTTTAAATATTTGGGTAGCTTGTTAACAGATGATGGAAGGTGTACTAGTGAAATCCAGGATTTCCATGGCAAAAGCTGCATTTAGCAAGAAGAAGAATCTTTTTACCAGCAAATTGGACTTAAATTTGAGAAAGAAACTAGTGAAATGCTACGTTTGGAGCATAGCTCTGTATGGGGCTGAAACTTGCACACTTAGGGCAGTAGATCAGAAACACCTGGAAAGCTTCGAAATGTGGTGTTGGAGAAGGATGGAGAAGATCAGTTGGACCGATTATGTGAGAAATGAAGAAGTGTCATTTAGAGTCAGTGAGCAGAGGAATATCCTACACGAAATAAGGAAACGGTAGGCTAATTGGATTGGTCATATCTTACGCGGTAACTGCCTTCTGAAAGAAGTTATTTAAGGAAAGATAGAGGGGCGGATAGAAGTCACCAGAAGACGAGGAAGAAGACATATGAAGATGCTGGATGACCTTGGGGACAGAAGAGGATAATTTCATTTGAAGGAGAAAGCTCTAGATCGCATCAAGTGGAGGAACTGTTTTGGAAGAGACTGTGGACCTATCATCTTGACAGACTACTGATGAATGAATGAATGAATGAAGCCCCAGTTAGGTGCTTTATTCCAAGATAAACTGGCCAATTGACCGTCGGTCGTAACACAAAACTCGAGTCTAGTCCAGTCCAGTCGTATTTTGGTTCAGTTCAGTTGTCTGTTGAAGGTCAGTCTGTGAAGAGAATTCAGCATGAGACTGTTGTAATCCGTTGCCAGGACACGACTAGTGGAGACTGAGGAGATATAATGTGTCCTACGGTTTGTGAAGTGAGTAGATCAGCGATAGAATAATAATTGATTGTGATTAAGGAAGATTGTAAAAAATATGGTGTTGATAAATCCAATCATCCAATCCAAAACACGTTACTCTTAGTCACGGAACCATAACACGTGACAATATACTACGGGCAATGAAAACATTTGTACAAATGATCTCGTTCCAAACAAAAGGAATTTCCTGTTAATTTGTTCACACTCCTATATGTTAACGTAATTGTGTGCTGAACATCCATTGCAAACCGCGGTTTAGGCTGCAAGCTAACCGGGAAACAAAAAGATGCATTCGGCAAGTCAGCAAAGGGGGAGAGCAGGTCGGCCAGTGAGAGGGGCGGATCGCGTCGTTAGAATCGAGCTGGACTCGAAGCCGTGGGGATAGGGCCACTCTAATTGACTGTGCGACTTCAGAATTATCAGCGTAAAGGCACTTCCTGCCGTAACATTTTCGTAGTCACTTGAAACCGCGCTTCGGTCTTGATGGTCACAAGAATTCAGAGACGTTGAATCGTGTCTGATTGTGGTGAATGTGGCGGGGTGAAATTGAACCTCACGGATCTGACGATAACTTTGGAGCTTATTTTGCCCGTAATCGAATTTATGAGTGTATGTAATTTAGTACAAAAGTACTGCTGATTATTTTCGTGTTCTCAGATGGAGAACAACTTCATACTCTTACTTGTACGTAAAGGTAAAAGTGGAATTGTTCCTGTGTTTAATTTATTAAGCGCCACGCCATCAAGACATACTGGGGAGTGAAAGTACAGGGAGATCGAGAAGTCGCGCACATCATACAAAGCAATTATATTTTGCTGGTTTAATGCACAAACTACAAGACATACAGCACTTACTATTAATATTTATAACCTTACATCTTAGAAATGCAAAATAATGTCATGTCTTTACAACATATGCTCGAAATGGCTTCACTGTTCAGCAATGCATGAGCGAGCTTTTTACCATGTTTGTGGCCACATTGTGGAGCACTTGTAAACTGATGCTGTTAATCGCGGTCGTAATGTTCCTTTTGTGGTCATCCAGTGCATGCGGATTGTTTTTATAGACAATTCCTTTGAGGTGCCCCCAAAGGAAAAAATCTGCAGGTGACAACCCGGTCGAACGCGGGGGCCAGAATCCTTCCGAGAAACTGGCGCAAGAACTGAATGGTTTCATTAGATGTGTAACATGTGGCCCCGTACTGCTGCAACCAACACTCACGCTCACTGTGTAATGATGTCTTGGTACACTGGACTGTTCACTGTTTCAAAGAAAACTGGGCTCACTATTCGACGACGTGATACACTCCAATTACGGCTTTTCATGGAACACATGTGGATTTTCAGATGACCAAATCCTATTGTTTTGACTGTTCACTTAGCCACTAAGGCGAAACCACGCTTAGTCAGTGAAGAACGCCTGGCGAAATAATGTGCCACAATGAAAACGACATGTCTGTCACAGAGTAAACAAAGCTATACTGCCGATATGGTATGACCCATACATGACAAACGGCGTTTCTACTCGTTGTTAGTGCTCCTACAGTACCATCTAGCGGTAGGAGATGATATTATATTAACTGCAATACAACTTATAACACCTTTTAGTTTGATGTGCGCGACTTTTCGATCCCCTCTGTATAACTCCACCATTCTTGACCACGGCATTGGATAGACGTGTGTGGTTAGCTTCACGCCCATCCTGCATTAGCCACAGTAAAAGACCCATGACACCCTTTGGGTAGGAGACTGGGTGGGCGCCGGACCTGGTTTGGACGCTGTGGGGAAGAGAAAAAATCACAACTGTCGGGAATTGAACCCCGGCCGTCCAGCTCGTAGCACGTCGCCATGCCCATTGAGCTGTTGCGTCTATTGTTGATTCTAACTTAATGATCCAACTCATTCCATGGACACAGCCATTGTTGAAATGCTTATAATCCATTACTTGAAAAGATTTCTCTTCCGGAATGTAACATTGTATAGTCGGGTGGATGCCAACAGATAGCTGGAAGTAGGCCAAGCAAGAATCCGCCCTGAAGCAGACAAAAAAAAACCAGAACTTTTCTACATGTTTCATGCTTGTTTCGTGCTTGTCTTACTCTTCGAACATGAAGACGGAGGAGAAATATCCCTCCGAAACGCCACCCAGCATTCATCGGATTACATGGTGTTATATATCAGACGGTAAGCTTTTCATAATCACTGCTGTGAGAACCTCATGTACTTCAGTGGGGAGGGTCATTACCGTCTTCATAATAGCCATCCGATGGTCTCTATCCGACGCCAAAAAATCGATTTCATATCCCCACCCGCCTACTTTTTAAATTTATTTTAATGTTATCCTCCCATCTGCACCTAATCAATTTGTGTGACATCTTCACTTCAGGATTCCCAGCCAACCATCTCTCAGAGAAATACATAAATGGGCGTGAAGACGACCACTTGCCTCCTAGGTGGAGTTATACCTCCACTCCCCCATATGTTTTCATGGCGTGGTGCTTAATTAAGCATATGTACAAATTTACCTTACCGCCGATCCAAGAAGTGAACATCCATTCATAACAGCTCGGGGTCATCACGAAATAGCCGTCTTTTCTAAAAGCATGCAAATTTCGGACAGTGAATTAGATGTTCCTTACGTCCCGTAAAGATCTCTTCTTCCCGCGTCACAAGAACGTACCCAGGGGACCGCAGGGGAGACGCCGCAATTTCCTTTGTGATGAATGATCACAAAACCTCCATTCGCTTACCTTTACATCACAGTTTCTTCTTCTGAAGCCTCCTTCGTCATTCTCGTACCGATGTCAGCCTTCCCCCTTGTCACCCGTGGGAATTGGAGCTCTGACGTCACGCCCATTCGCTGCTAAGTTGACCCGTGAAATTATTCCGGGCCGATTCAAGTGGCTTCAGATCTCTCGGTTGTTAGTGTCACATCCGTAACAAACGGGATAGCGAGTTGGGAGGGGGGGGGCTTGTTATGTAGCCATGGGACAGAGAGAGGTTCACAACTTGTGGACTGGTAAGTAACCATGTTCTGAGAGTACGAAATTCTCAGTTAAAACGAATACCCAGAATTGTGCATGATATGTTGCAAAATATTTATCATCTTTCCTAATATTGTACATATATCCTACCTCCAGACGTACAGAAATTTGGAAGTGTTATAGTAATGGACACGCGGTACCGTAGTTGTTTCAGGCACTATGCTACAAAGCCGGAAGGTTGCGGGTTCGAATACTGATGAGGTGTGTTTTTTTTTCAATTTACCTAAGCTTTGCAGACGCAATATGGCCCTGTTGTTGACTCAGCCTCTAACAGAAATGAGTACCAGCAATATTCGTGGGAGTGAAGGGCAGCCGGCGAGCAAGGCTTAAACCCTTACCGCCATCTTTGAGCCCATTGTCTAGACAAAAAGTTGGAGCCTCGACGTCTCACAAACCTATAGGCCTTCACCGCCTGTTACAGGGATCGTTTTACCTTTTTTATTACAATAATGCCTAGGTCTATAAATGTAATTAGTATAATCAAGTAAGGGAGGACGATATGGGCAGGTCATATAGCACGCATGAGAAAGAAGGGGATTGCCTACAGGACTTTGGTGGGAAAACCAGAAGGAATGAGACCACTCGGCAGACCTAGACGTAGGTGTGAGGATAGTATTAAGATGGATCTTAGAGAGATAGGATGGGGCGGTATTGACCGGATTGATCTGGCTCAGGATAGAGATCCGTGGCCTTCTGTTGCGCAGCAATCTCAAGGAGATTTCAGCTCCATGGAGTTAGTTACTTATGTCTATAAATTTTGATTAATATATTAAATTTATTTTAGGAAATATGTGGGATGGTAACCAAGAAAGATAACACCTCAAATACAGCTGGAATCTTTGCAGCTCCAGTAATATAAATCTTCTTCTTAGTGTACATCCTGTTGTATATTCCAAGCTTATATGGTTAGGTTAAACCGTCACCACAACAAATGTATACTCGCTTTTAATGTTTACAAATAAACCTTTATTTTGTTACATGTTTCGTTCACACAGGACCATCATCAGGCAGTTAATATGGCATATGTCAGGTCACTAAATTACTAATATGGATCCATACTAGTGCAACGTGTCATATTATACGGCAACGCAAATTTTGCTTCAAGTTACATAATAAGTATTATAAATAAATATACAAAAAATATAAAATATTTGTATGTATACACATGTATCTAGGGTATATTCAAAAGTGTGTACAAGTATGTCGATTATTTGTGAAAAATATTACAGTATTAAAATGTATTAAAATTTATTAAAGAATATATACACAGCTTATCTCCTCAATTAACACAACTCATATCAGCGAAATATGCGTACTTTTATCATTACACATCACAGTAGCCCTATATACATCGACACTCACTTCCTGGTCACTATAACCTCTTTTACAACGCGGCGCTCTAACAAGGATCCACGAATTAGAAAATAATATTGTAACGTGTATCGCTACTGACGACGCCGTTCGGATCGTTAATTGGTTTATTTAACAACCTACAAGTATCGGCTACAATTATTTATAACACCTTTGCGGGGTTTCGCACTTTATAACCCTATTCGAGATAATCTCTTCACAC
The DNA here is from genome assembly GCF_002891405.2 of Cryptotermes secundus. NCBI lineage: Eukaryota > Metazoa > Arthropoda > Insecta > Blattodea > Kalotermitidae > Cryptotermes > Cryptotermes secundus. The sequence goes on from NW_019725418.1 coordinate 278,056, forward strand.
TGTTGCGGGGTTTCACACTTTATAACCCTATTCGCAAATCAATTCGCTCTATTGTCAGTAGTCTACACGTTTCACAGTACGGGAGCTATATAAGTGTCACTGTATCACACACTCCAAATTAATTCTCAGTTATCACAAAGTGTCACTGATTATCACGCACTAACTCGTAACTCGCCGCTGGCTAGATTCCAACTCAACTCGTAGGCTGCTGCCTTGAGAACCTTTGAACACACACTAACTCTCGCTTGCTGCTCAGCCGGCTTTTATTCCGTTCGCTGTTGCCTGTTGCCCGTGTCAACAGCGGCGTTGCGTTGCGTTGCGTTGCGGTGCCGCGTCACAGTGCTGGGGGCTACGTCACCGCGCGGAGGGGGGTGACGGAGGGCTGACTCACCCGCCACGTCACTGCGGGGGGGGAGGGGTTCTCCGTTGCGCAACATGTCACAATATGTTTAATACTACACTGCGACACTAGAACCTTGGAATTAAGCTTGGCATATATACTTTAATAACTTTAAAAACTTTTAATATTTTTAATGTTCTTCACAAATAATCAACACACTTGTATAGACTTTTCAGTATATCCTAGATACATGTGCATACATGCATCTATTTTATATACTTAATTAGAATACTTATTATGTAACACGAGGAGTAATTTCCATTATATGTATGATATGACACATTGAACTAGTATGGATTCATAGTAGTAATTAAATGACAGTAAGTATTTCTATATTGACAACCGGATGATGAAGAAAGCAGTCTTCTGGGATTTGGCACCGTGTATATGTGGTGTTAACCGACGTTTCGGAGGAACGTATCGCCTCCATCTTCAGGGTAGAAGAAAAAATATAAGAAATCTACAAGCAAAGAGACCGTGAGAACCGGTACAACTTCTACCCTGAAGCTGGAGGCGATACGTTCCTCCGACGCGTCGGTTAACACCACATATAAACGGTGCCAAATCCCAGAAGACTGCTTTCTTCATAGTCACCGCCGTGAAAGCCTCAAATCTTACAACCTGATGATGGTCCTGTGTAAACGAAACATGGAGCAGAAATAAAAGTTTTAGTCATAAAACATTAAATCGAGTATACATTTTTGTTATACTGACGGTTTAACCAAACTATACTTACATACTTACTGAGTCCTTCTGGAGGAGCTGGCAATTCTGCAGCTACACAAGAATTTCCAACCATTTTATGGAGCCCGAAGATTCATTACCCAGTTCACAAGAGCCCTCCACTGGTCCCTATCCTGAGGCAGATCAATCCAATCCGTACCATCCCATCTTATCTCTCTAAGATCCATTTTAATATAGTCCACCCACCTACGCCTTGGTCTTTCCTGTGGTCTCTTTTCTTCTGGCTTTCCCACCAATATCCTATATGCATTCCTCGTCTCCCCATTCGTGCTACATGCCCTGCCCACCTCATCCTCTTTGACTTGATCATTCTAATTATACTTGGAGAAGAGTACAAATTATGAAGCTCCTCAATGCAGTCTTCACCAACCTCCTGTAATTTCATCTCTCTTCGGTCCAAATATTCTCCTGAACACCCTCTTCTCAAACACCCTCAGTCTATGTTCCTTCCTTAACGTCAGAGACCATGTTTCACACCCATACAGAACCTCAGGTCAAATTAGAGTTTTGTATATTCTAATTTTTATATTTTTAGACAGCAGACAAGAAGACAAAATGTTCTGGACTGAATGGTAGCAAGCATTGCCTGAGTTCAATCGCCTCTTAATTTCCTCCTGAATCAGGTTTTGATTTATTATCGTCGTTCCCAAATATCTGAACTATGCCACATTTTCAAAACATCTGTTTCCTATCTTCATAACATGATTTTGCCCTGCATTTTGGCGACGAGACAGCAACATTTACTTACTTTTCTCTGTGTTTACTATCAGAATATTGTACAATACTTCCCTCCTAATTGAATCATAGGCTTTCATGAAGTCTATGAATAGCTGATGTACTGTCTCGTCGTACTCCCATTTTCCTCCAATATCTGACGAATGCAAAAGATCTGATCTGTAGTTGATATGTTACGTCGAAACCCACATTGATGATCCCCAATAATTTCATCTGTGTATGGACTTAACCTTGAGAGAAGAATATGGGATAAGATTTTATATGAAGTTGATAGCAGTGATATCCCCCGATAATCACTACAGTCAGTTTTATCACCTTTCTTGTGAACTGGTACAATAATAGACTCCTTCCAATGATCAGGCAATTTTTCCTTATGTCAAATAGAAGTAATTAGATTGTGGATCTTAGAACGTAATATTTCGCCTCCTGCTTGAATAATTTCTGCCGGAATTTGACCACTACCTGGCGATTTATAGCATTTCAATTTTGCAATAGTATTTTCAAACTCAAAAGGGCTAGGATCAGGTACTAACTGCTCAGCTGTATCGATTTCTGTCTGCCTAACATCACTGACCATATGTACTTTCAATAACTGAGAGAAGTAGTTCTTCCACCTCTTCAAAATGTTGTGGGAATCTGCAAGCAGATCACCATTCTCATCCTTCACTAAGTTACTGCTAGGCTGGTAACGCCTCTTAAAGTCATTTATTCCTCTATACAGGTCTCTAATGTTCTTGTTCTTACTGTTCTTTGCAAGCTCATCAATTTTGTCTTTCATATATTCCCTCTTTTTGTTCCTGAAATGCTTGCTGGTTTCACGTCTTATATTGTTCAGATTATCCCCATTTAACTCGCTTGGATCCTGTAACCATTGCAATTTGGCCTGCTTTCTTTGGTATAATAATTTTGAGCATCCTTCATGGAACCATGTCTTATGCTTCTTCGGTTCATAATAACCTAGACACTCTTTGGCAGAAATTTTGATATTCTCTCTAATAGTTTCCCAAGCTTTATTATCCTCCACCTCAGTTTCCAAGTTTTCCAAAGCTGTAAACCTATTTGAGATTTCAACACGATACTGCTCTTTACCCTCTACCTCATTTAATTTCTTGAGATTGAACCTCTCCATATGAACTCTGTGTGTTTTTGTTTGCTCACTGCCAGTCTTTCCCTAACTTTTGCCACCACCAGGTAGTGGTCAGTATCACAATCTGCTGCCCTGAATGATCGGACATCAAGTATACTTGAGTGCCGTCTCATATCTATAAAAATATGGTCTATTTGATTGTGTATCTTCCCATCAGGATATGTCCAAATAAATTTATAGATGTTACGATGTGGGAACATTATACTTGTGACAGTAGGATTTTTGATATGGCAAAGTTTACAACTCTAACTCCATTGTCATTACTAATTTCATGCAAACTCTCATTCCCAATCGTTGATTTGAAAATGTCTTCCCTCCCTACTTTGGCATTGAAATCTCCTAACAAAATTTTTATAGGGTAATTCGGGAATTTATCAAATACATGTTCTAGTTCTTCATAGAAGCTGTCCTTTATGTCATCAATTTTATCTTCTTTTGGGGCGTGAAAATTCGTATCAAGCAATTATATAACTTATATTTTAGGTTTAACCCAGCTATATAAATAAAAAATCATTTTACACAAATATCTTGATGATGATATAATACCCGTTAAAAATTGTGTCAGAAACCGTTTATAATTCCGCGTCAGTATAGGAGCAATACTAAAGATACATACTTGCATGACATGTCGACAAATATTCTAGATAATTCTGCATATAAATAGCGCCTAAATACAACTGAAAACAACAAAATTGCAACGTTGAAAGGAAGGTAGCATTCTTGACTATCATGAAAACGGAACAGCCCCGATAGCACAGAACGTGTCCTGCAGACTGTGCTTCTTTGTTGTACACTTGAATAACGACGTTTGGATAATCGGTCGTGTTCAGCATCTCATGGACCGTGTCACTAATTGCACAAGGCCGGGAGTTGCTGTTTTCTACCGAGATCAGCACTCAGCGCTCGCCAGCCAGCCACGCCCTCTCTGCCGCCACTCGTTACCCATCACGGCTTCACGCAGCCTCCAATCTGTGTTCAGAGCTCGCGTTTCCTTTCCGATTCAGTGCATTCCGCTGTCTGGAATTAATAACGGTTCTTAATGAAGGCATACAGAGAGTTCCGTTACAGAGAGGGAGAGCTGTCCCTGTGCTTAACTAATTAAGCACTAAGCCACGAAGAAGAGTGGGGGGTTGGATATATAGACCCATGTTTTCTTGAGCTCGGCACTAGTTGGATGTAAGTGGTTTGCTTCACGCCCCGGCCGCCTTACCTCCGGGGAAAGAGACCCCTGAATGCATTGGACAGAAGGCTAGGTAGGCCCCAGAGCCAGTCTGGACGACATGGAGAAGTAAAATTTATTAACCTTAACAGGACTCGAACTCCGGTCTCTCAGTTGTTCAGCCCGTAGGAGTTTCTATACCGACCGAGCTATCCCGGCTTTAGAGTTGCGTTACGTATGCTGATGAAACAGACAACTAAATCCATCGATTTTTATTTGCCCATTTTCCTTATTTTGGAAAAAAAAAAGTTTTTGGGAAAAATTAATCGCGTACTTTCTACTGATACGACAAGGACCAATTAGAAAACGACGCGTCTAACAATTCTTTTATTGTTGGACGTGTATTCGCCGCCGCGGTAACATTTTTACTGAGCCGTTGCCTATCAACAATAAGGGGATAGACATAGAGACACACAAACTGACGGGGTGTATTTATGAAGTACGTCGTTGAGGTGGGCTCAACTGCCATGATGTACATACAAGTCTCATACAGATTATTTCAGGCAATCAAATGTGCACACAGACACACAGACATGAAGGAGAGCGCATGGTAGGATGAAAATAAAAGAAAACTTATGACCAGTTCCTGAGACGATTAAAAGCAACAATAGAAGAAATGTTGGAGGAGTCGTTTTCTTTATGGTCCGTGTCGTATCAAAGGAAAGTCTGTGGTTCTGTCTGTGTATCCCAGTACTGTTGCTAGGGCACAGCTTGGTAAGCACTTTCCCGCGGTAACGATGGATTGTTGGAGGCGTCGTTTTCTATGTGGTCCGTGTCGTATCAGAGGAAAGTAGGTGATTAATTCTTCCCAGAACCTTTTGCTTGCTTCTTGCGGTTTATTTAAAGAGTTTGTCAGTAGCTGATTAGTGAACGCTGTCGTTGCTTATTTTTAGGCACTATCCCGGCATTTTGCTGGAGTGACTTAGAAAATGTCACGAAAATCCTGAGTCGCCATTGCTTCTATCACTCCGATAACCCGTATTAATTTCAGTAACAATATATTAGGGCCGGTCACGGTATGCGAGCGGTCTAAGGCAAGCACTGTCTTCGCTCGCTCGAAAGCCGGGATTGTTTGTTCGAATCCCACTCAGGGCATGGATATTTGTGTGCGTTTTTCTGTGTTTGTGTACAGGTAGAGGCCTTGCGACGAGCTGATCACCCGCCCAAGTATACTTCCGTATGTCTAAGGCCCCCCATACACACACAGTTTGGCCTTCCGATCGACCTTACAGGCAAAATGGTGACCGTTTACCCCCTCCCTTTCCTCCCCATACACGCTCAGATAAAGCGGCAGGCTTCATGCCACACTCACGTACTTCCAGCCTATAATGCTGAGTCACACACGTCACGTGCTACGGTCCTGCAGGCAGAACTGACAGACTGACGCGTTTCCCACAGGCCAAGAGTCCAAACGATTGGCCGGCCGGCCGGCCGCACTACACACGTCAATTTTGCCTTTCAGCCTTCAACTGTGCAGGCCGAACTGGAGGCCAAACTGTGTGTGTATGGGGGCCCTAAGATCTAGCAAAACCGAAGTGAAACGGAGAGTTTCATGGAGGTAGGCCTAGGCCCAAACGAGGGCTGTAGCGCCAATGACAAAAAATAAAGACAATATATTAGATCACAGAAAACCATAATTTGGCTTGTGTTTCTGTATGGGTGTGAAACTTGGTCTCTGATATTAAGGAAAGGATATAGACTGAGGGTGTTTGAGAAGAGGTTGCTGAGGAGAATATTTGTTCCGAAGGGAGATGAAGTGACAGGAGGTTGGAAAACACTGCATAATGAGAAGCTTCGTTACTTGAACTCTTCGTCTAGTATAATTAAATTGAAGCAGTCAAGGTGGATGAAATGGACAGGGAATGTAGCATGCATGGGGAAAAGGGGAAGTCATGCAGCAATTAGGTGGGAGAGTCAAAGAGATAACTAGGAATACCTGTACATAGGTGGATGGATAATATTAAAATTGTTCTTAGAAAGGTAGGCTGCAGTGTTATTAACTGGATTTATATGGCTTTGGAAAAGGAACGGTGGAAGACTTGTGAACACGGTAATGAATCTTCGGGTTCCAATAAATGTTGGGAAATTCTTGAGTAGCTGCGCAATTGGCGGCTTCTGTAGAAATGTTCTAGAAACGTACAATTTATTATCCGTAATTGAGGTTTTTGTTTTGTACACAAAATTATTGCTTCTTTACAAGGACTAAGTGACTGACAAATTAGCTTCCGGAATGCAATAGCCTCGGCTTTCTCAAGTAAAAAAATGGAAGGGAGTGGAGGGTCTTTATGTACTTATTGTACAGTTTAAGAGTTGATCTGGCAACTGTGTAAGAGCGTTTGTAAAGATGGACACATGGTTCTACGCATTCTTCCCGCTTGTCGCCCTTTTCTGCACTAATGTTCCTGACCCGACTCCTGGGGACACAAAAGGCGGCAGTACACCCTAGGGGCTGACATTCTACACCACCCAGCACCCCTGCCCCCACCCCCGACGCAAAGGTCTCGGCAGATAGTGCAGACTGGTCTCTGGAGCACAATCTGCAAGTCACCCATTGCCGTACACACTGAAGTGGATGGAGGCAAGATCTCCTTGTGGCCTGCTTTCAAAGGAAAGTTCCCCTGTCGGAGCTTGTTAAGCAACTGGCGGGGTTTCATGAAATGTAATGCATTTCTCTGGTACTAGAGGTTACCAGCACAGCTGTAGGACCCATTTCTCATCATCAGCAATATAAACACTGTAAACGTGCAAACTTCTGAGGTTAATGCAGTAATGGTTACACTAAGAGCAGCCGGAATATTTTAGTCGGCACAGCGACTGGCTACGGGCTGGTCGACGGAGGGTTCAGAGTTCGAGTCCCGGTAGGGTAAAGAATTTTCTCTTCTCAACGTCGTCCAGACCGGCTCTGAGGTTCACCCAACCTCCTATCCAATGGATCCCGGGGGCTCTTTCTTCGGGAGTAAAGTGGCCGGGGATTGAAGCTGACCACTAACCTCCAGCTAGTGTCGAGGTCAAGGAAAATGTGGATATTCACATCCACTCCCCCATACGCCTTCAAGTCGTAGTGCTTAAATAGGAATAACTTTTCCTTCTTTCTTTTGAATGTATAATTGCATCTATTATTGCAAAATTTTCATGTGGGAATACAGGTAATATCAATGCTAACTTGGTAAATAACTGCATGGAGCTGAGTTCTTTAGAAGCCGCTAGTCGCTAGTAGCTCTCCATTGGTCCCTATCCTCAGCCAGATGAATCCATCCTATACTATTTTTCTAAGAAACATTTTAATATTGTGACATGTTGCGCAAAGCCGAGCCCCCACCCGCACACCAGCAGTGACGCGGCGGGTGAGTCAGCGCTCCCCTCCCACCCCTTAGCGGTAACGTAACGCTAGCGTAATAGGCGAGTAATCACCCCGCATCCTGGCAGCTATGTGCTGTGATGTCACGAGCGGAGCCGAAGAGAGCCGAGTGGAGCCGAAGATAGCCGAGCCCCGTAACCGGGTAACTATGCAAGGCGAATCAACAGCGGTGACGTAACAGGATGACGTGGCACTCATTACGCAACCGGCAAGCACTGCAGCTATATAAGTGAGCTGCACAGCTGGTACCAGTCAGTTCTAATGTGGGTACCGAGAGTTCTAATGTGGCTACCAGCGAGTTCTACTGTAGCAGTCGGCGACTTCAGTTGTACTGTGACAGCCGCCGAGTTATAACGTGGCCATCGCCGAGGATAGTTCCGAGCAAGCCTACGAGAGTGTGTTATCAACAGTTCTCCAGTCAGCGGACTACAGTTGGAGTATAGCAGCCGTCGCGGAAAGAAGATCCGGACGTGTGTGTGGTTGTGTAATTGGGAGCGTGTGATACAGTGATACATAGCTCCCCTACTGTAAACGTGTAGACTACTGAAGACAGAGTGAACTGATTTGCGCATAGGGTTATAAGTCGTGAAACCCCGCAACAGTGTTAGCAGATTAATGCGATTAGGGTTATAAAGTGTGAAACCCCGCAACAGTGTTAACAGATTAATGCGATTAGGGTTATAAAGTGTGAAACCCCGCAACTGTGAGATAAGTAATTGTAGCCGTTATTTGTATATTGTTAAATAAACCAATTAACCATCTCTACGGCGTCTTCGGTAACGTAAACACGTTACAATATTATTCCCCCACCTACGTGTACGTCTGGTCTCTTCGCGCAGGTTAGCGTAGTGCTAACATTCTGGGCTTGCATATTTTACGTGGTTTTCCTGAATCCCCCATGGAAATTTTCGGAATGATCATTCGATCAGGTCATAACCGTTTTCTCTGAAGTCATATTGATTAATTATTCATAAATTATCCTGTCAGCCGACGATGCATAATCTGAGATATCGACAGCATAAAGTTTAAATAAAATGGGATACTGAGGAAGTAACCGTGAAGGGTGAAATTGGGCTGGGGAAACATTACATAATGAGGAACATCATGTTGTGTACTCTTTCCTCATTACGGTCAGAGTAATGAAATGAATGGACTTTGTATCACGAATAGGAAAAATGGAAATACATGCAAAATTTTTTATAGAAAGCCACAGAGTAAGGTATGGGAGATGCAAGCACAGATTGGTAAAAATTGTTGAAATAGAGAAAAGGGTAAAGAGTAGGCACCGGTTCAGCTGACCCATTGTTAGGTGTAGCTCAGTGCTGGAATCTTAGGAATAAAATGAAAGCTGACTGCACGAATCGGTCACTCAGCTAATCAAGAAACTCCCATCAATTACGGAGATCGAAGGTTCGTTGTCGTACTCACAAGAGCCCGACGTGTCTCCATACAAAGCCAGAAGAGTCCAATCTGCACGCTCATAGCCTATTTCTTTAACTACCTAAATAATTAACTCCATGGAGCTCAGTATTTCTTGAGAAGCCACCAGTTGCTGATCTATTAACAAATTTAATATTTTATTGCACCAGAAATTTCACTGCCGTGTTCACAAGAGCCATCCACTGAACCCAATTCTGAGCCAGATGAATCCAGTCCACACCACCCTATCTCAGTTCTCTAATACTATTTTGTTTAACATCCATTTGAATATTATCCTACCTTCTTCACCAAAATATTCCCAGTGGTCTCTTCTATTCAGTTTTTCAGACTAAAATTTCTTAGGCATTTTCAGTTGTCCCACGCATACTACATACCTTGCCAATCCCCTCCTCCGCAATATGTTAACCGAATATTTCTTTAAGACTGAGCTACTCTTTCCTTCATGTTGTCCAGAGCGGTTATAAGGCTCACCCAGTTTCCTGTGCAATGGGCCCCGTGGATCTTACCTTGGGGGTTAAGCAGCAGGAGCGTGAAGCTGACCATTCGTTTGTAATTAATGCCGAGATCAAGAGAACGTGGATCTATGCATCAACTCCCCCATACGCTTTCATGGCCTAGTTCTTAATTAGTTAAGCCCGGGAACTTTAACTTATTGTACTGTATTCATAGGATTTGAATTGTAATGATTTTGCTCATATATCTCGGTTCATTTGCTGGAAGCTTGCGCTGTGACCCTAACAAGCAATAGTGTTTACCTCTCCATTTATCCTCCTAGCCTCTAACCAAGTTCTCCACACATACTGTACCATGACCGCTTAGCTTTGCGACTTTTTCACCCCCTGCACCCCGCCCACGGAGTCTTTCCCATTCTGAATCACGGGGGTGCGGCGGCTAGGTAGAGGAAAATAAAAGTTGGGGTGGGAGTTATTTTAAACGATTCCATTCAAACTCATCCATTGGCACGGTTGTTTGGCAAAAATACTCTTTAGAATTGATACCACAGCACTGCGAATTATAGGGGGATGTTACAAATAAGGGCTGAGGGGGGTGGGGGTTGTTTAGTGTTCATGACATGAAGGGTAGTAGGAGAATGAAGTGGGAGGGTGCATATCGGTGTCAGTAATTCAGAGGGTGCGCTTTGTCAGTTTCAGTTTGTTGTGAAACACAAAACTCTTGCAGCATACAATTAATCAGTTCGGTTGATAACAGCGTCCCTGTGTTTAATTAAGTTTGCGTGATGCTACTGGCCCATGTATGGGACAGGATATTTAGTTCACACTACAACGTTTAGAGCCCATCACAGTGGCCGTGCCGTGTAAGGCGTGGAATATCTTCGCCCTCTCGAACACTGGGATCGTAGGTTCTAATCCCACATGAGTCTTGGATGTCTCTGTGGGTTTAATCTGTGTTTGTGTTCTTTTTTTGGCTTGTTTTGGACTGCATACATCGTCTGGTATGTAAAAGACAAAAGACCATGAGGTTTCGGAGACTTCATCTGTCTCCGTCTTCAGGTGGGTAGGGAAGAATAAACCTACTCAGTTGGGCCCGTTAGAAAGAGCTAGTCTCTGGTATACACAGTATACACCATCGTCAGAATTCTTTCAAGTCTGTGTTTGTGTTGTCTTGCATGCAAGTAGAGGCCTTGAGACGGGCTGATCTCCCGTTCAAGGAGTCCTACCGCCTGTGTATAGGATTAAGAAACTGAAATGAAACGAAGCGTTTCAAGGATGGCCTATGCTCCTAGTGGGAGCAACAGGAATAAATAAGAACGGTATCCGAAAGTAAAGCTACAAAGTCCAGAAAATATTTGTAAAGCATTTTTTGGTTGGGGGGGGGTTCACTTATAGCACTTTTACAACACACCCTTATATACATTTCAGCATAGTCGCCATGGATCTCAATGCGTTTAGTGAGCTTGGGAATGAGTTTTTTTTTATTCCAGAGTCATAGAAATCACTCGCCTGCTCTCTTGGGCATGGAGAACAGTTCTTGGCACTTCTGGGCATTGTTGAAGTTCACCAGTTGTTAAACATCTGTCAGCACGAATGCTTTCATCAGTGACAACGGATGGACTTTCACTCCTTATTTTATCATGAACACCACTTCTTGCAGCTTCAAATTCACGACACCATTTTGCCACGTTTTGCCTGTTTATAACATCTTCACCGTAAACAGAAACAAGTTGCGATGAATTTCGGCAGTAGTTTCTCCTTTCGCGTGAAGAAATCGAATTACTGCATGAATCTCAAATTTGGCGAGATTTTTAATTGGCATGGCTATTTTAAATATACAGTGGGAGCACAACGTTGCCGTGACTGTGGCCGGGGAACTCTGCCCTCTCACACGGCAGCACTGGAATTTCTGAAAAAAATCCCTTGCATTTTTACTGGACCTGTATCCTTACTTCTCGGATATCCCTCGGAGATTGCTGGATGGATGGGAAACGTATATATTTAAGTATGCTGTAACCCTGGTGCCAGAGTCCGCTGCTGAAACGCGAATTTATGGGAATTGAAATCAGAATTATAAGGGGCAGTTCGGCTATCAGAGAATGGGAAAAAGGAAGACAGCTCCAGAAACACACCTAGTATTTATGTTTAATTAATCACATCGCCATAAATTACATTTCGTTATTTACAATTTTTTTGGCAGTTCCCTCTTTTCCTCGAAAAATTTAACGTGTTGACGGTGGGTCTTTCGCCTCCAAATAATATTCTTGTTACATAAGTACCTAGTGTAATGTACAAAACCCAAATGTAACAATAAAATAGTCAAAAAATGGGACATTTAAATATTCACAATTGTTATTATTGCAAACGACAATTTTACTCTTATACATCAAGCTCGAATCTCCCGTGTGGAGGCGGCTTAGAATACCTCCACCGTAGCCGTCAGAGTCATAGAAGACGATGAAATGGGAACCCGGTGTCTGGGGGTATAACTGGGCCACCCTGTCACTGGGGGACATAAATACAGAGACCGGTCCTCCAGGTTGGGGGTTGGGACTCAAAGCTGAAGACTTTGTTCTGTAAACAAATACTCTTAATCCGAAGAACTGAAAATCGGACGCAGTCCGCAGAATCTTCTAAGGAACGCTATGACTCAAAAAGGTTATTTCGCAAAAAATATGGTGACGTATGAAGATGAAAATTATATGAATTCGCTTTTTGCGTGCCCACATTTAGAAGGAAGGTTCGGCCGCCTCGCCAGTGAAGTCGGGTCGGCCCATGATACGAGTTCGCTCCGCGGAAATGGTCTCGAAACAAATTGCCTGGTAGCAGAATCAGAAGAATATTCCATTTGACTAAATCGCATGATGACTGCTGCTTTGCATCGACCTTCTCATGAATAAATCTCTGCTCCGAAGATATCGCTCGCTGTTCACCATGTTAGTAGCTGAATTCCGGAAATTTTTACTTCATGATATGAAATATTCTCCGAGCCCTTCTACGTAAATAAGTCGTTCTCTGCGTTTGTGAATGTACGCGTAACTCTACAATGAAAATGCAAATATGTCAATATGCAATCGCCTGTTCAGAAAGGCTGGTATTGGGGCCTATCTGGTTTGCAAGTGCCCCTACGAAATAACCTGTACATTACATGAATGATTTGGGTGTATAGGCCATTTCCAGTTTTTGGGGCGTTTTTTTGTAAGTTGTGGTCAAAATTTGTCTGTTGAAATAATGAAACAGGATCTAAAATTGCCATAAAAATATTTGTACAACAGAAACGACACAAATACATATAGTGATTTTGTTTCTTGTGAGGAGCATTTGTGCGCAGTCGCGTGAGGCTTGAGGTTATGACGGTGGTCTCTATGAAGTACAATTCCACCTTTTATACCTTCAAGCTGGCGGCAGCGCGCTTCTCAGAGACGTTGAAGCGGGTTCATATCCCAAAAGAGAATAACATTCAGAAACCTTTATAATTTGGATTTATGTCAGGCGAAATGGCTCACATTCGTTTGATTATACACGAGTTCACACAAATGCATGATTATACATGAGTTCACACAAATGCATTCGCGTCTCACGATAACAAAGGTAGGGCATGATTTCACACAAATGCATTCAGTTCTCATGATGAGACAGGTATGACATGAGCTCTCACAAATGCATTCGCGTCTCACGATGACACAGGTAGGACATGAGTTCACACAAATGCATTCAGTTCTCATGATGAGATACTGGTAGGACATGAGCTCACATAAATGCATTCGCGTCTCATAATGAGACCTCGGACAGACCCATTCTTGCAGTTCCTTTGGGAGATACGGTTCTGTCTGTAAGTTTTTTTTCCCCGATTACAGAAATGTTGAAGTTCCTTGTCCTACGACGAGCCAAATGCCGCATGAGCAGCAGAACCCCTAGACGGAGGATGCTGTAACGCACTGTCTAGTCAGTTATCACACCCTTCACGGCGGCCATCAGAGATGATAATGGAGCAAAACTGGAATTATTTTACATTTATTTGCAGAGCTTCTCAAAGTTAGCGTAAAACATCAATTTTAGTTTACTTTAAAATGTAGTCCTTATACTGCATATTGCTGTGAAGCAATTCGTCCTTCTTCTCGTGTGTAACCCAAAATGCTATGTTTTCACACTGTTCAGCTACCATAAGGAACACCTCCTATTAGCTACTGCTGTTGTTGGCAACACTGGTAAAAGTGTTTCCGGCTTGGCTGCCGAGGGTTCTCAGTCCGTGTAGGTGAACCAAGCCTGGCCCACATTTCTCGAGTTGCTGATGTTGACTCCTTACAGCGAAACGATTCACATGTACTGGAATGGGGACTACTATCTTAGTGGCACTATGTCCTCCGGTGTGCCCTCCTTGACCACGCGCTCCTCCACTGCCAGAAGTGAGTCCCGCCTTTACCCTCTTCCATTTCGCTCTCCGGTTTTGGAACCATATCTTCACCTGTCAGAAGAAAGGTCATGCCAAAATATGTAATCACATCTAATGCTCGATATAATTCATATCAAGTAAAAACTAATAAACTTTATGCTGCCAATAACAAACAACGAAAGCCGATGGCTAGAGCCTAAGGATTGAAGCCCATTTTGTGTTCTGCAACAGCCATCTCACCGGCTTCAGTGGACCGACTACCGGGCTAGTCATCTTCCTAATCGTTGTATCAACTTTTCTTGTACCTCGGTTAATGGCTCCCGGGCCAGACTTCAGACTTTGCCCGGATCTCCGTGGCCCTTTCTCCCGTTCCGTTTAATGGAATGAACGCCAAAAGAGACGACACTGGAGAATTAATAACGGTTTTTTTTTTGCATGCCTTAAACCTTGATGTTGCAACACAGCGAACTGGCATTCATATATGGGACAGAATTTTGGAATATGTGAGCTTTAAAAAATAGGCAAAGCTATCCCTGTAACAGGCTGTAGAGGCCCATATGGTTATGAGGTGTCGAGGCTCCCACATTTTCTAGAAAATCCGCTCACAGATGGTGGTGAAGTTGTTAGCCTCATGCGCTGGTCTCCCTTTACCCTCAGGAAGGTTCCCAGTATTCATTTCTCTTACAGGCTGATTCAATATCAGGGTCATAATGCGGCTGGAAAGATTAGGTCAATTTAAAATCCAATGACCTCATCGGGAACACAAAACGCTTCCTTCTGGCTTGTAGCATAAATAATAAATATCCACAAAAAAAAAATGGAGATAATTTAGAGGTTTAGTATAGAGAGAAAATTGAAGGAAATTAAAGGGTGCATTTATGTTTCCTCGGGACACGCGGTAACGTAGCTTGTTGAGGCACTGTGCTACAAGCTGGAAGGTCGGGATTCGATTCGCAATGAGGTCACTGGATTTTTCAATTTACCTAGTCCTTCCAGCCGCACTACGGCCCTGGGGTCGACTCAACCTCTAACAGAAACGAGTACCAGGAATCTTCCTCGGGGTAAAGGGCGGCCGGCGCGTAAGGCTGACAACCTCACTGCCATCTGTGAACCGACTCTCTATAAAATGTGGGAGCCTCGACATCTCACAACCCTATTGGCCTCCTCGGCCTGTTACAGGGATAGCTTTATCTTTTGTATGCCTTCTCACCAAAATTAGAAACAAAACCGCAGTCACAATCATTGCCAATAGTCCCTTGAAAAAGAACAAAAGGTCAGTGTCCAACTGCAGGCTTTTCTTGTGACGCTGATGAAATTTCCGAGCCGATAACATCAGACAGCACGTGACACTTGGACATGAATTTACACTAAAGGTAAAGAAAGGTAATTTTGTCCTTGTGCTTAACTAATTGAGCACCACGTTATGAAGACGTATGAATGTATAGATCCATGTCTTCATGACCTCCGTACTAGTTGGAGGTGAGTAACCTGCTTCACGTCCCGGTAGCTTCTCTCCCGGGGAGGGAACCCCCGTTACCGTTGGATCGGAAACTGAGTGGGTTCCAGAGCCGGTCTGTACCACGAAAAGAAAAGAAAATCCTTGACTCTGTCGTGACTCGATGTATGTCTATACATGTGAGATTGTGAAGGAAAATATAGAAAACTTGTGGCTTGAGGCGCCGTACAGTCTTGTAGGCTGTTATGAACGCATGGAGGAAGGCCGCGCCATAGCTCAAGCGGTTAGTCTCTGGCTTTCCATTGCGGCGGCCCGGGTTCGATCCCCGGGTCTGGTCAAGTGGGATTTGTTTTGGACAAAGTGGCGCTGGCTTTCTCCGAGTACTTCGGTTTCCCCTGCCAATCTTCATTCCACCAATTGCTCCACAATCACCCTCACCTATCATCTGGGGCTGGTACAATAGGCCTGAAGTGGCCGCAGTACAAGGGACTTAGTCCCAACCCAGTAGCAATAAAGAAAACGTATGGAGGAAACATCTACCTTGATGATAAAGGTACCGAGATTCACCGAAAATTCAGTAATCACGTAAAAGTGTATATGTTGTCTTGAGTCAGAGGACCGCCATGTAAATCTGTACAGTGTGAAAACTTCGCATCTCACAAGCACAGAGAAGTTTACGCGCCATATGCGTCTGGCGTGACTAGAAATGCGAACAGTTTATGGCGTGAGTAACAATGAGCGAACAGTTCTTCAATGAAAACCTTTCACCAATATTAAAACGTCTAGAAACGTAACTCAGGTGGTAACAATTCTGACCTGTGTTCAGATTATGTAGGTTATGATTTCGACCTAGATACCAATTATCCTGATTGATATTATGTGGTTTTCCCCAGTCCCTCCAAGCAGATAAGTAGAATCTATCTTGAAATAGATCACGGACTCCCTTACAACTTCATGTGCTAAATAACTATTGCAGTTGATACAACTTGTTAAAAACTGCGGCTAATCCAACTACAGTTGGGAGCCGGGATAGCTTGACCGACATAGCGACTGGTTATCGGCCGGAGTTCGTGTCCCCGTAGGGTCAAGAATTTTCTCTTCTCCATGTCGTGCAGACCGATACTGGGACCCACCAAGACTCCTATAAAATGGGAACTGGGGGGCACTTTCCCCGGGGGTAAAGCTACCGGGGCGTGAAGCTGACCACTCACCTCCAACTAGTGCCGAAGTCAAGAATGCATGGATCTATACATCCTCCTGGTATGTATTAATGGCGTAGTGCTTAATTAGGTAAGGACAAGGAGAAAGTTACCCATTAGAGAAGCCACTTGCATCTATAAAATAGCCGTCTTTCCTTGCACACCTGCACTTCGCTCAGTTTGAGCGCTGCCGCAATCTGCGACCGCTCCGTAAGGCTCAGATACTTCTTGGCGTGGAACTCTCTCTCCAATTCGAGCAGCTGTTCACTGGTGAAGGCAGTTCTGCGTCTGCGCGTCTTGCTGCTGTTGCCGGCGGAGCTGCCCGCATTATTGGGTGACTGTTGCGACCCGTCGCCATGGTGGGAAGGCCCCGTGTCGTCAGACACGGCTCCCGGACTCGAGGGCTCGCAGTCAGGACTCACCGATCGACTGCACTCTCCGCCTGGAGAAACGAAGAGAATTATTGGGATTATAGTTCGCATTATGTACGGACAGTGTGGCCAGGGTAAAAGCGTTTATGTGTAAATTGTGCCTACCCATTGTTCTGCCTGGCGTGGAAAACGGCGTTCCCAGTGAATGAAAATTGATAAAATGTTACGCTCTAGTTAAAAGCGTTAAATATTCAGATTACTTCGGATACTGAGGGCTGACATGTCGCTTGATTGTTTCAATAACAGTTTCTATCAATCTCATTAAATATGTGATTTTTTAAAAGTGTTTACTGTGGATGATATATAAATTAATGATGTAAATATTTTGAATTATGTACATTTTTGGACTTATTACCACCGAGAAGACTCCTCATGCAGTAATACTCTAGACTTACATTCGGAAGGTCCTCGGTTCGGGTCTCGTCAAGGATACTGGTTATTATGACAAGGTTTTCCCCAGTCCCTCCATGCATATTTCGGAATATTTCCTCGAGTTGGCAACAACCGTTTCCTTTCACATTATTTCCAATTCATCTATGTATCTATCTATCTATGACTCTAAGTCCTTTTGTTGGAACTTGGATTCTTTTTCAGTTTCTTGATCCTATACACAGTCGGTAGATTCCTTGGACGGGGGATCAGCCCCTCGTAAGGTCGTTACCTACACACAAAACATCACAAACACATAATAAACCCAAACACAAATCAATGCCTAGGGTGGGATTCGAACCCATGATCCCAGCGTTCAAGTTTGTGTCTTAGACCGCGCGGCAACTGTGATCGGTTTTCTTACCCACTAATCTAAATATATTTATTGTACTCGTACTTACCTGTGTATACTCAGTCTTGTTCACTTAGTCACTGACTCACATATTCGCTCATTCACACATAAACTGCCTTGCTCACCCACAAATCTGAACGTATTCATTATCCGTACCCATTAGCCACCTATCTGAGGGGTACAGGTGATTATCTACCTGGGGTAAGGTGGAAGGAACTTGAAGCGGACACCTCACATCGATCTAGTGCCGAGGTCAACATTGCTGGAGCTATAGCTTCATTCCCCCAAAAGTCTTTATGGCGTAGTGTTTAAATATTTAAGCAAAGGGAAAATTTTGCCTTTTTATTCATTCAGTCATACACATAATCACTCACTCACTCACTCACCAATTCATCCACCCCACGTTTTATCAGCTGTAGTTCCCCCGTTTTCAGCCCATTACTGCCACCTAAGTGTGAATTAATTATTACAGATAAAATTTCTCATTGTACTGTCTTATATTTTTATAATTTTCAAATGTAAAAACAGACCTACACTATAGAGGAACAATTTATTTTCGCGAATGTTCCAATTCAGTGCCATAACAACGGTAATTACCGAGCCAGTATTCGAAACCGCACGTGAACGCTGAGGCTCGTTACAGAACTCAATTCACACGAAACAGATGAGCGGCAGGAAATTGCTTATAACCACTATCTGAACCGAGAAGTTGACGACAAACAGCTTCTTGCTTCTAAATGTTTGTGACGATGGGACATTAGAATATATATTATATATTTGGACATTAACCATCTTCTTACCTTATCTAAAATCCGTCCTGTTTATTTTTCAAAACATAGCGTTTCGGAGACTGGATTCTGTCTCCGCCTCCGGCCTGTCTCCGGCCAGAGATAGGGACTAGCTCTGTGGATTGAGCCCAACTGAGTAGGGTGTACGTGAATAGAGAGACAGAACCCAGTCTCCGAAACGCTGTGTTTTGAAAAATAAACAGGACGGATTTTAGATAAAGGCAAGACAATGGATAATGTCCAAAAGCATAATACTTGTAGTTCCTTGCTTTTGTGCTCAGGGAGCAGAAATTACAAACTAAATCGAATGATAATAAAATTGTAAATTGGATCAAATAAATTTGAGTGCACTAGATTTGCTGCTGAGAGAATATCAGGCCGACATACATGTACATTCACATAAATAACAGAAAC
Organism: Cryptotermes secundus; assembly: GCF_002891405.2. NCBI lineage: Eukaryota > Metazoa > Arthropoda > Insecta > Blattodea > Kalotermitidae > Cryptotermes > Cryptotermes secundus. The sequence continues at coordinate 297,013 of NW_019725418.1, forward strand.
GTTCTTAATGCTTACTGAAGCCATTAATAAGGAAACACAGAATAGGGCATGTACAGTACAATAGCACGCTACAATCAATCACAGTCTCCGTCAATTCAGACTCATTAGACTCATTAAACAGAAAATTATGCACATATAAAGAGGGTAAACAAGGTCAAATTACCATGTGCTTAGTTAAGCACCGTGACTTAAAGATGTGGAACCCGATTGTCCATTACCGTGATCATAAGAATTCATCACTGAAACCTGTCTTTATCTAATCCAGTCTAGAGTTCTATTTTCTGGGATATACCGCCGTGTAGTCCGTTGGAATTCAACAGACGTTCCGGAGCAACGTGTTGCCTCCACCTTCAGGGGCGAAGAATGAGCCAAGCTAGACATCAGGGTGAAGCAGGTAGCATGTTCTGGAGGCGACATGTTCCTCCGAAACGTCGGTTGACTGTCAGTGGACTATACGGCGTCATATCCCAGAAGATAGAACTCTTCATAATCACCGCTGCGAGAATTTCAAATCCTACATAATCCTATCTAGTACAAACCATCGTAACTTGCTTCCTTAGGATCATATTAATATTATCCTCCTATGTACGCATACGTTTCTTAAGAAATCCATTCCTTTCGGTTTTTTTCTATTAAATCGATAAAAGTTTCTCATGTCTCTTCTGCTGTCCTATGCGTGCTGCATGCCCGGTCTGTGTAATTCCCCTTGCTTCAATTTCAGTTCCGTGAGGAGAACAAATTGTGACCCTCGCTTCTGTCCCTAAGAAAGCTGTTACTTTGGCTTGAAAACTGAATTGGTACTGTCCCATGCTGTCTCGATAATGTTCGTGAGTGGGCCACAAGCTTTTCGGGATGTGTGCATCTTTCGGGGCAGTTGTTTAGGTACACAAAACCGTAAACCCTACACAGATTACCTTTGTATTCATAACAGATTAGTGTTAGCATTGTGGCTTCACAGTAAAGATATCTTAGAAATAGCAAAATTCGTGTTTCTTTATCTCGAAAATTGCTACCCATTGATACAAATAAACAGATATACAATTTACTATTCTTCAGCTCGCTGGAAATGTGTCAAAGGACCTCATGGCTGTCCCCTCCGTTATGCGGAACATGTTTACTTCTCTTCTTGAAGAACACACTTCCCCTCGCTTCAGTACATGGGTCATTGATATTCTCCCAAACCGTCTTGTCCGCTCCCTCTCTCTCTCTCTCTCTCTCTCTCTGCTTCAGATAAATCCTATTCCTGCCAACATCACAAAGGCGGTACAAATGTCTGCTGTCTGGAGTATGTCGCTGGATTGACCACACAGTCGAATGTCTACCCGGGAGCCAGGATTTCTGAACGAGGGTCGTGATCTGAGAGCCTGTGTGATGAAGCCGTATTAGGTTCATCACAGAAGAATCGAGTAAAACCACGATGAATCTGAATTTCGATTCCGTTGCATTAAAATAAAACGGGTTATTTTTTTTTAGTTTCTTTTTGGGTGGAGTGAGACTGAGTCATTTGGTACGTCGGACACAGTCGTTTCTGCAGCATGAATTCTACATGAATATTAATTATTGACAATGCAAAATTTTTAATTAGCATCAAGAAATTTTAAATAATTTTTAAAGACTTTACATTTCCAGGAAACTGCTGTGTTTGTGTGATGTTCTATTTTGTGTACTATGCATTGTAGCACGTAAGTGTACGTACTTTACGTCTAAACAAATTATGTGATGGTGGTTTCCTATTTGTAGTGATGTTTGCCCTCTGAAGATGGTCCGCAGAGACCGAAACATGTAAGGGTGTTAAGTTTTTCATGTAGTAATAAACTTACAGGTCACATTGGACGGAGTGATTTATATTTGTAATTGTTGGTGTGACGGACCAGAAACAAATCAAATCTATAAGTAATAAAACTTTTTGTGTTACATTTTCATATTCCTAACGCAGTTTTATTCTATTGTTTCCATTTTGAAAATTTTTAGGCCACGGACACCCCGACAATAATTTAGAATCACCCTCTATGTCAAGAATTGAATTATGAGCCTATCATATTTATAATTGGAACAATTAGGAATGAGGGTGTTTGAAAACAGTTTGGAACTAAAAGAAAACAGTATTTGCAGAATGGAGGAAATTACTACGAGCGTCATAATCGGCACTCTTTAATAGGTAAAGCAGATTAAGTAGGATATGATGAGCAAGACATATAGAACGCATGGAAGAAATTAGAAAAAGGTTGGGCTATTTGTCGGGCAACGTGAAAGAAGGAGACAATTTGGGTGATCTGGGCTTGAATTTGGAGGATAACATTAGAGCAGATGTTATTTAAATGAAGTGGAAAAATATGAATTGGACTTAATTGGCGCCAAAATAAGGTCCATGCCGGGTTCTACTGAACACGATATGAACTTTCGGTTCAGTAGAAGGCAGGGAATTCCTCGGCCAGCTGAAATAATACGATGCCCTCAAGAAAGATTCCAGTTCAACACAGTCAATGAAATATACTGCAAGAAGAATTGCTCTTCGTTTAGTGAAAATTGTAAAGTGTTTAATGGTAATAAATAACAGGAATAATTTAACGGCTCAGGAATTTGTAAATTCAGCAAGTATTGCCGTCTCGTCTTGCTTTTCATTTCCGCAACTTGAGAATTCGTCCTGTCGATGCTGAGCTGTCCAGTTGTATTTTTCTTCGACACGAAATGAAATGTTTTCCCACGCAGAGGCTCGGCACGTTCGCAAGTGGCAAACCGAGGTGCAACACGTCCCGCGCAAGCAGCGTGATCGCCTTGCGGTACTCCGTCAGGGCTGTGCAGGCCGACGCGACGCGCACATCGTAATGAGCAACGGGCTTTCCGCAATTATGTCCAGTACACTGCCCTCTACGCGTGTAAGTAAGTAAGTAAAGTAAAGCTATCCCTGTAACAGGCCGTGAAGGCCCATAGGGTCGTGAGACGTTAAGAGTCCCACACTATCTAGACCAGTGTTCCGCAACCTTTTTCTTCTCGCGGCACACCATGAATTATCCATGACTCAACACGGCACACCAAAATGTTATTCCCCTCAGAAACGCATGATATCAGACAATTAATATAAATACGTAACGTGATCAACTTATTACTATAATATTATTATTCTATTATCATTAAACAGAAATCGACTCGTGCTCTTATTAACAATTAATGAACTTTAATTCACTGTAGAGTGCAGAAAATGCACTTCTATTGCTATTAAAGTAAATACAGTAATTCTACTCATACTTTCAATGTGATACTTGCGCCTGCGTAGCTGCACACAGGCGACTGATCCGTGGTGGAATCGTTGACAACGCAANGTCTCATTTCTTCATCGAGGATTTGAGCCGCTCCCTCTTTGATGTCTTAATTTCAGTTAACGTCGAGAAGCCCAGTTCACACAAATATGTAGTTGAAAGTGGCAATAACACATTAACTGCCATCTCGGAGATAGCCGGGTATCCACCCCTTATTTCCAACCAAAACATATCCAAAAGCACTTCGAGAAGTTTTAGTTTCAATGTTCTGTCTGCTTTTAAATCTGCTAGTTCCTCTTGTATATTAATCGGAAGATGTTCTGAATTCACAACAAATGGATCACGAATCCAGTCGAAATCTTGTACACTCTCTCCAAAATACTTATTGAATTCTGCTGCAGCATTTCTAAATGTTCTTTAATTGTGTCCATCACCACTTTATTGCCGTCAGCGAGTGGCCATACAGTCGGGGACATCTCAAACGACCCCTCTGTAATTCTCTGCATCCACAAATTCAGCTTATTTACAAATCCTTGTACATTATCCATATTAGTTAGAATATTTAGTTAGAATATTTTCGTTCCTACCTTGCATCTTTCTGTTCAGCTCAATCAAGTGTACGAAAATATCGGAAAGATATGCCAACTTACATACCCATTCATCATCTGCAAATAAATCCGCGTACCCATGCCCCTCGACAGTAAAAAATTCACGTACCTCTTCATTAAGTTCAAATATTCGCGTTAACACTTCTCCTCGAGAAAACCAAAATAGCGTTATGAAAGACAGGGAAACCCTTGCTAATCCCTGCAGTTTCAGGGAAAAGCACCTACACAGAACATGAGGCAAGTTTATCGAAGAAGCCGCGTAGATGCGAGAAAAATAAAAATAAATCAATAATGAAAATTATGATATAAAAACAATTGTGAGTAAATAATTTACGTTTAATTTCTTTGAATACAACATTACTGTACGTAAAATATTACAGCATGTAATAAAGAATAAAGAAGCATCATCTTATTTAATCAGTGCAGTGATGAGAATTAAATACAAGCATATGAAACACGGTAACTGGGTTAAAATAAAACTAATTAAATTCGACAATTAATTTCTTACAATAGGTAAAAGTTCGCGTCACACCTTTCATCTTGTGACGGCACACCAGTGTGCCGCGGCACACCGGTTGCGGAACACTGATCTAGACAATCGGCTCAAAGAGGCCTTGCGACGAGCTGGTCACCCGCCCAAGGAGTCCTACGGAATGTGTAAGATCTAGAAAAACCGAAGTGAACGGAGAAGTTCATGGAGGTAGGCCTGGGCCCACTGAGGCTGTAGTGCCAAGGAAAGAAAACTCATTTCTGTTAGAGGCTTAGTGAACCCCAGGGCCATAGTGCGGCTGGAAGGATTAGGTCAATTGAAAAAAATCCAATGACCTCATCGGGACTTGAACCCGTGACCTTCCGGTTTGTAGCATAGCTCCTCAACCAACTACGCTACCGCGCGTCCTCTACATGTGTATTATTAATAAAGGTTTAATTAGTGTCAGCAGATGGTGAAGCTGCCGATTGCAGTGGCCGCGCAGTCTAAGACATGAACCGTCTTCGTCCGCTCTAACACTGGGATCCTGGTTTCGAATCCCACTCGAGTCATGGACGTCTGTATGCATTTATTCTGTATTTGTGTTGTCTTGCGTGTAGGTAGCGGCGTTGCAATCGGCTGATCCCCCGTCCAAGAAGCCCTACCGGCTGTTTATGGAACTAAGAAACTGAGAAAGCGCCAGTTCCGCTAGGGTTGTAGAGCCATAGAGAGATAGCGAAGATTTTACATATCAGAACTAAGTGGGAGTAGAGGATAGCTTGGCCGGTGTAGCGATGATGTGCGGTTTGAAAGGTCATGGTTTGATTCCCCGCAGAGGCAAGATATTTTCCTCTTCTCCACAGATCGACTCTGAGGGCCATCCAGCTGCTTATCCAATAGTAACGGCGATCTTTCTTCTGGCGTAAAGCCATAGGAGCGTGAAGCTGACCCCTAAACCCATCCAGTGTCGAGGCCAAGAATGGTAAAGCTATACCTCCACTCCCCCATATACCTTCATGAAGTTGAAGGAAAATATTAATTCAGCATCAAGTCGTGGAGACATATGTACGTATTTCCACAAATTGTTGGCCTCGTCACTAGATGGAACTGAGTGCTGAGTTGCTCAGCACTGTCAAGTTTATCCCTGATGAAAGAACCAACTTAGTCCACTTGACAGCAGAGTATGTGTGTCCTAGAGCCAATCTGGCTATGATGGTGAAGAGAAGACAGTACGGCCTCCGGAAATCGAAACCGTGTTCTCTTGCGGTCCGTCCCATATCCTAGTCACTGAGCCACCCGAGCACTCCTGGAACTGGCGGGAGAATACACAGAGAGACTTTAGAGTGGGGAGTAAGCACGAAAATAAGTAATGATTGAACTGGCTTAGCGGAGCCTGTATAGCGACTGGCTCGTGGAGTCCGAGTTCTCGTCTCGGTATGGGTAAGAGTTTCATCTTCACACAGTCCAGACAGGATGTATGGGATATCCAGCCTCCTAACCAATGGGTGCCGAGGGCAATTTACCCTGGGGTAAAGCGGCCGGGGCGTGAAGCTCACCACTCACCTCCAGCTATTGCTGAGGTTAGGAATTCGTGGATCTATACATCCACTTTCTCATGTGTTTTCATGGCGTAGTGCTTAATAAATTAAGTACAGGGACAATATTTTATCTGAACTATGACTATTGATATTATTATTATGGAAAGAGCTAATTTTATGCAACTAGTTCGACAAATGAAACTGAGGGACGTATAGATACAGTGTTCATAATCCTAATTCTTTTCCTTAGATGAAGAAAGTAGTAAAATGAAATACAGTTGTTCCTATGCTTAACTAATTAAGCACTATGTCATGAAGGCGTATGGGGGAGCGGATGTATAGATCCACATTTTCTTGGTCTCGGCGCTGGTTGTAGGTAAGTGATCAGCCTCACGCAAAGGCAGTTTCAGCCCCGGGGAACGGGTCCACGGCGCCCACTGGAGAGGCGGTTGAGTGGACCTAAGAGCCGATCTGGATGACATGGAAAAGACAAAATTCTTGTCCTTAACAGGGCAGGAACTCCAGCCCTTTGGTCATCCAGCCCGTAGCTAGTCGCCATACTGACTGCGCTATCCCGGGTCACCCGAAAAAAGAAGTCGAGAAACTAATTCTGACTGTAGCAGGTTTAGATCCTATGATCGTATACACAATAATTCAGCCATCTAAACCACGAATTGAACTAATGGAACTTAACATTTACAGCCCTGGCTTCGTGTGCTCGGGACAGGGCAGACGTTACAAGTTCACGTGATCTCCGTAACCGTCGCAAAAAGACCCTGTTATTCTGGTGTCTAGTGCACTATTGATTGTACACTAATGAAGCCGTAGACAAGGAGAGTATTTCAACGCTGACTTCAGGTGCCAGTCAAATCAGTTGAATCACTCGTCCATTTGTTTCGGGCTCTAATGCAAAATAACTTTTTAACAGTATCATTACAATCGCATTTAAATCTCTTAAAATTTCATTAAAATCACATTTTACTTTACTGTTGCAACATGTTTCGGCCCTATAAAGTCAACCTCAGGCAACTGTTAATCCATTGAAACGGCCACACTCTGTCAGCTCGTATCGCGTGCTACCGCTGCACGTCGTAGTTGTTTCAGAATACATGCTCACACGTCACTCACGCTACCTTCATGTTGCGGCGTCCTTTTGAACTGAGCTTGTGTCTCCTGTATCAGTTGAGAGTTACTTCCGGTGTAGGCCGTGCCATAACTCAGGCGGTTTTTTTCTTAAATTCGCTTAATGGGGGGAGGAGTTCAGCTGGGACCATTCGGCACGGCAGCCACTGATTGACCCATTGTAGCATGCACCGGGTGATTATGATGATGGAGAATTTGATGGAATGAAGATTGGCAGGGGAAACCGAAGTACTCGGAGAAAACCCACCCCAGCGCCACTTTGTCCACCACAAATCACACTTGACTAGACTAGGGATCGAACCAGGGCCGCAGCAGTGGGAAGCCATCGACTAACCGCTTGAGCTATGGCGCAGCCTTCTAGCTCAGGCAGTTAGCCGCTGGCTTCCCAACTCGGCGGCCCTGGCTCGAGCCCGGGGTCAGGTTATGTTGGATTTGTGGTGGTCAAAGCGACAGTGGAGTGGATTTTCTCCGACTACTTCGGTTTCTCCTGTCAATCTTCATTCCATCAATTGTTTCACAATCACCCTCATCTGTCATCTAGGGCTGGTACAATAGGCACGTAGTGGCCGAAAAACCAAGTGAACTCAGTCTCATCCTACTAAGAATAATAATAAAAATAATACTTCCGGTGAATAAAAGGCTGAAGATTGCATTCAGGATCCTAGGAGGTCGCTAGTTTTGATACCCCTGCAACTGCATGTTGACCGCAAAACTGGCGGTTTACAATGGCCCCCATATTTTCTGCATCAGCTACTGGAATAGTGGAAATTGCGTTTTGTTGGCTACTATGTACACGATTTCCTAGCGCGTGTGAACTGTGGTCCCCTTCGAACAGGGAATTGTGGGATTTCTATTCTGATGCTCAAGGCAGAAGAGACAAAAACTTGCGGTCAGTTACCTGCAAGTGTTGATCGGAGAGCTGGGCAAATGGAGCCGCAAGAAAGAGACTTGTCCACTGATGTTCTGGTTACAGGAAACCTACCGCAAGTAGCAACCTGCCAGAAGCTATGAAGGCCTGCAAGCCATAGTGATTACAGGAGCTTATGATTATTTCGCTTGAAAATTTTAAATACCTCCTCGGATAATGACCATGACGTCCAAAGTTGTATTTATATCAATACTTCCTATAATCGCGTAACTTAAAATACACAGACCCGGAGTACAATGTGGTTTGTGTTTAACAGAATACTTCACATTTCCAACTGTGTTTACTTCCGCCAACACAAATCTTGTAGAGAAACAGTTAATTAATATCTGCTCTATGTTTCATTCTTTCGGCCATCAACAATTGCGCACAGCTACTCACTGTTGCCTCCACTGCTCGCCCCTCATATTGACCAATGTTTACAATGTATATTTTGTGTTACTGGTTTGATAGTTCGGGTTAACATTTTGTTAAAATGTTCAGTTTGAAAATTGTGTAATTGTTAGAGTGGAACTATTAGAAATAAATAAAACTTGGCATACAACACAACGTAAAGCAACAACATAATATACATTATTTCATGTTATCCATATTATAAAATCTTTCCTTGAAATTTTCGAATTATTTTGTGCATGAAGAATGCTGTCTTCTGGGATGTGGCATCGTGTAGATATTGTATAAACCGGCCTTTCGCATGGGCATATCGCCTCCAGCTTCACGTTGAAGAAAAAAAGAGAAAATCCGTGGGCAGGTGTCTGCAGCCACATTCCAGAAGAGGGCATTCTTCACAGTCACCGCCGAGGAAACCTCAAATCTAACATTCTGTATATTTCCTTTTATCTGAAAGCACGCTGCGGCGTTTGATCAATTTCTAATCTAAAATAAAAAATGTAACATACGTTTTTGTGCCTGCAAACTATTTATGAAATTAAAATGCATTTGGCAAGCGTCTCTTTCTGAAAGTTCTTCGAAAAATCACCAAATTCAGGTTCCGGAAGCGACTCCAGTTTTCATAATAACACCGCAGAAAGGATAAACTTAGAAATAACAGATACACGTTCATGTCTTCATTCAGCCGATGTCCTGCGAAGACCTCTCTGCAATAGGTTTCCGAGGAAACTTCAAATCTCAGATATACAATATCATATTCCCTTCTCCTACTCTTCTGCAACATTCCCGCGACGGAAACAAATTAGGTGCCTATTCTTAAATAGGACATCGCTTTTTCATCCTACACTTTGCTCAAAGACTGAAGGTCGTGGGTTAGATTCCCAATGAGGTAATCAAAATTTTCAATTCACCTAACTATCCCAGCTGCACTATGACCCTGGGGTTGACTCACCCTCTAACAGAAAGTAGTACCAGGAATCTTCCTGGGGGTAAAGAGCGACCGGTGCGTAAGGCCGACAATCTCACCGCCATTTGTGAGCCGATTGTTTAGAAAATGTGGAAGTGTCGAGTCTCACACCCCTATGGGCCTCTACGGCCTGTTACAGGGACAGCTTTACACTTTTACCTCATTAAACATAGTATAGAAAAAAGTAAAAGTAAAGTAAAGCTGTCCCTGTATCAGGCCTTGGAGGCCCATATGGTTGTGAGACGTTGAGGCTCCCACATTATCTAGACATTCGGCTCACAGATGGCGGTAAGGTTGTCAGCTTTACGCGCTGGCCGCCCTTTACCCCCAAGAATATTCCTGATATTCATTTCTATTAGAGGATGATTTCACACCACGACCATAGTGCGGCTGGAAGGATTAGGTCAATTAAAAAATATCCAATGACCTCATCGGGACCTGAACCCGTGACTTTCCGGCTTGTAGTATAGTGCCTCAACCAACTACGCTATCGCGTGCCATAACATATCGAAAAATACAATTATTGAGTTCTTAGTCATATCCATCGTCCTGTTTCTGTAGTATAGGGTACTATAACAGTAAATATAGGCCTATATAAAATATATAGTTTGTCCAATATCTCAATAATTGTATTAATAAGCCATTGTCGCAAAATTAGGATCTTATATCAAAAAGAATATCTATTAAATTTATAGATCTGAGTGAAATTCTAATCTTGTATTATCAGGCGATTTGCATAAAATTAATGAATTTCGAATTCTTGTTTAGTTTGTGGGCACTTTTGCATCCGACCCCTCTGGTGCACACGGCGTCTAGTCCTTTCGGTAGTCTTGGAAATGTAACACATGGACACATAACGCTGATCATTCTCTGAATTCTGCACCAATAATTCATTGGCTCTTTTCTGGAGACGAGGTTCAACGAATTGTTTAATTGAAGTCATAACCGTAGACTCGTGACGTAGAAACGAAAAGCAGGTAGAGAAGCAGGGCGGCCTTCGTAATTTACTGTAGCCCACCTCGCTTTTCAATGCGTCCAGTAAATTATCTTATCCACTTGATTCACTGGACCGCTCTGTGGTCTAGTGGTCAGAGTTCCTGGCTACAGATCCAGAGGTCCCGGGTTCAATTCCAGGCGCTGTCAGATTTTCTGAGAAGTAGTGGGTGTGGAACGGGGTTTACTCAGCCTCGTGAGGAAAATTGAGGAGCTATTTCAAGGAAATGGCGGTTCCGGTCTAGAAAACCGAAATTAACGGTCTTGGGGATCCGTTGCGCTGGCCACGCGACACCCGCTATCCGCTAAAGTTGGTACTAACTTCGCCGACAAGCGGCGGTCGCTTGGTCGGTATAGTTCGCTTGCGGACTAAAGACACAGAGTTCAATTTTTGTTTGTTTGTTTGATTCATTAGGTTCCTACGCAGAATTCAATCTAGTGACATGAATTCTAGGTTAGATAGAAACCTTCTTTTGAGTTCCAGAAATTGTAACATACTATATGACGTGAAGGAATAGTCAGCTAGTATGCATCTCTATCACCAGCCCTCCACTTCGTCAAGAACTGTTTCGTCACTTGTGGATTGAAGATGCGTGTGTTCTTTACTGTACGCTGTCTCCGTTTTTCTTTCTACGTGACCTGCAATGCACACTCAGAGTATTCTACAAAGAAACGCCAGTCTGATGAGAGTTAACTGAGATTAATTCATATTTTCGGTATTTCAGTATTTCGTCGTATGTAAATATCTGAGTTGTCCAGGTAGCTCAGACCACATAGTGACCGGGCTACAGGCTGGACGACCGAAGAACCGGGATTCAATTCCTGGCAGGCGCGAGAGACATTTATTTGCTCCATGGAGTCCAGACAGGTTCTGAGGTTCACCTACTCCCCTATACAGTGGGTACCGGGGGCTGTCTACCAAGAGAAAAGCCGACCAGGGCGTGAAGCTGACCACTCATCTAACCTCCATCTAATGGCGAGGTTAAGAAATGTGGAGTCATATCTCCACTACCCCATACGTCTTTGGTATACAACGCTCAGTGGATTGCAGGGATGAATTTAGGTTTTGTATAACTTTAATAATGATTTAAAAACAAATTTTACTATGAGAAGGAATGTACAGAGTAGCCCAAAAGTCAGTTAACTCGTTAGTTACATGTACAAAAAATACTTTAGAAACCCCTTCAGTTCACGAGACCTTCCATGTTAAACAAACAACAGACAACCCTCTGATACCGTTATGCAGATTGACTGGCAGGTTTAAGTCTGAACATTCCCGTTTTAGTCCGAAAGCCAACTATACCGACCGAGCGACCGTCGCTTATCGGCGAAGTTAGTGCCAACTTAGAGGATAGAGGTTGTACCCACGGTCGCTAATTTCGATGTTCTAGACGGCAGCCGCTACTTTTCCATTCAAGTAGCTCCTCGGTCATCCTCACGAGGTTGAGTGGACCCCGTTCCAGACCAACTTCTTCTCAGGAAAACTGGTAGCGCCAGGAATCGAACCCGGGACCTCTGGATCTGTAGCCAGGAACTCTGACCACTAGACCACAGAGACGGTCGAACATTCTCGTTAACACGAGAGAAGATTTTGAGTTAAATGAACTTTGGGGCCACTCTGCATTGTTTGAATTACTTATGCAGTAAGGTGAAAGGTAAAAAAGAAGGTAAAGTTTTCCCTGTGCTTAACTAATTAAGCACTACGACATGAAGGCGTATGGGGGAGTGGATGTATAGACCCATATTTTCTTGACCTTAGCACTAGTTGGAGGTGAGTAGTCAGCTTCACGTTTAGGCCGCCTTACCCCCGGGGAAAGAGCCCACGGTATCCATTGGATAGGAGGCTATGTGGGCCCCAGAGCCGGTCTGGACAACGTGGAGAAAAGAAAATTGTTGACTCTAAGGGGATTCGAAATCAGACCCCTCAGTTTTCCAGCCCGTAGCTAGTCGCTATCTCGACTGCGCTACCCCGGCTCCCATATATAATAAGGAGCTCTAGAAATTATATTTTTCACCAAATATTGTTAGAGTTATGAAATCAAGGATAAAATCAGCATTAACCATTTATCGAAGCGATAAAATAGCAAATTCATCCTCTTTTGGAGCAAGTGTCCGTTAGACAACGGAGGCTGGCAAACCTGCCTGGGCATAAACATGAGACAATGCAATGGGCAGACTTGTGTTCGGGCGAACGTAAGCTCAGTAGTTCGTGATACTGCAATCATTACCACGTACGTGGGCAACATTTCTGTTCTCACCTCCCTCTGAAACAATTTGCAGTGGGCAAACGATGTGTTGTATATCCTTCAGAAACAATGACTTGTCACATTCTTACACGTGCCAGGTTACTGTTCTGTGTGAGCCACTGTTCGCAAGTAACTTACTCCATAGCGTAGTCAAATGCAATCTCAAGCAGGGAGCTTGACTCAGTTTTAGAGGATGAATATGGAGATAATTGGTCGTCTCTGTGGTCTAGTGGTCAGAGTTCCTTGCTACATATCCAGACGTCCGGGTTCGATTCCGGGAACTACTACATTTTCTGAGAAGTAGTGGCTCTGAAACGAGGTCCACTCAGCCTCGTGGGGACAATTAAGGAGCTATTTAAAGGAAATAGCGGCTCCGGTCTAGAAAACCGAAATTAATGGCCGCGGGGATCCGTTGCGCTGTCCACGAGACACCCTCTATCCAGTATGTTGGCACTAACTTCGCCGACAAACGGCGGTTGCTCGGTCGGTATAGTTCGCTTGCGGACTAAAACTACGGAGTTTATTTGTTTTCTTTTATGGAGAGAATTTAGTAACGGAAGAGAAATTACTAGAAAAGGTACGAGCATACTAGTATGTTCATTTAGACCGAGTGCACCACGCTCAGCATGGGCCTTCACGTAAACAGGTGCAGCTCACAATGCACTTACGATTACTGTAGATCTGTTTATCGATATAACTAAGTAACTAACTCCATGTACCTGAGCCCTTCTTCAGAAGCCACCAGTTGCTCAGCTACTCAAGAATTTCCTAACATTTTTTGGAACCCGAAGCTTCATTGCCATATTCACACAAGCACACAGCAGGTCCCTCTCCTGAGCCAGATGAATACAATCCATATTAATCCACCTATTTTTTAAGAAGGGGCACACAGCAACGTGCGTAGTAGGTTGTATGCTACAAACCGGCGTTTCATAGGTTCGCTTCCTGATAAGGTGGTTGGAATTTTCAATTGACCTAATCCTTCCAGCCGCACAATGACCCTGAGATCGGCTCAGCCTCTAACATAAATGAATACCAGGTGTCTTCCTGGGAGGTAAAGGGAGGCCGGCGCGTAAGGCTGACAACCTTACCGCGATCTGTGAGCCGACTCTCTAGAAGATGTGGGAGCCTCGAAGTCTCACAACCTTATGAGCCTTCGAGGCCTGTTACAGGGATATCTTTACCTTTTTTGTATTATTTCTCTAAGATCCATGGAGCTGAATCCTTCTTGAGAGGGAGCAGTCACTCAGATATTAATGAATTACCCAACGTTTTAGGGAATGCAAGCAACGACAGAACGAAGTGCATGGTAGGGACGAAGTGAAAAGTAACAGCATTTATATTAATTGGAAGCACTCCATGTTAGATCTAAATTCTCAAGACAGTAATTATACAGACATGCTGGAACGTGATGCCGGTAATCTGGTAGAAGTATACCGACGTTTCGGTTAAAGGTACTGTTTCTACGAGTATATTCAGGTTCGAAGTGTAAACCATGCCAGCAAGCAAGCAAGCACAATTTCTTGCTTGTACGGTATTCTCTTCAACCCTGAACATGGAGACAGCAGGTTCCTCAGAAAAGTCGGTAAATATCTACTAGATTGCACGGTGTCACATCTCAAAAGATACTACTGCCCAGTGATTATCAGCATTTAAACATATACTGCACAACACTAATTATTTCAAAATTTCGTCATATGTTTCGCGACAAGACACGGGGAATGGATTAGTAACCAGATTTATTGGATCCTTATAATTACTAACTACAAGTAAGTACAAGAGTTTCAGTAGTTCCAGCATTTTACTGTTCAATGTAGCGCGCGGTAAGTCCTTTCAATCTTCACTAATCGCTACCTGGCAACGGCTCCTCGGCACCAGCATTCCACGACTTCTCTTCTCGCTGGCTGGCGGCCCTGAACTCGACTCGTTCGGTCTCTTGCTTAGATTACTACTGGTTTTCGCCAGTACAATGATTCCTGGCTTTAGTCTCCTAGAGACCCATTATTAAGGCGTTTGTTCTCTCCTAGACACGTGTTTCGAAATGGGGCCTCCTCTTCGACGAGGGAGTGGTCGGTCTTTCCGTGTAGGCGCTTCGTTTCTTGCAACGTAGTTTCAGCACGATTATATCCGCGCTGTCACAGCCTCCAGGTCACTGTGGGCTCTATAAGCCCTTTGTCACTGCACTGCAGTTTCAGCACGAGTATATCCGCGCTGTCACGGCCTCCAGGTCACTGTGGGCTCTATGCGCCCTTTGTCACTGCACTGCAGTTTCAGCACGAGTATATCCGCGCTGTCACGGCCTCCAGGTCACTGTGGGCTCTATGCGCCCTTTGTCACTGCACTGCAGTTTCAGCACGAGTATATCCGCGCTGTCACGGCCTCCAGTTCACTATGGGCTCTGTGCAACCTTCGTCACTGCTCTCTACTAAGTAACGTTTATGAAACATATAGAGAGGTTTCCTGTCATTGCAGTCTTGTGAGGCAAGTTAGGCCTTAACTTATGTAACTACTGCGAAACTGCAGTTAGTCAGCTGAACTGTCATATGCCTGACAGTCGCCAAGTTTAAGCCTCTTATACTTCCTATGCATGATTTCTCCTTGTCCAATACTACATACATTTAGATCTATATGTTTTAGGATTGCTTCTGCCTGTGTCCTGAATAATGTACTTATGTAGTCGTACACATAAGAAATGTTGAAAGTCACGTATAATTCTTGGACCGGTGTACACCCGTCAAGATTTCAAGTAGCGCGGAGTGCTCTGTTCTGCAGGCGCTGCAGTTTCTAGAGGAGAGCGTCTTTCGCATACTCCCAGGTGGAACACGCATAATTCATTAAATTCGACTAACCGCAGGGTCCGAGTTATATAGCTTCTGCACGGACCACATAGAAAACCCCTCCTTCCACAATTCCTCTATTGTTGAATGCATAACTGTTGCTAGGATGTTATGGTGTTTACTGTGCCTTTACCTAGTAGCGTTTTTCTTACGAAGTATTTCACTTTTTAGGAATTATGTCACTATATAAAAACGTTTAGGTTTTTCTGTCACACAAAGAAATATTTTCATGATTTCACTCAAAATAAATTTCGACCAAGGTAGGCCATAATCAGGTGATGCATGGCAAACATATAAATGATGAAGGAATTCTATAAAATGACAAAAAAAAGTAAGGTAAACGTGTCCCTGTGTTTAATTAATTAAGCACTACGCCATGAAAGCGTATAGGGGAGTGGATGTATAGACTCTTGACCTCGGCACTAGCTGGAGGTGAATGGTCAGCTTCACGCCCACAGGAAGGGCCCCCGGTACCCATGGCTATGAGGCTGCGTGGGCTCCAGAGCCAGTCTGGACTACATGCAGAAAATTCTTGACAGTAAAGGGACTCGAACTCCGAACCCTCCGTCGTCCAGCCAGTAGCCAGTCGCTATACCGACTACGCTATCCTGTCTCTTCATGGTGAAATGACAATGCTAGTACACATTAGAAAGTATTGTGACATGCTGAGTTATGGATGACGCCCCTCCCCCACCCCCCGCCAGCCGTGATGCGCCGAGCGAAGCCGAAGCGAGCCGATGTTAGCCGAGTCTTAGCATCCTGGTCGCTAGGCAACGCGAGTCAACAGCGGTGACGTCACCAAGTAGTAACAGCGGTTACTTCCGGACAGCGTGGCTAGCAACAAGGCACCAGACGACAATTGTCCGATCAAGGCTACATAAGGAGCAGCGAAAACTATCCAGTCAGTTGTATTGTGGCATTTGGAGTGTACTAATTGTGATACTGCAGATAGCAGTAATCGTAAATCTGTAATTTGGGTGATTGTAAGTGCGAATGTGAAATAAAATTCGCTATACCAAATACATCGTGAAGTTATTTGTCGCGTTATACGCCCGATACGCGACAGTATGTTAATTAAATTAAACCCAGTTCGAATGAAGAGCATATATACGCTAAAGGTAAAGCTATCCTTATACTGGCCGTGATGGCCCATAGGATTGTGAGACGTCGAGGCTCCCACATTTTCTAGATAATCGGCTCACAGATGACGGTGACGTCATCCTTGCGCCCTGACTTCATTTTAATCCCCAAGGAAGATCCCTGGTATTCATTTCTGTTAGAGGCTGAATCGAACCTAGGGTCATAGTGCGGCTGGAAAGGTTAGGTCAATTGAAAAAACCTAATGACCTCATAGGGATTTGAACCCGCGACCTTCCGGCTTGTAGCATAGTGCCTTAAGTAACTACTCTACGATGTGAAAAAAACAAACATACACGTATTTCCAATAAAATTTTTGTTTTTCCCCCCTTGGGCTTTTGTTCACGCCTGTAACAAATTATTATGAAGCTATAGAAATTAAGTTTGACACAACTCACCACGGAGCATTAAACTTCAGCTTAGCTTGTGATCGTGTTAAGAATGCAGTACTGGCCACATGCATGAATCTCGATGGCTTCTCTCAAAACCTTTGAACAGCCGGGACCATATTAGATCATTCGCGTCATGTCTGCGCAAGAGGAGAAGAATCAGCAGTGACACAATGCGTACGTGATGTCATGAAAATGAAGCACTTCCAATTCTCCAGCCGCCGTCACTATTGATCTTGGCCGAGACACTCCCGAATTCCGGTAGGCCTAAATACACGTATCTCGCAAACCGTAATAACCATCGTGAGAAAGCCCTCACTAATGCGGGGAGCTGCTGCCTGGTGCTTGCGATGTTCGGTTCAACACCTGACAGCAAATGTGTCTCTAAGTCGTAACACTTTGAAACATGAATATCTTCTAAGTAATATTTGAAAATTCAGTTTATACCTTACCGAAAACACACTGCCTCTCCATTACAAACATAAATGGATATACGTTGCTCAGCTAAATATTTACTCTTCATTCTGGGTTAGTATGAAACTTGCCGATCGGAGTGGCCGTGCGGCCTAAAGCATGAACCGTCTTCTCTCGCTCTAACGCTGGGATCGTGGGTTCGAATCTCACTCAAGGTATGAATACCTGTGTGCGTTTGTTCTGTGTGTAGGTAGCGGTCTTGCAACTGGCTGATCTCCCGTCCAAGGAGTCCTACCGAATGTGTATAGGATTAAGAAACTGAAAAAATCGGCCAAGGACCAACAAAGGGTTGTAGAGCCGTGGATAGGTAGATAGAGAGGTAGATAGATAGATAGGTAGATAGATATATAGGTAGATCGATAGATATGTATGAAACTCTTGACTATGATGCGTGGACAAAATCGAAAAAAAGCGGCATATATTATTAATCTCTTCTAAATGGTTAATTTGTTTTATAAAAAAAAATTAAATGAGATGGTAATAGTAAACACTACTTAATTTTCATTTAAGTTCATTTAGGCCTGTATGTGAAATTCCTTAACTTTTCGGACACAAAATCCTACTTTGTAAATAGATCCACATTTGGGGGAAAACTGTAACATATCACATATGATCGGTATTCTTAAACGTATCAATGAACTGAAAAAGACAGCAAGCAGGTAGATGGACAATATTAAAGTGACCGCAGGCTTTCTTCCTCTTAGGCCCAGACATACCGGAAACTGAGTCATTTGCATGCCGCTGGTTCTGCCGTGAACATACACTGAAATGTTGAGTACAAATTAAGCTGGATCAAACTAACTAACTCAGCGGAAAAGAGTCCTTCTTGAGGATAGAACAATCGTTCAACTAATGAAGAATTATCCTACTTTTGTGGAGTGACCATGCTCTTGAACTGCATGAAGTATTTCATAATTTCACATCTTATTTATATTTAATATCGACTTAAACGTTAGCCTTACACCCACTTATGTGTATTCCAGGATGGCCTAATTCTTCTAGTATTCCGATTAGAAATTTAGTTTGTAATTCACATTTTTTTTCCTTGCGTGTCATATGACCCTGCTGTCTCCTCGTACTTGGCTCGATAATTCTAATAATATTCAAAGAAGGATACAAACGGTGAGGCATCTCATTATGTAGTGACATGCAGCCTCGATTCACTTCCTACCTGACAGGTCCGCGTATCCTCCTGCACATTTTATTCTCGGCCTATGTGTATCCTTCCCACAACGAGAGAGCGGTTAGTCTTCATATGCAAATATTAATCCGATCAGAGTCCTGTGTGAAATGAGCTCGCAGATCAAGACAGTTTGTAAAGCATGCCTGTCCAGTTGTCTTACATTCTAATCCAGGTTTAAACGCTGCAATTATATATATGGAAAGCAACAAGTGATTTCAAAGTTGCATCCACACAGCACACGTTTAAAGGCAGGACATCACACGATGACTGTAGGTTTCCCCGACAAGAGTTTATTTAAATATTATGAGAGAACTGACATTGCATTTCGTGAGCCATGTTTTATTTAATTATGTATTAATGCTGTCAGTTGCTCACACAACGGCCTGGCTCATTTGCAAAGGATAGCAGAATCATATCAAGTTAAAAACATTTTAGCAATTCAAGTGTTTAAGCTTCTTCACTAATTTTGACCTGTGTTATGACTTTTGGTACTTTCATGTCTGAAAACTAAATTCACACCAATACGTATAGCAAAAGCACATATTAAGTGTTGTGAAACACAATTTAGATTTTTTTTCGATAGAAAATAAAGTGAGAAATAGGGCTGTTAAATTAATGCCCTCAATTGTACCCCTGTATGAAAATGAATTACTTCGATAATGACGTCTTCTGGGATGTGGTGCCGTATAGATCTTGTATAAACCGACGTTTCGGAGGAACACATCGCCTTCATCTTCAGGGTAAAGATCCGCGAGCGAGGAACCAACATGAGCAGGTGACTGCAGATTCTCTGCAGCGATACGTACCGCCGAAACGTCGGTTCACACAAGATATACACGGCGCCATATCCCAGAAGACTACATTCTTCATAGTCACCGTCGTGGAAACCTCAAATCTGACGTAAGTGCTTCCATTCCGAAATAAGAGAAAATTTATCTGAAGGGAGTGTAATTGTAGGTATCCTTAGCAATTCAGTTTATGTCAATGCGAACAAATGCATTTTAAATGAAAGGCGCTAAAAACGTCGTTAGACCAAAATAAGAGGATCATGATTTTTTTTTCGAATGATTTGAATGGAACATGTGACAGCAGCGAGGCACATCGCGGATATCAGACGTAAACTTGGAGCCCCTTACGTGAATGTAGGTTAATGCGAGAGTACGAGTATGTGTAGGAAGACGATAAGAAACAGAAGAGAAATGTGGTTTGTGGTTCATTTCTCGACGTTATCAGTATCAAAATGCTAATGGTATATTTGGTTAATATCGTACCGGAAAGAATTTGTAAGGAGGCGGTCGTGGTCCGACCGAGGTAAAGCAAGTGTGATGTAACTTCGAACAAGGCCAAGAGTAACCTTGAATGCGCAGAAGTAAAATTTCAGACAAGGGGGTGATTTCGAGGGCGTGAGAAGTGACAGGCTTACGTGACACTTGCTTTACTGTCTCAGCATTTGGCTGGAGGGACTGAGAAATTCCACGAAAACCCTCAGTCAAGATAGCCGGGACATGAGTGTGGTTGGCACCAAGCACCTTGAGCATACATGTGTATGATTGTGCCTCTACACAAATATGCTCGTTCAAAGGAAAGAAAAAGAAGAAAAAGAAGGTAATAAGAAAGATAATTATTGTGAAACTGTCTAAAAAGAGCAAGAAGAGAGACAAAGAATTACGCTATTTTTACGCACAAAATAACTTGTGGACTTATATTTACGTGTTACACCGAAGTGCATGTGTCTAGAAGTGCCTAGTACTTTTAATATATTGTAACCCAAGAACAGTTCGGTATTGTAGCGGAAATATTTGCACGAGTGAAGTAACAACGCCATAATTTAATTTCGTTGGCCAACCCTCAGAATTATCACTGATCCAGTGACTGAG
This sequence comes from Cryptotermes secundus, assembly GCF_002891405.2. Lineage (NCBI taxonomy): Eukaryota > Metazoa > Arthropoda > Insecta > Blattodea > Kalotermitidae > Cryptotermes > Cryptotermes secundus. Next base: position 317,446 of record NW_019725418.1, read on the forward strand.
GCTAGCTCTTTCTAAGGGACCCAACAGAGTAGGTGTCTTCCCTCACCTGAGGACGGAAACAGATCCAGTCTCGGAAACGTTGTGTTTATTACTTAGTTGCTTAGAATCCGGACGATGGACAAAGTCCGAAAACCCAGTATCTCTGCGTGTTATACACCATCGTCAGAACCATATAGTATCTACTCAGAATTATCGCTCCGACAGTAAGTTGAAGTGCTGCTACATACAGGACCCACTGAGTTAAGTGTTTGTTGTGTATAGTGTTGATGTTTGTGTTGGCACGTTGGATGTGTTGCTCTGTAATGCTCTGGTGCAAGTGCTCGCGTGCAGACTGAACATATATATTATTCTAGTGCTTGTTTCGCTAAAATCAACAAAGAGAGACATTAGTCTCACACTAGAGCAGCATTTGGAAACCGGCGGGACATCAGATCTGGATGATATAAATTAATTCATTCGCACAGAATTAACTTAACACAAAAACATTTCCTGGGAATGTCTTCTCATTACTGTGGAATGTTCTAACAAAACATGAACACGCTACTCAAGCTCGCCAGAGATACTAAAAGAACTTCGGACGTTGATTCTATATAATTATAGAAATGAAATACACTGTCAAATTTTTACAAATAATAAATTTCCATGACGAATACAATATTAAAATTTATATTTATCTATCTATCTACCTACCTACCAACCTACCTACCTACCTACCTATCTGTATTTATCTATCTATCTGTCTATATATCCATCCATCCATCCATCCATCCATCCATCCATCCATCCACAGACACCGAGCAGTGCGGACGTGTCTGCCCAGCGCTCCGTGAACCGCCTGTAAATAGCGAAAATCATAACCATAACTCACAGTGTGCTACGACTTAACTACTTTTCCATAGTTGTGAACGTTCTGAAAATCTTACTACTATATATACTACAAATAAAATAATAAAATTAAAATAACCGTGTGCTAACATACAATAAGTGTAATACTGTGAAGCAGCAAGGCTCCAGAACAACGATCCAACCACCGCAATGAGCGACCGGGAGGACGAAATGGAAGATAGTCGTCCCAATGGCAACAACAACAACAACAACAACAAAAATAACAACAACAACAACAGTACCTGTACAACAACCACGGTAAGGAACATGTCGGCTGGTGTGATCATTGAAAACATGAGTACCAGCAACGGTGCAAATAAGGGAACCAGTACAACCAAGGACATACAGCAGATAACCTGTAATACACCACAACAGACCCCCTCCCCACCTACTCCCAACAACACAACACCCAAACACAGTGAAACACCCACCAAATTCACAGCATACGCTAATCAATCTAACTATACGCCACACAGAAAATTCGTAGTAATATTTGAAGCCGTAGATGGCTTCACAATTGAACAGTACTTTAGGACAATAGCGGACAGTATTGGGGGCAGTAACATAAAATACGCCTCAAGGCTGAGTGGCGGAAGAATCTGTGTGTATCTTGCCTCAGAGTCTTACGTTCAGGAAATATGTGGCCATGGCGGAATAAACATTAACGAAACATTCATTCAATGCAGGCCGTATATTAGGGCATCAAAAAGAGTCATACTCAGTAATGTCCTCCCCGACATTCCTGACGATTCATTGATCCCGTTACTGCATAGCTTTGGGAAACCTACGTCCCGTCTCTCACAACTCTCCATCTCCACAGCCCATCCAGACCTAAAACATATAAAATCCTTCAGAGGAATGGTATACTTGATAATACCTGACATGAAAAATATTCCATCTACAATAAACGTAGATCACGAGGGGGTAAAATATGTAATTTACGTCTCGTGTGATGACATCACATGCAGCAACTGTCATAAACCAGGCCACGTAGAAACAAACTGCCATACAAAAACACAGTCAAGGTTAGGCCCCATTACTTTTGCGGACCTGGCAGCAGGAAGAAGAAAAACACACCCCCAACCCCCCACTCCACAATCCGCCAGCACAACAACGCCGGACGCCAACGCGAAGAAGCAAGCAAACACCATGGACAACACAACGATTTTCCCTGTACTTACTCCGCCGCGACAGAGACTCCAACCAACGGAGAACACAAACATATCAACAAAAATGCAGCATATAGATCACGTTCCCCTCACTTCGAAGCCTCAAGGTCAACAAAATCCCAAGCAGACTGGCGAACGGAAACGGCATACGGAACACCATCAAGCATCGGAGAGAATGGACGATGCACCAGAACCCTGCACCCCCTGTCCCACACCCCAAACCTTCGAAACGAAGAAAACCAACCGGGGACACGAACAACAGCAACAACATCCACAAAACACACATGAATCAATGGAAACAATAGACGGGAAAGATTTCACTGATTTGGAATCGCTATTCGCTGACGAATCCGAAGACCTGCAAGAGCCACCCAGAAATACAACGCCAATAACGCCAAGAGACAGAACAACGATAGCTGATCACAAAGCCATCGACACACTATGCGACAACTTAAAAGAACAAGGCAAGCACCCCATATCACTTAACACCTTTTCACACTTCCTCAAAGCTTGTAGAAGACAGAAAGACCCCAAAGTGATAGCCAAAGAACACACCAGCAACACTACAGGACTTGTCAGCATGCTGGAGGAGAATCTGTTTCAAACGAAAGACTACAATCTACGTAGAAGGATGAAACGCATACTTGACAGCCTGAAATAAAAGAAAAACAGAACACAAGAAACGACCACTGCATATCCTATCTAAATAATTAAAAAAAGCATATGTACTTGCTACGACTCATCATTATGGTCAAGATACTCACCCTCAACCTACGAGGCATAAAAGGACTAAAAAAGCAGAACAACTTGGCCGTATATGCCAAGCGACAACGAGCAGATATCCTCCTATTACAGGAAACAAACCTCCTAGATATAGCAGACCTCCCAGCACTACACCAGAATAACATAATACAAAACCCAGCAATACATGTAAGTTCCGGAACAGCCATTTGTATATCCACCTCACTCCACTCGCATATAACGATACACTCACAGCAAAACCTTGTACCTGGTTATCTACAGACCTGCCACATCACCCTGCATAATACCGAATTCCAAATCCTAAACATATACATGCCGATAAACACGATTCAAGCCACAGAAGTCACAAACACATTAAAAACACATCTAGACAATATACCAACAGACAGACAGATCCTCATTGGAGGAGACTGGAACGTCACCTTAACGCCTCAAGACAGGGAAAACCACACGGAGAAACGAACGGCACTAGCCCAACTAATAAGCAGACTTATCCAAATGTACAACTTAATCGACGTGTGGAGAAGCTTCCATCCAGGAAGCAATCAATACACATACCGCGGGAATCAAACAACGCACCCAAAATCCAGACTAGACAGGATATATATCTCTAAACAATGGTTCCACCAAACACACTCCCCTCAAATAGGCCCCCTTTTCGCAGACCACGCAGGACTCTCCCTCAATTTAATCACACCGCAAAGAAAACAGCGCTCAACTCTTTGGAGATTTCAAAATCAACTCCTCAACGACAACACCCTCACCGACATCATAACTACCATCATAAAATATTATGCTGCCGCAGCCAAGGAAAAAGGAGACATACAACAGTTATGGGATGACATGAAACAAGAGCTCAAACTACAAACACAAAGATACGAAGAGCATCAAAGAAGACAAAAGAATCAGCAATACGAAGAACTAGAGCAACAAATAGAATATCTGACAAAGAAACAGACTCTAACCGAAACCGAAGAACGAGTTCTCAACACAACAGGAACGACACTACAACAAAAATTTCAACGAGACGCCAAACGCCGAATACTACAGAACTACAACCTAAACCAAAACCCCCAAAAAATACAACGACCCATTTTTCCCAACCAAACCTCCCCCCACACACCACCCCAACTCAAAACCCTTAAAATACAAGACACCCTTATCACGGAACCTAACCGAATCCGGCAAGAAGTGCGAAATTACTACCGAGAATTCTACAACTCAAAAGGAAACAACCCCAACATAAGAGAAGACTTATTCTCCGAAATACCAACCCTAGACGAAGATGAACAACACAAATGCGACGCCCCATTAACCTTGAATTAACTCCTAAGTACTCTCAAAAACTCCAAACCAGTAAAATCACCCGGGCTAGATGGGCTCACCTATGAATTTTATAAGCAATTCTGGAAAGAGCTAAGCCCCTTCCTCCTACAAGTGGCCAACACAAGCTTTCAAAAGGAACAACTGCCCGCATCCATGCTTAACGGAATCGTCACCCTCATTCCCAAGAAAGGAGACCTCGCACAACTGGACAATTGGAGACCCATCACCTTACTGAACACTGATTACAAGCTAATAACACGCGCACTCGCCAAACGACTGACAGCAGTGCTCCCCCATCTTATCACCTCTGATCAGAGCTACTGTATACCCAACAGAAGCATTCACACCAACCTACACCTTATCCGGGACTCCATAGACTAAGTCAACCAACACGCTCTCCCACTCGCAGTCATATCGCTAGATCAAGCCTCCGCGTATGACTGCGTCGAACACCCATACATATTCCACGTGCTAGAAAAGTTCGGATTCGGCAAAAGCTTCATTAAAAACATACGCACAATATACCACAATGCCCAAGGGCTAGTGAAGATCAGCGGTGTGCTCACAGCCCCTTCCCATATGCCAGAGGAATTCGACAAGGAGACCCCCTATCCGGACCACTATTCAGCCTAACCATTGAACCCTTCCTAATAATGTGTAACAACAACCTTCAGAATTATGGGCTCACAGTAACCTCCACCGACAACAGAACACTTGTCACCACTGCATATGCGGATGACGTCACTGTCTTCATCACCCAAAACGAAGGTTTTCCACAACTACTACACACATTCATGACCTATGGAGGCCAGGTGGCACACTCAACGTACAGAAGTCAACAGGATTATTCGCAGGAAACTGGAGAACACGCACAGACAACCCCTTAGGATTCCAATGGAGTACACAAGGAAGGAAGTTCCTTGGAATCTACCTTGGAAACACAGCAGCATGGCAACAGCAAAACTGGTCTGAACTGGAAACCAAAACCAGAACGGGACTTCATCAATGGAAGAAAACGTCCTATACTACGTCTTTCCAAGACCGGAAACGCACACTCAACCAAATAGTCAGTGCCAAACTCACTCATGTAATCACAATACTACAACCCACCAGCGACTTTCTGAATACAATGGACAAACAAATGGTATAGTTCATATGGCAAGGACAGAACCTGAAGCATCCCAACTTCGTTTATGGAAAACTAGAAGACGGCAGAATAGAAATCCATCACCTCCCTAGCCGCACCCAAAACCTAAGAATCACATTCCTAACCAAATTCATCGCCAACAATAATAGAGGGAACGCATGGCACTTCCAGGCTCATGACACCCGAGCATATGCCCCAGTAATAGAAGCAGAGGATATCCTCAAGCTAAGGCTAAAACCAGCCAAATATTCAGCAATGCCATCCTTCTACGCTAGCGCCTTGAAGGCCTGGCACACCATGAACCCCATCCAAAACCCAAACCTACAATCCTATGACAACCTAAGGAGCACCCCCATACAAGATTCCACACTCCTAACCCCACACATCTCCGGCCACAGCTTGAATTTTGAAATGACCTGGAACCGACTAAGCATCAACTACGTAGGTGAGCTACTCAAGGACGACGGTGAATGGATACAAACAGAGGACATAAACACGGAACACTGCACCCAACCAACCATCCGCAGACTGACAGCCAATCTCAAAACAGCAGAAACATATTTTCCGGCACCATTATCCCAACCTACCGGCCAAAGCCACCCCCCTCCAACCCCACCATACCTTCGTTGTCCGACAATCCAACAACAATTTAATTGCGCTCCCCGTACCTAAACGCACAGTGTACAAACACTTCCTCAAGCTCAACCTAAACAAACACATTTTAGTAAACGGAGAATGCTACTGGAACTTAGGGAAACCCAAATGGGAAGCAGCATATCAGCCCCCATACTTAGCAAAGACGGCGATATAGCCTGGAAAATCCTGCACAACCGAATAACAACGACCCAGCAACTCCACCGCTGGAAGAAAAAAGATACACCGGACTGTCCTTGGTGCCCTGGCACCTCAGGGATAACTGAACATACGACTACCCCCTTGCCGTAGACTTCTGTAACAAACTCACAAAAACACTTCATAAACTACTAGGACCACACACACTACAGAAGAAACACATCCTTTATGGCTACCCTTCACTACACACCACCCCACATCAACTTGCAAACTTCCTGATAGTCCTAGCCAAATCCACACTCTACAAAACATTCTTAGCAACATCAGCAAACAGCACAAATCACCAAGCAGCCGACTACTACCGCATGTTCCAACTGAGACTGCATTTCCGTCTGCAACTAGAAATGCACCACAGTATTTGGAGAAACGACTCGGAAATCTTTCAGACCTACTGGCTACACAACAACATCCTCGGCAAAATCGCAAACGGACGTATCATACTCAACAACAACCTTTAAACATCAACATGTAAAAAGAAAATATAAGCCTCGATATATATATATNGCCAACGTGTGACTACTTCTACACAGGACAACACACACAGAATAAACGCAGCATTCATGCCTTTAGTGGGATTCGAATCCACGATCCCAGCGTTCAAGCAAGCGAAGACTTTTCATGCCTGAGACCGCGCGGCCAATGCGATCGGCTTCTAAAACCTGCACGTGTAGTTGTAAAAATGCACTTCTTGGAAAGGAAGCTTTGTCTTAACACGGATGGACTACAGATTTTGAAAACAAAATGGAAAAAGAGACGCAAAGTGCGAGGTTTGAGAATCACTGCATCAGGTTACATTTAGCCTATATTCAACGACCGCTTTTATGTGTCTGGGTTTCTAAATCAGACAATTCTGCAGCCATCACGTATAGGCCCTTACGTTGCTCATATTCAGAAATGAATTTTGAAGTATCAACTTTTATCAAATTTGGCAAGTCTCCTGGAACGGGGAGTCAGCCAAATGGAACGCTTCTGTTTCTGTGCCCCGAGTGATAGTTTTCCTGCGAAGCAAGACGGTACTAGCCTCAGGCTCCTTCTCCACAAGCGTTCGTGGCGCGTCTTATAGATTCATTTGACGTAAACGGAGTTGTTTCCGCACAGCCACGCAGATCAACTTCTAGTTCAAGCTCAGCGTCTCAGCAGAATAATTATCAGTCGTGCGGCTCTGTGGAAACAGCTCCATTTAAATCCAATTGTTCCTTAAGTTGCGCCATGAATGCTCGCGGAAAAGGAGCCTTGGCCCAAGGCCCGTCTCCTCTCACGTGTTTCACTAACACGCTCGTAATTTGTCACTGGCTGAAAGTTGCAGTGGGCACTAAACTTAGCAGGTAAAGAAATTCAGTCTCACAGGCATTTGTCTCCATAATTGATACGTCTACAACATAGCTCAGTGTGTATATTGACTGAACTACGGGCGGATTCCAGTCTGCTCTTGGGTTCACCCAGGCTACGCTACAATGCATATCCGGGGCTTTTCTGAGGGAAAAGTGCTCCGGGAGTAAAGCTAACCTTCATCCAGTGCTTAAGATAAAGAATGGCTGGAGCTGTGCCTCCACAAGAGGCAGATGATAGTGAAAGTTACCCCTGAAGAGAAGTGTGGGTCGTGTCCTTTCCTGCGTTTTCTGGAATGTTCTAATTCAGAATTAAGTTCTGAAAGTACGTATTCTTCCAGTTACTGGGTTTGTATCCTTTCCCTTCTTCTAGGAGAGGGGACGACAGTAAGCCCGTCTATTGTGGGAGCAAGTGTACGTCACACTTTGTGAGGGTAAGCTTAAGGTAAGGGCAAATTTTTCTCTGTGCTTAACTAGTTAAGCAATATAAATTTAAGGTATATGGGGGAGTGGAGTTATAGTTCCACAATTTTTACCTCGGCACTAGATGGAAGTGAGTGGGTAGGAGACTGGCTGAGCACCAGCGCTGCTCTGGACGCTGTGGAGAAAAGAAGAACTCTTGTTCTAAGGGATATCGAGACCGGGTCGTCCAGCTCGTAGCCCGTCGCTATATCGACAGAGTTGTCCCTCCGGGTTTCGGTGGCGGCAGAAATACGGAAAGAAATTCCTGTGTAGATATGTCTGAATTTCCCACTGGTGTGTAGACACGGAAAGTAACTTGAAAGCAGACTCTAGTAAACAGAAACCAGACGATCTTTGGGAAATGATCATCCAACAGCCAGTGTTACTGATGATGACGTAACCTCCTTCCCATAATTGTTAGAGTTTATATTAAATACTCAAACAAAATAGAGGAACAAGTTTTACTTCTTAAGATAGGGATAAGGTAAAGCTATTCCTGTAACAGGACGTGAAGGCCCATAGGGTTGTGAGATGTCGAGGCTCCCACATTTTCTCTAGGCAATCGGCTCACAGATGGAGGTGAGGTTGTCAGACTCATGCGCCGGTCGCAATTTAGTCCCCAGAATATTCCTGGTTCTCATTTCTGTTGGAGGGTGAGTCGACCCCAGGGTCATAGTGAGGCTAGAATGGTTAAGTCAACTGAAAAATCCAGTGAACTCATTTGGAACGGAACAAGCGACCTTTCGGCTTGTAGCATAGTGGCTCAACCAACTACACTACCTCGTGCCTCGAAATATAGTGTCAGCAATTTTTAATGACACAGAGCTACTCGTATTACCCTATAAATATGCATAATTCTGCATAAGACTCTTCGTTTCAGATCTCACATTTTATATTCGTACTGCCTATAAAAAGGATTAGGCACACTGTGAGGAACACTCAGCTGTCAAGAGTTTCAGATCCTTCCCTCCCTCCAAAGAAAATACAGCACACACAGTAATTAGAAGTCAATGGAGAAACAATCCAATAATTGCCGGGATATCTAACACCGGATACTTTTTCGTTATTTTTGCCTCCCCCTTCCGGTGAATCCCCTTGCTTGCACTGCACGGCCGGCTGGCGGTGACAACTGTTGGAAGTGGAGAAGGCACTGCTAGGCAGCCGGGTGGGGAAAACCTGTGTTCATTCTTTCGTTGATTCGTACCTTACATAAGATCAACACTAGGCACAATAGATCACTGTGGTCGCGGTGCAAGGGCCAAGAAGGCCCACCCCTTATACATTCATACATAAAATCAAACCCGCTCCTCGCCACAATATTGTAACATCAGGAATACAAAGCAGAAGTACAGGTCATATCATGTGATATGTGCAAGAGGTGTAAGCATTCATGCATTTGTATCAGTGGCAACAAATACACTCTATGAACAGTCCTGGCTGCTTTATCTCTGGGGAAAAGCCAATGGCTGGATGTTGGGACAACGTAGAGAATTCCGAGCCCTTGTTTGTCCAGTCCTTGGCCAGTCGCTGTACCGATATCCCGGCTCACCGATAGAGTTGGGATATTTAATATATTTGATCCTCCAATCAGGCTTATGCATAGGCATTTCGCCCAAAGAAATAAGAAATCCTTATGGAAAAAATTTAGAAACCTAAAATCAACTGGATTCAAAATTGCGACAGAATGCAAAGAAGCAGACTTATGACAAGCCAAAAAATGTCCAATTATGTGGATAAAGGAATTAGCCAACGTCATTATAAGCAAATTTCTGGCTGAATGAGGCTGCAACGAGTCTGAATGATGATGATACCTCAAGATCTGTAGAAGCAGAGTGACTGCCAGTTAGAGGCTACCATGCAGGACAATATTCACGTGACTGTACTGTTTAGAAATGCTCTGGACGTTCAGAAGCGTGATCACGCCTAGGCATACATTTGTCCAAGGACAAGATTTGCATGTCAGGACCCACGTGCAGTGCACCGCAGCAAGGCTCAGGGTAATTTAGGAATATCGCTACTGATTGCTGCAGGGCTGGCAAGACGGAGCTATGGACTTGAGCAGAGGTGAAGGATCGTGCCAAATTCCACGGCTTTCGCAGCTTCATTTTCAGTATTCTTTTCTGTAGTTAGCTGGCGAATTATCCTGTATCAAACTCAGAGGTTGTGTGGAATTTCGGCTTTGACGGCCCACAATGCAGTCATTATCTTCACGGTTAACGAGGCCGAATTAAAATGCTGTACGACGCATGGGTCTTCGATGTGTAGTCTCCATGTCCTCTTTCTATCGAAGATGAAACCGAGATATTTAACACAATTTACGAACGGGATCTTCTGTCCATTCTGTTGGAGGTCGTCCTTAGGCATTCCACATCTTCCAGAGAAGTAGATCGTCTGAGTCTTCCCTTCATTGATCTTTGTGCTCCAGTGCTGACACCATGACCTCACAACAGTGAGGCCGCGCTGGAGTTTATTGAAAACGGGATGCTCATGTTTCTCTGTTGCGTATATACTCGTATGCGTACCGTCCGCGAACAGAACAAGGTGAATTCTAGGTGCCGCGGAGGCATCATTTATGTATGGACTGTACAATATTGGAACAAGGACAGAATATTGTGGCACCCCTGCCGCTACTTCCCTGGGAGAATATAGTTCGCCTTCAACTGAAACTCTAAATTTTATCTTAGTTGATAAAGATGTAATCAGTTTAACGAGACTTGCCGAAAATTATAGCTCTGACAACTTAGATAGTAGGTCGGGGTGCCATGCTGTGTCAAAGGCTTTATCGACATCCAAGAACACAGCAGCCGTCGATCTGTTTGTGTTGGCAGATGGAAGGTTCCGCCACACTGGCAATACCTACGCCCCGGAAGCAAGTCCTGATGCGGGAACAACCGCTGTACGAACAGTGAGAACGGTAGACGGGATCATTGAAATCTCCTAACTGAATTTTCATGTGGTATTTAGGAAATTTCTCGAATACACGCTCTAGTACTTCGTAGAAGCTCTCCTTCATATCATCCATTTATCCCCTCTTGAGTCATGAACATTCAGAAAGATGACATCACACCAGCGACCTCTTAGCATTATGTACGACATCGTATCACTAACAAACCCTACCATCTTTAACTGCTGATAAGATTCTCTTATGTACGAAAAGACGTATATATTATTCATGGTTCTTATTCCCCTGGCTTTAGAAAAATGAACTTTCGCCTGCAGGTTCGGTGCCCCCTCTCTCCCATCTGAGCTCCTGTACTCCCACTAAATCTAACTTCCGCCACTGCCCTAAGCAAACCTGCCTTACACATACTTCTGACATTCGCGCTACCAAATCTCATTATAATTTTCTTTCGCTTAGGTCGTTTATCCAAAGAATTCGTTCAGGGCCGAGGTTTCTTGTGATCTTTCGTAATAAACTTATTTTCTTACGCACCCCTTGTCGACTGTCTGCGACTGCTTATTCAATATATTCACATCAAGAGGGGTACGCATTAGCGTAGTTGGTTGAGGCACTATGCTACAAGCCGGAAGGTCGCGGGTTCAAATCCCGATGAGGTCATTGGATTTTTATCAATTGACCTAATCCTTCCAGCCGCACTATGGCCCTGGGATCGACTCAGCCTCTAACAGAAATGAGTACCAGGAATTAATTAAATAATTTGGGAGTAAAGTGGGGCCGGCGCGTAAGACTGACAACCTTACCGCCATCTTTGAGCCTATTGTCTAGATAATGTGGGACCCTCAACGTCTCACAACCCTATGGGCCTTCACGGCCTATTACAGGGATAGCTTTACTTTTTTTTTTTTTTCTTTTAAAGCCACAAGAACGTGAAGCTGACCACTCACCTCCGTCTAGTGTCGAGGTCAAGAAGGGTGGAGCTATACATCCACTCCTCCTCACGTCTTCACGGCATGGTGCTTAATTAATTAAGCGCACGAATAACTTCGCTATTTTACATTTTCTTGTAAGAAATGCAAGTATAAAGATGAATGGAATGGCGTATGGCAACTGTTCCCGTTACAGTTATGTTGCATTCACGGTCCCCTATCTGGATGCACAGGTACTGAAGTGTGTGCCACTGCGTACAGTTCTGTATGGGTGTGATGTTCGGTCCTCTCCCAACGGAAGATAGCGTACTGGGAGCCCGTGGCAACTGGGAGCCGACGGCCGCGCCATAGCTCAAGCGGTTAGTCCCTGGATTTCCACCGCGGCGGCCCGGGTGCGATCCCGGGTCTGGTCAAGTGGGATTTGTGGTGGACAAAGTGGCCCTTGGGCTGGTTTCTCCGAGTACTTCGGTTTCCCCTGTCAATCTTCATTCCACAAATTGCTCCACAATCACCCTCACCTATCAACTGAGGCCGCAGTACAAGGGACTTAGTCCCACCCCACTACCGTTAAAAAAACTGGTAGCTGAGCAGACTCGGGCTAGTTTCATGACGAGGGGCTTCATAATTTGCAGACCTACGTCCCAGCAAATATCTCCAGGGCGATCATATCAAGTGAGATTAGATGACTGGGCATATTTCATTCATGCGAGATATCAGAAAGGCAAACAAAATTACAGTCAGTGAGACCTAAACGAAGAAAAGTTGATATTGTAATGGATCTTAAAGAAGTGAGGTGTAAGGGTGAAGACTCAAGTCAAAGTTATGTTACGACCGACGGCCAGTCGGCCAGTCTATCTTGATGTCAACACCCATCTGCTTTTACGACAAGGTTTTCATTAATGTCAGCATTTGCGGGTATGTTGATGTGGAGCACTCTCCCTCTCGAGATGACACGTCTGTCGTTTACCGTCACTGCTGATCCTCGTCAGCGCAGTCATTCTCGGGTCCGAGTCCCGTGGGACTTGAGACTATATTTTACCCTCTCAGTTTCGAGACTTCCATTTTCGTCACGACTGGCCGGGTTACGGTGGAGGTATTCTAAACCGCCTCCACACGGGATAGGATTCAGACTACTTCCTTTGGTTCAAAGTATACTCCATTAGCGGACGGGTGTGACCACAGGGTTTATTCGTCCGTTTATATAAACTATTTGGAATTTCTTAGCTGAGCATGTTAGTTTATAAAGAAAAACTGTTCTGTGTGTAATTAGTTAATTGGTCGCTAAATGAGACAGGAATTATTAAATCGTTTTTTAAATATTCTATGTACCGACGTCTGACAACTACTTAAACAGAAAATAATGATGAAGAAAGCAGTCTTCTGGGATTTGGCACCGTGTATATGTGGTGTTAACCGACGTTTCGGAGGAACGTCGGTTAACACCACATATACACGGTACCAAATCCCAGAAGACTGCTTTCTTCATAGTCACCGCCGTGAAAGCCTGAAATCTTACATCGAAAATAATGATGTTTGAAATCAGTAAAATGTGGCATTACCCCCCCCCCCCC
>NW_019725418.1:330829-416844 GCF_002891405.2 Cryptotermes secundus
TTGCTGCAACAGAGGACGGCGCAGCAATGGCGCAGAAGCACACTAGTCCCTTTTCGGTCTCTTTTCCTTGGCCTTTCTCAAGCATTTGTAGCATCTTCTACTACTGCCTTTTTTTCTAGGCCTGACTGGTTCCAGGACAAACTGTTCTGCGACTTTTTACTTTGGTAACAACTAACTACTATGGCGCTTCTCACCATAACATCGCTAGACAATGTTCTAATTAATTTAGATCAGTGAAAAGGATCCAGTTGTCATTACAATTCTGGCTCCAGGTTCAGTATTCCCTCAAACATGAAATAACAAATGTATTCGCTGCCTAACAATTTTGACAGCGTAAGGTGTACTAAGAAAGCATTCCATTTGTAAAGTTCAGTGACTGCAAAATCATGAACTTCTGGGGCTGAAACTAAACTATCCAGCTTGAACAGCGAATTAAAATGTGCTTAACTTTGAACATAAAAATTGTGTTAGATCCGAGAAAGCTGATTTGTTTGTGGTTAAGCTGAAAACCACGGGCCAGTAAATTTATATTATATAAAAATATTATTAATATTACTCAGGCGGTCTGTGTGCTGGAATGTTCGCAAAAAGGGAAATGTTTTGTTCGAAGGTAAATTTGCTTTGCTGAAGTTTCTTATTCGCCGTTATGAAATAGCTCAAACTGCAAAACAAAATGTCTCTATGATTGTCCGGTTTGCGGCCCACTGTACGTTTAAAATGCAACAAAAATAAAACAATTAAAATCGTTACTGCAATAAAAGATGGACGTTTATTATTCAGATATGGCTCCATCAGATTTACAGAAGAAACGAAGAGAGTTTCAGGAAGTGGACTCGACTAACGACTAATTACGAAGTTCGAACTTGAGAGAACTGTGAAAATGTGAAGACTTTAGAGAGGAAACGCAGCATCACTGTTTATGGGCTGTGATATACCGCCTCTGTGGTCTAGTGGTCAGAGTTCCTGCCTACAGATCCAGAGGTCACGGGTTCGATTCCGATGTTACCAGATTTTCTGAGAGGTAATGGGACTTGAATGGAGTCCACTCAGGCTCGTGAGGATACTTGAGGAGCTATTTGAAGGAAACAGCGGCTCGGGTCTAGAAAACCGAAATTAACGGCTGGGGGATCTGTTGCACTGACCACGCGACACCCTCTATGCACAAAAGTTGGCACTAACTTCGCCGATAAGCGGCGGTCGCTCGGTGGGTATAGTTCGCTTGCGGACTAGAGACCACGGAGTTTTCTTTTTGTTCGTTTGGGACTCAGGTAGACGTAATGCTGTAGTTATGGGCATGAAAACAAATTAAGAATATTTTTAAATATTATGTTATTTAACAAGGGAGGGGGGAACTCGGTAGCATAGTTGGTTGAGGAACTATGCTACAGCCCGGAAGTCGCGGGTTCGATTCTCAATGAGGTTAATGGATTTTTGCATCCTCAATATGGCCCTGGCTTCGACTCAACATCTAACACAAATGAGTATCGGGAATCTTCCTGGGAGTAAAGGGAGGCCAGGGCGTAAGGCTGACAACCTCACCGCCAACATTGAGCCAATTGTCTAGAAAAGTGGAAGCCTCGACGTCTCACAACACTATGGGCCTCCACGGCCTGTTGCAGGGATAACTTTACTATATAGGTCAGCTAGTGTACTGACTGAGCTATGAAAACTGGACGACCGATGAATCGGAGCTTGATTCCTGGCAGATGCAAGAGATTTCACTTTCCTGCAATGCGTCCAGACAGACACTGAGACCCACCCTGCGTAAGGGGCACTCTATCCACAGGGGCAACACAGCCAGGAGCACCAGGAGTGTTGCTGGCCGGTCATCTCTACCCAGTACCGACGGTAGAAAGCTGTGGAGTTGTTCATACACACGCCATATGCTGCATCTTCATGGCGTGGCGCTTAATTAATTAAGCAAATCTGCAGTTTTGCTGTGTATACTTTTATAGAAAGCCAGACGTGAGGAGGGTGCCACTGGGCCTATACAACATACTCACTCACTCACTCACTCACGGAGCTGAGCCCTTCATGAGAAGCCGCCAGTTGGGCAGCTACTCAAGAACTTCCCAGCACTTTATGGAACCCGAAAGTTCATTACCGTGTTCACAAGAGCCCTTCACTGGTCCCTATCCTGAGCCAGATCAATCCAATCCATACCATACCGTCCTAGTTCTCTAAGATCCATTTTAATATTGTCCACTCACCTACGCCTTGGTCTTCCCAGTGGTATCTTTCCTTCTGGCTTTCCCACCAATATCCTATATGCATTTATCCTCTGCCCCATTCGTGCTACATGACCTGCCCACCTCATCCTCCTTGACTTGATCATTCTAACTATACAGTTTTCTCCAACCTCCTGTCACTCCATCTCTCTTCAGTCCAAATATTCTCCTCAACACCCTCTTCTCAGACACCCTCAGTGAGTGTTCCTCCCTTAATGTCAAAGACCAAGTTTCACACCCATACAGAACCACGAGCAAAATTATATTTCTTTATATTCTAATTTTTATGTTTTTGACAGCAGGCGAGAAGACAAAGGTAGCAAGCATTACCCGAGTTCAGTCTCCTCTTAATTTCCTCCTCAATCAGGTTTAAATTTGTTACAGTCCTATACAACCTAACCTAAATACGTGTAAATTTATCCCAGCGAACTTGCATGAAATCCTTACCAAATATTTCGACATAAAAATATAAAGACAAAGACAAATAAAATGAAAGATGTAAAGACAAATCCGGTTGTGAACATTCGCCAGCTTGAATGGCGCCAGTCTGTGCACAGAGACTTCAATCCGTGCCCGTGCTGCCGTCTCAAGGAACATTCTAACATGTAGAACATGCCGCATACAGTAAATTTGAATTGAGCGCAAAATTATAATTTTCACTCTGAATTTGCATATGTCAGCCGAGGATGATAATGCAACTACGCAAATCACACGTTAAGCAGCAGAGTAAGTGAGAAGCTACAGTTCGCTTAGATACCCAAAGATACATTACACTTTGCGCAAGAGCCAGCCACCAGCCTCTGTTCGAAGCCAGGCGAAGCCAGGACATGGCCTTGTACATTTTATTTCTCTAAAATACATTTGCATATTATGTTACCATCTTTTGCTAGATCTAGCATTTTGTCTCTCCTTTTCAGGATTTCTCACTAACATTTTGTGTGTATTCCTCGCATAAGGCTACGTCACTCGCTAAATTTATCCACCTTAATGTGATCACCCTAAAAGTACTTAGTGGCAGATCGCAGTTCGGGCGCCGTCTATGGCACGAACTGTCTTCGCTCGCTCGAATGCTGGGATCGCTCGCTCGAATGTTGGGATCGCGAGCTCTAATCCCACTCAGGTCATGAACGTTTGGTGTGTCTATGCTTTTATTTTGTGTTTGTGTTGTCCTGTGTTTAGGTGGCGGCCTTGCGACAGGCTTATCACTCGTCCAAGGAGTCCCACCGTCTGTGAAAAATGATTATGCGTAGAACTGAATAAGAGGTCTGAGCCCTGAAAGGCCTGGAAGAGCCACTGATAGAGAAAAGTATTTTGTGAAGGGGACGTCTATGCAATTTTCTCCCGAATCTTGTTACCCCCCCTCATTTCGAGACTTGTCCGAGCCAAATGTAACATTTCTTATTCTTGCTTTTTGCAGTGCAATGTTGTTAGTTCAACACCCCACGCTGGAAGACCAACTTTGTCTCCTGTGCGTTACTAGTTATTTGATAAATTCGCAGCTATGCTACAAGCCGGAAGGTCGCGGGTTCTATTCCGGATGAAGTCTTTGTTTTTTCTTTAATTGACCTAATCCTTCCAGGCGCACTGTGGCCCTGGGGATCGACTCAACATCTAACAGAAATTATCACCAAGAAACTTCCTGGGGGTAAAGGGCGGCCGGCGCGTAAGGCTGGCAACATAACCTCCATCTGTGAGCCGACTATCTAGAAAATGTTGGAACCTCGACCTCTCACAAAATTATGAGCTTGCACGTCTTGTTACAATGATAGCTTTACCTTTTTTACTCCCCGTGTAGAAAAGGTATCACATTTTCTATATTTTCGGAAGCAAGGAAAACGCCTATATATGTCATATAGGTGATGAGTTCAGAAGCCTGAATTTTCAAATATAAATTTACGTGCCGATAAGAGCTCTGCCGGAAGTAACATGGAATAAGATTATAATTTTCTGAATTGTCTAATCGTTTCACATTTGAGGACGTTCCTTGGTGGATCCTGTGACAGAAGCAACACAAAGCAGCCGGCCTGCCAATTGTCGTGCTTTGTTGACAGAGAGCATTATCACACGGTGGTCCCTGCCCTCGACATAATCTCTAATCCTTATTTCTCGGCACTAGTCCCATTGACTGCCTGAGGATTTGTGGTTCGCTTTATTGACTCTCTCCTGTTAGAGATCCGTGTCCCATTGTGACGTCGCCACGGGCTGCTGAAGAGCAAGACAAATATTGCCGAGTATTCCCCGGAATACGAAACAGTAAGAGCAAGTACAGCTCCGTACACTTCGTGTTCTACTGAGTTGAACCCGTTGCCTCTGCCTAGTCTTAATCAGTTAGAATTCAATTCGGGAGTCACAAATGTTCTCCTAATTGAATCTCTTCAATTTGAGTCAGATTAGAAATGAAGATTGTGCAACTATTTTTACTTTTGAAATATATGATGTGGCTGCAATCACCTGCTCACGTTGGTTCCGAGCTCGAGGATTTTTCTACCCTAAAGATGGAGGCGATACATTCCTCCGAAACTTCGGTTAACACAATATCTACACGGCGCCACATCCTAAAAGACAGCATTGTTCATATTTGCTTATCGTTAAAGTTAATTTGTTATTTATTTCTTGGCGTTTCTCTGGTAATGACTGAATGACTGTTTTTCAACTCTCAGCTCTATCTACTAGTATTACTTATCTATATTGAACTGCATAATTTCACTCATTATTATTGTTACTGTTGTAATTAAAACTGTTCATGTTCGACTTCATACTCTGTATATGAGAAGCGTCTCTTTGTTCAATGACTGCTCTGCAAATTCAAGTTTTATCTTCTGCTAGCTGAGCTCCATTTGCTGACATTGCTTGCAGCAACGTTGGTATACTTGGAACAAAACTGTTTCTTCATGTAGTATTTTGTAGTGGTATTTTCTTCATTATTAAAATATTAATTTATTCAATATTAATATATATGTATATATCTTCTCACCGCAAAATTGATGGCCCGATTGTACTTACAATAAAGTTGGCCTTGTTTTTCATTCTTTTTTGTATGTGTTTTTAGTTTTCTTCTTTTGTTCGTACTTACTTCATATTTGGTCTTTGGTCTGTTTAGCAAGCGTGTAAATACATAATTAATACATTATTATTAATTTATTATTAACGCCTGAAATAAATTCCCATGCTCTCCATAGAATTAATTTCTACACAAAAAATTCAATGGATGGAACTAGTATTTCTTTCACCGTGACCTTAAGGAGGATGAGATGGGTATGACAAGTAGCACGAATGGGGAATAGAGGAATGCATATAGGATATTATCTGGAAAGTCAGAAGGAAAAAGATCACTGGGCAGAAAAATATGTAGGTGGGTTAACAATACTAAAATTAACCTTAGAGAAATAGAATAGGATTGTATGGATTGGATTGATCTGGCTCAGAATAGGGACCAGTGGAAGGCTCTTGTGAACATGGTAAGGAACTTTTGGGTTCCATAAAATGCTGGGAATTTCTTTAGTAGCTGCACAATTGGCGGCTTCTCAAGAAGGGCTCAGCTCCATGAAGTTAGTTAAATAGTTAGATAGTTAGTTAGTGACATACATTATGATAATCATGTCCATGTTGTTGCCAGATCTATGGAATGAAACAGTGGTTAACACTTTTATGAATTTTATGTTGGGCTTCACGAAAATCGGTCTGTTGTTTCGCATCTGATTAAGGAGAAATGCGAGTGCTTACTCATGCAGAAACAAAATGACGCGATATAATAAGCAACGTAGGTTCACATGCGCTAATTCATTAATTCAAGCCATAAGCTGCAATACTCGTACAAGCAGATGGCTTCCGCTTTGTACCTCCAGCACAAAGCGCGTCTCTGGGCCACAGGCGATGAACTGAAGGCAAAGTTAAATAATTGCTTCGGGTTCATGCCTCACACATTGGCTTTCTTTTTTACTCACAGCTCGAGGGGCGTGGAATTATATAGGGCTGGTGTTACCCTCTAACGTTGATTGGGGGTGAAATAGGCGGGATCAAGGGGTTCATTTGTAACCTGAATTCTCGTTTCATCTGATGCTCGATAGCATAAGCGTTCGGGATTATCCATTCGTGTATTTGAAATACAGGGGGGCTTCGAGCAGACATGGACCTTTTCAATTTGGTAAAAGCCTTTGAAGTTGGTGTTGTTTGGTGTTTGCAAAGTTTTCGAAGACGTTTTGTTTGGTAACGATTTTGATTTGGGCCAGGCCTCTGAATAACAATTATTTGCTTGACAAATTGCCTCTTAAATGCTTAATCATACAGTGCTTGTTTAACTTCTGACCTTCCTAGTTTGGGCAAGCGGTAGCGTAGTTGGTTGAGGCACTGTATTACAAACCAGAAGGACACGGATTTGATTCCCGATGAGGTCATTGGACTTTTAAAGTTACCTAATCCTTCCAGTTGCAATTTGGCCTTGCGTTTGGCTCAGCCTCTGACAGAAATGAGTACCAGGAATCATCATGGGGGTAAAGGGCGGCCGGCGCATAAGGCTCACAAACCCACTGCCATCTGTGAGCGGATTGTCTAGAGAAGATGCGGATGCCTCGACGTCTCACAGCCCTAGGGGCCTTCACGGCCTGTTACAAGGGTAACTACTTTCTTTTTACCTTTTACGGTTCTAGTTCCAATAAATCGAAAATAAGTAGAGACTAACAAGAGAAGTTTCCTTCCACACGGTAAAATGAAAATCAGAGACGTCGTGTTATAAGGAGAAGAGACCCTGCATGTTCTATGTTACAGAAGTTGGCCGTCTGTAGAAATATTCACATGTAAACACATTATGTGAGACTGTAAAACAGAATGCCGGAATAAGGCTCAGCCATGAAAACACAAAGAGAAAAGTGAGTCTATAAAGCCTTAGAGAGAGCAGTTATTAACCATAAACTAATTTTCGAGATAAAGATTTTCTCATTGCACCTGCAGATAAGCAATATTAAGCCGTCCTACTTCATTGAATTATGAACTTTGCGTCCGTCATAATGTTATTTTAAACGTTTGCCTTCCTACCAGTCACAGATACGTACCGCTGCTTTTCCTACATTTTCTCAATTGGAAGAATGTTTCCACAAACATAACACATGACTTTACATTCTTCAATTGGCGAAAGTATTATTTGTGTTTCTATATGGTAGCGTAGTTGGTTGAGGCACTATACTACAAGCCGGAAGGTCGTGGGTTCGATTCCCAATGAGGTGGATATTTCAATGGGCCTAATCTTTCCAGCCGCAATGTGGCTTTGGGATCGACTCAGCCTCTGACAGAAATGAGTACCAGGGATCATCATGGGGGAAAGGGCGGCCGGCGCATAAGGCTGACAATCTTACCGCCATCTGTGAGTCGATTGTCTAGAGAAAATGTGGGAAACTCGAAGTCTCAAATTTCTTATGTTTAAAAATATTATATTTATTTTAATAACATTTATTTCTATGTATTTTATTATATTTATATTATTTGTGTTTCTATGTTTAAAATACCCGCATCAAATCCATTTAAATGTTTCAAAACAAATTGCCTCAGAACTGTGTCACATTTCTCGTAATGAGCGTGATATCACAAGACTTTCTTCCAGCAGCGCTTCGCAGCTGCAAACAGCAGGAAGGCTACTTCGTACTCGTCAAAATACGAGTATATTGATGTGCTAAATTAGCTTGAAATTTCAAAAATCTGTCCCCTAACTCCTACTTTGCATGTGGGAGTGTTGCAGAGAAAGAGAGTTGCAAAAATGACCCCAAGTTACGTACATCTACAAGTGCTTTCCTAACTTCAATATCGCTAAGTCTTTGTAAGATCTCATAATGAGTACGATCCACTTGTGTGATTTGCGTTCACTGTGTTTCTATTCAGTGTCAGAACAAAATTAAAATACAAAGTTCAACGGCATCAGATTAAAATCTGGCGTAATCAGACAATTCATTTGTCCCATTTTAAATACAATACAGACGCTTTGTATCTAACCAACTCCATGGAGGTGAGTCCTGGAGAAGCCACCAGTCGCTCAGCTACTCAAGATTTCCTCATATTTTAAGGGGGGGAAAAACGTTCATTACCGCGTTCACAAGATTCCTCCACTGAGCCCTATCCTGCTGCCAGATCAATCCAGTCCATACCACCCAATCTTAGCTCTCTAAGATTCATTTTAATATTATCTTCCTATCTACATTTAAGTCTTCCTAGTGGTCTCTTTTCTTCTGGCTTTCCAAGCAAAATTCTACATGCATTTCTATTCTCCCCATACGTGCTAAATGCTCTGCCTAATCTCATCCTCCTTGTTTTAATCATTCTAATTATATCTGAGAAGAGTACAAGTCGTGAAGCTCCTCAAAATGTAGTTCTCTCCAACCTCCTGTCACTTCATCCCTGTCTGGTCCAAATGTTCTCCTCAGCACCCTGTTCCAAAAGCACTCAGTCTATGTTCCTCCCTTAAACAGACCCTTTAAGTCTCATACAATAAATAAGGAATTTACATGTTTAGAAGTTTTGGCCCAGTCCGAAAGATCGTGTATGGGTCAGTGTAACGCAGCTTGCTCAACAGCGGTTTCGTCCGTGGTTCTAGAGTTGCTGATGTCAAGCAATGAGATCGATTTTACTAAACGGTCCCTTGTAGAAATGTAGTTTAAAGTAACTAATAATCTGTAAACTGCGTCAGCTGTTCACCAAGCAAATTGTCAGCGCGTAAACAGAAACGTGCACACTCAAGAGAGGAAAATAAGATGGGAGAGGCGCTCTGAAATGGAGCTTATTAGTTTGATTTAGACAATATAACATTTCTGTAATATGATTATTCTGAGACCTATATAAAACATAAAATATTTAAGAAAATATAGTTTTGAGGGCAAATTTTAAGTATTTATTTCTTGAAATATGCACAATTTTTAGGTAAATATTGAATGAGATATATATGTTGCACTAAATCTAAGAACATGTTAATTGCGTAGGTATACCAGTCTGTTTATGAAAAATGGAACCGCGTTCCTAATTTCGTGTTTAAAATAAATATATATTAGGGCCTACAATTAATTCGCTTCTTTTCTTACGGAACTACGAATCCAATAGGATTTTATGACAATATGTAGGTGGGTAATTTATTTGCAAACACCTTGTAAAGTTTTCCCTTTGCTTAATTAATTAAACACTACACCATGAGGGCGTATTGGGGAGTGGATGTATAGATCCACATTTTAACTTAACCTCGTCACTAGTAGAAGGTGACTGGTCATCTTCACGCCCCAGCCTCTTTATTCTAGGGAAAAGAGCCCAGAGGTAGTCTGGGTGACGTGGAGAAGAGGAAATTCTTGAACGTACGGGGACTCGAACTCCGACTCCTCTGTGGTCCAGCCCGTAGCCCGTCGCTATACCGACTGAGCTATTCCGGCTCGCATATTGAGTAAGTACAGAGTACTACAAACCATAATGGGGTTATTTTCTACAGATATTACAAATAATACCAGTCTGAACGGCATGCAAACTTTACTATCACCTATGTAATACGAACATTAAATTAAGTGACACTATTATAATTGGCAAGAAATTACATTACACGCAACCACGTTATCAATAGAGGGCATGCTTCCAAACCAATGTAAGCATGTTGCACAGCTGTGACCTTTACCCTTTCATCACTGCATCCTTCCTACTTATTTGCGCCCCGGGTTACTGCGCCTACGTATACAAATGCAATATATATAAGATAAACACCGTCTTAAGTGTAACAATTAACAATAAAATTGTTACACTTAAGACGGTGTTTATCTTATATATATTGTACGAGTGTAACAGGATGCTCAAATATAATATTGTATACAAATGCACTTTTAATCTACTTGGATATTCTATAAAGAAATACTTAAATAATATTCTGCAATTTCACCAGTGAATTGCCTATATCGCTCCACTGTGTCATTTGCCTTATGCAGATATAGAGTGGATGAATGTGAAGGTGTATACGCCTTGAATTCAAATGACAATTCTAATTGGTTGAAATGATACAGGATTAGATTACAGAGAAGCCTACTGACAACAGGCTGTCTTAACGAGACACCCGGTAAAGATGCCAGAAACAGATCTATTGCAAAGAATTTGTAGTAATACTCTGTAAGAAACTTTCTAACTTTGTGGCTACTAAAAATATCCTTACCGAAAGAAACGAGAGTTATTTCTTTATTGAGAGCAGTAATGTCGTAATGTTGTGCCCTAGTCTCCTGTCGCACGTCGCTCCTTTGTTCCTCTTAGTTATAGCATCCGTCTGACCAGCAACTTGTTTTTTAAAAATTTTAAATACTTTAAATATTAAAATCTCTTCTGCATCACTGGTGTATGCACACTATACGTTTCGACCAACATTAGTCTTCTTCAGGTGACACCAAAATTGTTGACAAAACTGCTGTGCTTCCGTCTATAATTTCAATGTTTGGGGTATTCCCTCGTCTCTGCGCCCACGTGACGGGTACTTGTGTCGTGTGGGTGGCATAGTTTAAAGATGCTTTGCATGGTCACCGAGATAAAGGAGAATGCTTAGATATTTTATGACTTTCATTAAATTGGCGCTGTAATCTAATTAAACATGATATATTTATTCTTGCAATTCTTCCTCCCATTTTCATTGTTTTCTCATTCTAATTCCCGTATGTTTCAAATTGTAACATTCCACGGAAATAATTCGAACTTGAGAACTATCTGAGTTTGGGCATGAGGCCTGGTTATCCCACGGACTGTAATTGACTGAAGATTCGGTTGTAGCTGTAACAACCAAAAGCAATTCTAACTAAGTTCTATGACTGGGCGAAAACTGGTGAAATCTGTATAGAATCCATTAATGATAACCTGAATTTTTGTAGCTATTATTATTAAATAGGCCGGTCACGGTAGCCGAGCGGTCTAAGGCGTGCATTGTCTTCGCTCGCTCGGAAGCCGGGATCGTTGGTTCGAATCCCACTCAGGGCATGGATGTTTCTGTGCGTTTTTATGTGTTTGTGTACAGGTAGAGGCCTTGCGACGAGCTGATCAGCCGCCCAAGGAGTCCTACCGAATGTGTAAGATCTAGAAAAACCGAAGTGAACGGAGAAGTTCATGGAGGTAGGTCTAGGCCCACTGGGGCTGTAGTGCCAAAGAAAAAAAAAATATTATTAAATAATCAATTATAGGCCCTAATTTAAAGTAATTATTTACACAGGAGTATCATAGAACTGACAGAATAGCAAGTTGCTGCTTGTTCTTGCAGTCGCCTTCAGAATTTGAGGAGAAGCAGCGACATTTATGCGGCCGATGCGCCTTTTTACACAGTAAGTTGCTTCGTGATATCCACATGTACCCTCAGACGGCCTATGACAAGATGGACTCTCGCAATCCTCTCCACAGACGGGCCCTATACAGAGAATTTCTAGTGATACTCATTCTCCAGACCTTGCAATGTTATATCTCCCTTTGAACGCAATACGTTCAGGTGCTATGTAGAATTTGACTAAAAGAACATAAGTTATATTTACTGAGTCCATATTATTTTTAAAATATTCGATGACCAGCAGTTAATTCAAAGGACAGTATCAGTACCACCATAGCATAAAAGTGGCGAACAATATTCAAAATAAACGACAGCGTTACGAGATAAATGTTATTATCGAGTGCGGGGAATCCGGAAAATAAACTTCCATGGAAACACAATAACAGCGGGCCGTTGCCTAGGAACACCTTACGCAACAAATGCGTTACCCCGGAGATGAAAGGACAACAGAGCTTTCGTTCCATGACAGCGGCCGAGACCAAAAGCTCCTAGATGGCGCGCTCTGTTCCGTTCGAAACCAGTCGCAATGTGACTTGGACGTGGGACCAGACAGTAGGAGGCGACAAAAAGGGTAGTCTCAAATCTGAGACGGTAAAATATGGTTACAAGTCCCAAGGGACTCGGACCAGAGGAAGACTGCGCTGGCAAGGGCCAGCAGCATATACAAAAGACAAACCCGTCCTCTTATCAGAGAGGGCGCCCTACAAAACAAGACCGTAACTGTTAAACAGTAATAAATATCTGGTCATGAAAGACTGACTGACTGACCGTCAGTCGCAATGTGACTTTGACTTTGACCAGACAGGTTCAGTTTCAGTTTGTATTGAGTTTGTATTCGACTCCAACAGGAAGAGTTCTTCGACATGAGACCAAGACACTTGACCGAGGATAGCGGTGCAAGTAATTAGAGCAGTGAAGAAGAGATGTCCACAGACGGTATAAGTGATCATAATTGTACGTACTTGCGTGTGTAAGAGCGAGTGGCCAATAGATATTCATTCAAATCCGGAAACCCGCGTGAATTGATTTGTCGCGTTACATAGGCAACACGCCTCATTATTATGAGACAATTTTATGCAGGTTCGATTCCTCATTGTAACACTGTGGGAGCAGAACTTGGAGGTTTAACTTTGCTAATACTAAACCACGATTCTGGGCCAGTTATGTTTACTTCCGATATTAATCTTCCGTTCACGTAAATTTCCACCTTAAATGCAACTTAGTATCTAGCCACTCTTCTTCCTCACTAAATGTTTCGGTCATATACTCGTACGGCCATCTTCAGGTATTGTTTGTCTTGATGAAACTGTTGCACTCTATGTAAAAGTTTTGCTTGTGAGGGGTGGAGTCCAGCTAGGACCACTCGGCACGGCAGCCACTGACTGGCCTATTGTAGCCTGCCCCGGGTGATTATATGATGGACAATTTGGTGGAATGAAGATTGGCAGGGGAAACCGAAGTACTCTGAGAAAACCCGCCCCAGCGCCACTTTGTCCACCACAAATCCCACCTTACCAGACCCGGGATCGAACCCGGGCGGTGGCCGTGGGAAGCCAACGACTAACCGCTTGAGCTATGGCGCGGCCAATCTATGTCAGAGTTAGGATATAACGTGTGTGAAAGCGATATTCGCTAATTAAAATTAATTAATATTGGAATTAAAAATTATTACGATCTTTATGTTATTTCTAGTGTAGTCGTCATCCATTCATTTAAAAGTTATTTGCTTGAGAGAACTTCTGGGTGTTGGATGTAGCTCCGCTGCATTTCCTTTGCGGGCTGTGCATTATGTGTCTCATTGATGCAGTTCGTAAGGATGACGAGGTAGTGTTATTATCGGTGTTGTGTAAGCTCAGTTGGCTTGTAGGATTCTCCACGCTGTTGGACTAGTTTTGCTGTAAATTGTTTATTTGTTTAGGTATTAATGCCTCGCCTTGCCAACTGGACATTCTTCAGGAGTTACTGTACAATTCTTGCCAACCCCCCCCCACAATTTGTGCCACATCAGGCCATCTCGGTCTCCTAGACTTCACTGTCCCTCACTAATTGGCAAGGCCCGGATTTTGATGACATGTCATCTTTTTTTCCTTGTATCCTATGCGATGCTCTTAAATATATAAATATCGGATATGAGCTGCGGGTTACAGAAATGTAAATTTTATGGGTATTTTTTTGTCATTTTTTGACATTTTTAGGTTTAATGTCATTTTTTCATTTTGGGGGTAATTTTTGGACTTTTAAGGGTATTTCTTGTCATTTTTGGCCATTTTAGGGAATTTTTCTTCATATGTTTTCTGAAATGTGAATAACATGGAAGGGAAGTGTTCTTTCTTCTCTCCTTTAGGTCATTTTTCTGGATTTTTTCGGTCATTTTATAGGTCATTTTTTAATATTTTCGGGTCATCAAAATCTGGGCCCTGCATATTACATTTTTGGGTCATATTTTAGGTCATTTTTCTGGATTTTTCTGTCACTTTATAGGTCATTTTTTAAATATTTTTAGGTCATCAAAATCCGGGCCCTGCATATTACATTTTTGGGTCATATTTTAGGTCATTTTTCTGGATTTTTCTGTCACTTTATAGGTCATTTTTTAAATATTTTTAGGTCATCAAAATCCGGGCCCTGCATATTACATTTTTGGGTCATATTTTAGGTCATTTTTCTGGATTTTTCTGTCACTTTATAGGTCATTTTTTAAATATTTTTAGGTCATCAAAATCCGGGCCCTGCATATTACATTTTTGGGTCATATTTTAGGTCATTTTTCTGGATTTTTCTGTCACTTTATAGGTCATTTTTTAAATATTTTTAGGTCATCAAAATCCGGGCCCTGCATATTACATTTTTGGGTCATATTTTAGGTCATTTTTCTGGATTTTTCTGTCACTTTATAGGTCATTTTTTAAATATTTTTAGGTCATCAAAATCCGGGCCCTGCATATTACATTTTTGGGTCATATTTTAGGTCATTTTTCTGGATTTTTCGGTCATTTTATAGGTCATTTTTTAAATATTTTCAGGTCATCAAAATCCGGACCCTGCTAATAAGCGACTTGCATAAATCACAAAGTTCCTCGTTAGGCTCAATTCTCTGTAAATCTTCAGTCGTTCACACACCGAGCAGGTTGACTCAAGGGTAAAGCCTCCGACATTTGTTTGGGTGGTGACCACTTTGAATCTCGGTCGGAACGTCGACTCTCCTCACTGAGATATTTCGTGGTTCTTCCCAGTTCCTCTAGGAACATGCCTTAATAATAGGCCTATTTCAGGCCAGCGTTTCCTTCCACGTCTTTTTCAATTCATTCACAAATCATCTTGCCATTTTAAAATAAAATTTGTAGGAACGGCGTCGTTAAGTAAGCCATAAACAAATAAAATGTGTTCATTTAGACTATTTTTAAGTCCACAAATTTAATTTAGAAATTATTTTTAAAATAGGCCTGACATTAATTCATATCGCTCCCTAAAATTAACAGGATACTGCTCACACCCATACAACACAAACACAGAAAAATATTTCGGAGCAACCTGCTACCTCCATCTTCAGAGTAAAAGATTGAGTCAGACGTTTCCTATAAAACGCCAAGTGAACTTACATGGCGTCATACCTGAGAAGACCGGGATCTTAAGACACATTTCTGTGAGGATATCAAAGATCTCGCAGGCATAAAATCAAATTGTTTTGTTGAGAAAGAGCATAAGGTCTCGATATGTTCATTAACTGGTCAGTTTACCGGTTAAGATAACAAAAACTAAAAATGCTGATAATTTATCAGTTGTTCTGTTTCCTTACTAATCAACATAGAACCAAAGATAACTTTCGGTGCGGATACAAGCCCAAACATTAAAACTTAAAAATGACCAACGTTAATGACGTAAAATATACACAGAACGACACAGACAACAAAGAGACCTGCCAGTATATCCTACATTTAAAAAATACTGGCATGTCGATCTTCATAATCGATTAACAGGCCCAAGAAAATTATGCATTCATCGAACCAATTTATGCCAACTGTGGCATGGTTTCGTGTGTGTGTGTGTGTGGGGCAGTATTATGCCATATATATTTGCTATAATGTTTGTGTTACATTCCAAAGCTATAAATTCTTCATTTTTTTTTTTCATGGTACTGGTCAACTTATTCGAATTTATACAACGATTTTTATTATAGATAAGATCTGAAATTTGGGACGACGGTACATTGATACAAACATTATGTTTTTGGACATTATCCATTGTCCTGCCTTTATCTAAAAATGCCGTCCTGTGTAGTTTTCAAAACACAGCGTTTCGGAGACTGGATTCTGTCTCTATCTTCAGGTAAAACCTACTCAGTTGGACTCAATCGACAGAGCTATTCCCTATCTCCGAAGCTAGCGCTCGCGAATTGTTTGCCCTGTGTTTGATTTATATATACCCCTTGTTGAAGCTGGCATAGATGCCAGGAGATAGGGACTAGCTCTCTAAGTTTCGCCAATAAAATTTGTGTTTAATTTGAATACATTTTTCTCCCTTCACAACATGTTTCGGCCATTTATGGCAATTATCTAGTAAATCACTTTACATTCACACTCAGCTATTTTGCCATTTTCCCCACCAAATTTACGTCTAATGGGGAAGGTCGTATGTTTTATTTACACTACTAATGTCAGCTACACTTCATATGCAAAATTGAAATGTATTAGATTAACATTAATTTCAATTTTAAATTAATTTAAAATAAAGTAAAATTAACATTTCTCATTACTATTATTTTATTTTTCTCGCCTGTCAATGCCAACCTTAATTTTTCTTGGAATTAATATTAATTTATTGTCATTATATAAATTGTTGTATTTT
Source organism: Cryptotermes secundus (assembly GCF_002891405.2). Taxonomy (NCBI): domain Eukaryota; kingdom Metazoa; phylum Arthropoda; class Insecta; order Blattodea; family Kalotermitidae; genus Cryptotermes; species Cryptotermes secundus. Next base: position 347,204 of record NW_019725418.1, read on the forward strand.
GCATTTTCTTCTTTAATTATTTTGTGTATTTCTGTGTAATCGTGCTAATTTTGTACTTGGCCTCTGTGCTGTTAAATTTGCACGTAAATAAACACAAATTGAATTGAATTATTATTATTATTAATTAAAGTATATTTTGTATTTTTTAAATGCTGTCAGTCTTTTTGCCATGTGTAAGTGATTTGTTTTCATATCAAACCATAATTTTGTATATTAACATATATATTTATTTTTAAAAATTTCGTATCTGTTATGCTTTTGACGTCACTAGGGCGAGGCCTTCATTATATGGTCGTGAGATGGTGCGCGTTATTTTGTGTGTGTTTGTTTCCTCGTGTAGCCAGACTTGTTGCAAGTAGTGCTGTGCTTTGAATGAGTGACTGTGTTCCACAGTGAAGGCATTTGACTCAGGGCAATATAACTATGAACGGTGCCATGCATAACAGGGGAAGGAAACTGTGCCAGGAATCTCTAGTGTTCAGGATCACCAACCTGCAACTCCTCTTCCAGAGAGGTCATGGGCGATATGAGGTGACAGCGAGGCTTCAGAATCAGGACTAAGAGGTCCTACTCCTGCAGGAGGTCCTTGTGGAACCAGAAGCGGCGGTAGAAGTCCTGATGGAGCTCGTAAAGTCGGTTCATGAGCTCCAGGGTGAGCAATATGATGACTTTGTTGATCTAGAAACAATCCAGCTTGTAATGTTGGCAACCATGAATTGTACAACAATGGTATCGGTAGACCAATGCCTCCAGGGTAGCCAAGGGCTACGGCCGCCGCCATATTGTTACCACACACTCCTGCACTACCCATGTTCAGTCTGTGACTCACAAAATCCATTGCACTTAAGTCTGTGTTTGTTAAGCGAGCTGCGTCATTACTCTGACAATTTGAACGATTGTTGGGTCGAGTCGCTATTAGTGATTCGATGGAAAATGGACGTAAATTCCTTGATCTTTGTTGTGACGTTTGTGTTGATAATGGTGTTGATAATGTAGATGTTGGTTGCGGCTGGGTTGATAACTGTTCCCGACTGAAAGTGGTTTCCATTTTTGCTTTCTGTATCAACTGTTATGTTACAAAGCAACAGATCTCGTCTCATGTGTATCTCCTACTGCTGATCCTGCCGGAAGAAGAAGCCAGTCACAAGTTCTTAACATATTTTAAAGTTCCAAGAAATACCTTCTCTTCGGTCCTTATTTTATCAGTGGACAATAAATATTCTATATATTAATTTCTACACATATAATAGGATATTAAAATTCATTGTTTATTTTTTATTTTTATTTTGTATCTGTTTAACTCTTTATGGTCCTCTTCTCTCCTTCCTCCATTACGAGATCTCAAAATTACAGCACAATCGCGCCTACACTGATTCTGCAGTTATGAGAGGAAGTCTCACTTCCCTCTCTCGCTTTAACACGACACTTGTTACTGTCTCTCTTTCGTTTCCTGACCACACAATTTAAGGAAAGTCATTTTTCGCCGTCATAGTTGCTACAGTTAATCATAACCTACGCTGCTTCGTCATGAATCTTACCGTAACGTTCGCATTAAAATATTCTATGTTGTGTAACATAACATTAACACTACACCCATCACAACTCGTCCTCAGTGATACCGCTGTTGGTTACTTCCAGTGACACAGTTTGTTAGAAATTACGAAATGTAGATATTCATATTTCTCTCCTCATATTCAGGCACGTCTTAGATATTTGAGTGCGTAAGACACATTCCTGAGAGTTTTTTGACGTTGAGTCCTTCAAAACAGGGGCCTCATTTAATTTTAAAGTCACATTTGCAGTAACATATTATTTGTGTCAGATATTAAAGAATGCTTGTATATACAAAATAACGTACCTTGCTTCTTTATCACGCATATTTGATCTATATTTTTAACTTAACAAATAAAATAACGTTATATTTCTCTATTAATACTGGATGAATTATTCGCTGAACACTGGATGAGAAAATTTCAAAAGTTTTATCAACAAAGCAGTTTGCAGTATAGTCGGTTCATCTTGAAACCTGTCATTCGTCATTAGCGCTACTTCTTGATTGTTACCATCAAATTCACACGTCACAACAATAAGAAAAGTCACTCCCATCTGTTCACATACCGAGCGTTGATTCAGACACTGCTGCAACTGAAAAAGTCAAAGTAGAATAAATGTTTACTGATGCAATCTTCAGTAGGAAACTGCGAATGTGATGTTGCCACGGTGTGTAAGTCTTGTCTGCTTCATTGACTTCACGTTCCAATTGCACGGTTACAACAAAAAACAAAGCTATCTCATTGCCACATTGCATCTAACTGATCGCCCTAACCTATAATCCAAACAAGAGATCTGTTTGGTCGGTCCTCTCACATCTGTTGGCAGGAAGGGGTGGGGCCAGAAACAGAGTGCCGCCCATTATCTCGTTTACCATTGGTTACGCTCTTAACCAATCGCAAGCCTAGAATGCGCTCCACTAATTTCTCAGAATAATTTTCATGCAAGAGCGTCTTAATGGAACACGCACATTTATAAAGAAATTACGAAATTTATACGATGCATACATGTTATTAAATTCAAGAAAATGCTGTTAAATCAGACTTCAATATTTTATAAAGATTTTCTTACAGGCATAGAAAGAAAAAAATATAGGCCTTACAGAGAAAAATATTTATTAATCAGCTGTTCTCACTGTCGTATCTGCAGGGATATAACGCCGTGTAATCTGGCGGAAGTAGATCTACGTTTCGGAGAAACATATCGCTTCCATCATAAAAGTAAAATAATAAGCCAAGCAAGTCACCAGCATGAAACAGGCAACAACTAAGGTATTACCCTTCTCCGAGACGTCGGCGTCTCTTCCTGTAAAGGCGCGTCCACATTACTCGTGCTCGTGCGTCAGAAGCTTACTGCTGCCGGAGCTGACGAAGTGGACGCCCAAACTGGTTTGCATACAAAGCTTTCGCATTTCTTCACAACAGATATCAGCTGCAGATTCTGATTTTCCGGCAGCAGTAAGCTTCTGACCCACGGGCACGAGTAATGTGGACGCGCCTTAAGACAGTACACATCAAACCCTGTGTTTGTTTCAGAACAGTTTTCTGAGGACACTAGTCCAGTTAAACCTAAGGAAGGTAAGATTATCCCTTTAACATACCGTGGAGGCCCATAGAATTATGTGAGACTTCGACGTTCCCAAATTTTCTAGACAACTGGCTCACAGACGGCGGTGAAGTTATCGGCCTCACACGCCGGCCGCCCTTTACCCACAACAAGGTCCTGGTACTCATTTCTCTTAGAGGCTGAGTCGGCCCCATGGCCATAGTGCGGCTGGAAGGATTAGGTCAATTGAAAAATCTAATGACCAAATCGGGAATCGAACCCGCGACCTCCTGGCTTGTATCATAGTATCTAACAGAAAGAAGAAGTAGAGGAAAGTTATGTAATACCGATAGCCATAAGACTACTCCTTAGCAGCCAGCCTGTTGACCAATCAAGGATAATGAGACGAACAGGGCATGAAGTCCGGATGGGTGAGATAAGAAGTGCACAGGTCTACAGATATCAGTTGGAACATCTGAAGGTAAAAGACAACTTTCGGAGCCTGCATGTAGATGGGAATATTAGGAGTTAGTCGCTTCGAATTTCAGGCAGGATACCAGCTATTCTGCCTGAGCTGCTCCGTGATTTTCCTCAGTCCCTCAAGGAAAATTCTAGAATAGTACCACAGTTATGTCAAGGCCACTTTTTCCCCGAGTCTTTTCCAATTCATTTTTCAACCTGCTATTCAACGCTGTGATCGAGACGCTGAATGTTTTGTAAAATTCCACCCCTTCCCGAAGATGAGTGTAGGGTGAGGGTGTTGATTGGCTATGTATAGCTCCGGATGCGGTCCAGTGGCCGGTTCTTGTGTACATTGCAATGAACCTTCGAGTTCCACAAAAGGCCAATACAGCGAATGCCAGTACTTCAAGAAGGAACCTGCACCGCGGGCTCAGTCGGTTTGGGATTCTGACATGGGCACACCCTTCGGGCGCCATTAACATTTGCAGCAGGGTCGCCGATCATTTCTGAATGATGGGAAATAATAAGATGCTTATGAGTCTACCGAAGAAGATATAATTTGAAATAATTATAAAACTCTTTTATGCCGGACTTTTTTAAATGGTGAGCTGGACGGATCTCATTTAAATGCCCGGCGCTGTTTGACATTTAACTGTTTTAACCTCTTTATTAAAAATTCTATATCTAATACAATTGTTATGATAAAAGAATGGAATTAACTTTGTGTTTATCAGCAGAGAACATAGTGTCATATACTCGTATCATTGTATAACGCAAGGTTTTGAAACTTTTAGAGAAGATGGTTATGCTCTATATTTTTGTTTGTAATTTTGATGTCTGCTGTACAGAAGTGTTTCCCGTTTCTTCACAAAGTGTTTCTTCATTATAAAATAATTCCTTCTTGTGACACATGACCTATTTCAAGAATGGTGGAGCGGTACCTCCACTCCTCCATATGTCTTCATGACATATTGTTTAACTGAATAAACACAGGGACATCTTTACCTAATAAATCTAAAAACTTATTAAGAAAGAGGGGTTTAGAGGTTCTCACAGCGGTGCTTCTGAAACTTTCTGTCTTCTGGGATATAAACTCGTGTAGCCCGTTGAAAGTCAACGGACGTCTTGGAGGAACATGTCGCCTCCATCTTCAGGTTTGGAGAGTAAGGCACGCAAGAAACCAGCATCAACTGTGGTTTCTTATTTAGCTTACTCTTCATCTCTGATACTGGAAGCGAAATGTTCCTCCGAAACACTGGTTGACGTTCAACTGGCTACGCGGCGTTATATCCCAGAAGACAGAAAGTTTCACCTATTTGAAATTCCTTTGCAGTGGAGAGAAATTCGGTTTGTAGAACGGAAATCAACACAGATTTTTGATAATCAACCATTGAAAAATATGTAAAGCTATTCCTGTAACAGGCCGTGGAGGCCCACAGGATTATGAGACGTCGAGGCTCCCACATTTTCTAGACAGTCGGCTGACAGATTGCGTTAAGGTTGTCAGCCTTACGCACCGACCGCCTTTACCCCAGGAAGATTCCTGGTACTTATTTCTGTTAGGGGCTTAATCGACCCCAGGGCCATAGTGTGGCTGGAAGGATTAGGTCAGTTGAAAAATGAAATGACCTCATAGGGAATCGAACCCGCGACTTTGCGGCTTGTAGTAGACATAGGAAAATTCTCACGAGGATCCGAAAGGCCTTCCCAATGCACCAAGGGCCCGGCGACGTACCGTTGGCTACCCCTCGGTACTGCCACTGAGCTGGGTAGCTCCTTGTGCCACTGTTGTAGTGAGGACACAGTGGCAATGCTAGTAATTTGCCGGCACTTAGCAGAGAATTAGCGGCCTTCGTCTCATCTCTCTCTCCTCTCCCAGTGAGCCATAACTCTCCAGACGGGTAACATTCACTCCCTAAGTGCTCCTTTTGGATACTCTCCGACCCAAAAACATCGCCCCACCATCTGCAGTTAATGTCCCGTGACCAGGCTGAAGCTCTCTAAGGGTACTGACTCCATGGCATCACGAAGTCGCTGCTACAAAACGTCTGCCATTCAGCTAACTTCAACCAGCGGTAGCGTAGTTAGTTCAGGCACTGTGCTAGAGGCCGGAAGGTCGCGGGTTCGAGGTGCAATGAGGTGGGTATTTTTCAATTGACCTAATTCTTCTAGATGCACTACGGCCCTAGGGTCGACTCAGCCTCTAACAGAAATGAGTGCAAGGAATATTCCTGGGGGTAAAGGGCAGCCGGCGCATAAGAATGACAAACTCGCCGCCATCTGTGAGCCGGTAGTATAAAGAAAATATGGAGCCTCAACATCTCACGCCCTCATGGGCCTTCTAGGCATGGTACAGGGATACCTTTACCATATCTTGTAATGAAACCGGGGCAGCTCAGTCAGTACCGTGATTAGGCTACGGACTGGATTACAGGGGAATCTTAGTTCGATTCTCTTAGATTCTTTTGATCACCGTATTCATAGAAGTTCTGGGCCCACCCAGCATCATAAGGATCTCTTTCCTCAGGGGTAAAGCGTCCAGAGCGTTAAGCTGACCACTCACATCAGCCTAGTGTCGAGGTTAAGATTGCAACTTCAGGGAATGGCTCTTAATTATGCACAGGGACAACCTTACCTTGTTTACTGTTTTCCAATCCATTCAACATAATACGCTTGCATGGCAAAATATATGCTAGTCTATTTCTCCATTTTAGCATATTTTCCTCATTTTTTAAAAAATGAACGTAAGCTTATGAGATCTCCCTGCTGTCTGTGTCTCTGTGAATCCCCTCCCCCCAACCACCCTATCAACTTTTGAATTCTTGAACCAATCTTTATGAAACTTGATGTATATAAAATGTCACATGAGCCAATCTCAATGTCGTACTTCATAAATCCCTCTCATCAGTTTGTGTATATGCGTTGCTAGTCAACGGCACGGTAAATTTTATCTCTCCTTTCGTTCCTAGGCAACGACTCGGTAAACATGTTCCGGCGACAACGACTACAGAGAACAAGAGTATAAATTTTGGACGTGTCATTTTCTATGCGGTCCGTGTCGTATCAAGGGAAATTGGGCATTTGTTTCTTACCAGAACTTATTGTTACATAATACTTTTAAATATTTCAGTCAACAATCGACTCCAGTGGGTCTCCCTTCTTACGGAAATCGTACAAACATGGAATAATTCTGTTATTCTGCTCAGGGAAAGATTTTGGATATCCCTTAAACTAATTTGATTAGTCTGCAGTAGGCCTACTTCATAGCCGTGATGTTCAGTAAGCCTAAATTGCGTCACATTTTCACTTCAAGCGTTTTATTAAGCGCCCCTTAGAAACAGATGGAAAACCGTAGTTAACGACGGAACGGCATTAGACGTATGGCACAAATCGATACGAAATGAAGGCGGTTTAACCAACTTGCTGATTTTTATGACTAATTAATGAGACGGAATTCATGTTTATTCATACATGTTTAATCGGCCTTTATTAGATCACATCCTCAGAGGCTACAGTCGAAAGGAAACGACTCAACCATTTTCCATGAAGCGGGTAGACGCCCCGTGCTGCTACCGTACTGAGCAGTACTGAGCGACGGACCGAACGGAGTTCAGATTTGCTTTACGACTGCGGTTTGCCGCTAATCAGTTAGCCTTGGTAAAAAGCCTTTTGAGACTCACGGCCAGTATTTTTTTCAACTGAACATCTGTGGTCCTAGTCCTTATGTTACATCCTCTTTGATGAGAGGATGGGTCTGTTGTTTATAATTGCTGCTGGCCCTCGCCAGCGCAGTCATTATTAGGTCTGAGTCCCGCGGAAATCATGACCATGTTTTACTGTATCAGATTCGAGACTCGTCAACCCGGGGGTCGGGTCCCCGATCCTACATCCTCCAAGAACAGTGTGACCCAGTTATACCCCCTGGTACCGGGTTCCCGTCTCGTCGCCTCCTACGACTGTCAGGGTTATGATGGAGGTTGGAACCTGCCTCCATACGGAATAACCCGGAGAGAACATTAGTTTCAATGTTTATTAAACAGTTTCCTCGAAAGTTTCGCTGGTTTTTCTGTCCTACAGTTTCACCCAAAACAACTCTGAGCCGTTCAGTGTTCTGGAGTGCAACGCGGTGTAGTTTGGATAGGGTCTGACGTTTCTGAGGAGCATATCACATCCATCTTCACGGATGAAGACTAAGCCAAGCAAGAACTCAACATAAGCCGATGACCATCAAGTTCCGGCTGTCCGAATTACACGGCATTATAAGCCATAATTTCGAAACCTTCATAATCACGGCTGTGAGAACCTCACATCTGATATAGGAGACAAGTAGACTCACACGAATTGAAATCCTGAAAATTTCTACAGTTCTTTGATGGACTGCTGAAATTGTATATACTTAACCTAGTCCATACCGCTTTCTACGCTTTCTTCCATAATTCTGAAATGCAATAGTGTATTTTGTTTTTAAGGTTATTGCTAGTGGCGTGGGACTAAGTCCATTGTACTGCGGCCACTACTGACCTACTCTATCAGCCCCAGATGATAGGTGAGGGTGATTGTGGAGCTACTGGTGGAATGAAGATGGGCAGGAGAAAGGGAAGTACTCGGAGAAAACCTGCCCCAGCACTACTTTGTCCAACATAAATCCCACATGACCAGATCCGAGCTCGAACATGGGCCACCGCATTGGGAAGCCAGCGGCTAACCGCTTGAGCTGTGGTGCGGCCATTGCGACAGCAGGAAGAATGGTTGCCAGCTGGACGGCTGAGAAGTCGGAGATCGAAGCCCTGTAAGGGCAAGATTTGTCCCATCTCCACGTTGTCCAGACCGGTTTTGAGGTCCACCCAGCCTCCTAGCGGTTGGGTACAATCAGCTTTTTCTTGAGGGTAAAGCGGCAGGGTGTGAAGCTGTGTACTAACTTCCAGTAAATGTCAAGGTCAATAATACGTAGATCTCTACATCCACTCCGCCATGCATCATCATGGCGTATTAGTGCGTCATTAGTAAAGCACAGGGACAGCTTTAACAGTTGTAAGAATGAACTACTCGTGACGTGACTCAGTTCATCTATTGCAGAATAAGTTCGTTATCCTTTCATTATATTTGTCGTCTCTTCAAGGACATCTTTGTTGGTTGTTTTACGACTATCCTTAGCTGGGCTGTATAGGGTCAGATTGTAGGAAGACCGATGAATCGATTCTGGAAAGGACTTACACGAAAGGGGTAGTGGCCTAACCGAGATACTGCCCCAACACTTGAGGGACTAAGGGTAACCACGAAAATCCTGTCAGGATATTCGATGTCCCGTTTGACATTCGAACGGCGCGCCTGCAGGATGCCGCCAGCACTACACCAACCCAGTATGCCAGATCATACACTGATCTGAGGTAGCACAACTGGAAAGTTGTCCCTATAACAGGCCGTGGAGGCTCATAGGGCTGTGAGACGTCAAGACTCCCGCATCTTCCGGACAATCGACTCACAGATGGCGGTAAAGTTGTCAGCCTTATGCGCCTGCCACGCTTTACTTTCCAGGATGTTTCCTGGTATACATTTCTGTCAGAAGCTGTGTCAATCCCATGGATATAGTGAGGCTGGAATGATTGGGTCAACTGAAAAATTAAATTATCTCATCGGGAATCGAACCCGTGATCTTCCACCTTGTAGCATAGTGCTTTAACCAACTGTGCTACCGCATGCCCCAAAGGTTGACCTTGTGCTTAATGAAAGTAAGCACCACGCCATGAAAACATATGAGGAAGTGGAAATATAACTCCACCATTACTGACCTCTGCACTAAATTGAGGTGAATAGTTAGCTTCACACTCCGGCCCCTCTACTCCCGGGGAAAGAGACCCATTTACCCTTTGGCTAAGGCACTGAGTGGGCCCCGGAGCGAAGTCTAGACGCTACTAGGAGTCCAACCCTGATGTTCCAGCCCTCGTCCTAATCCCAACATCGAATGAGCAATAATAATAATAATAATAATAATAATAATAATAATAATAATAAAATCACTGGAGCCGGGATGGCGCAGCCGGTATAGCCATTGGCTACGGGCTGGACGACCGAAGTTGTAGGAGTTCGAGTCCCGTTAGAGTCAACAATTTTGTATTCTCCACGTCTTCCAGACCGGCCCTGGGGCCCATCAAACCTCCTGTCCAATGGGGAATTTGAGCTCTTTCCCCAAGGGGAAATCGACCGGGACGTGAAGCTGACCACTCACCTCAACTAGTGCCGAGGTCAAGAAAACGTGGATCTATACGTTCACTCCCCATACATATTCATGGCGTAATGCTTAATTAGCTAAGGGCAGGAACAGTCTCTACATTTTATAATAATTTGAATATATTTTATTATTTAATCCTTACATTCTGACTCCTTTCCTGCGCTCTCTCTTCGTGTCCTGTTCTCCAGATCTCGTGATCATAATGTTGTGTCCCAGAGAAGAGAAACTTCCGCAGTTCGCGCCCCAACTCCTGACTTCAGAGCTTAGCGCACGCACAGGTCTGTGCTCAGTTTGTGTTCTTGCTGGTAGCCGCGATGCGACACGAGGCGTTCCCTCACAACAGGAAAACAGACCTGCGGTTTCTTGCGAATCGATAAATAATGTTTCTGTGGCCATAACCGTGACAGCGGTGAGATGTTGGTTAGGGATTCCAATCCGCTCGCCAGTATCTACGTCCCCTTCCAAACAATTCTACCGCTAATGGCAAAAAATCTATCCCTGTAACAGGCCGTCACGGCCCATAGGTTGTGAGTCGTCGAGGCTCCCACATTTTCTAAACAATTGGCTCCCAGATGGCCGTGAGTTTGTCAGCCTTACGCGCCGGACGCCCTTTACCCTTAGGAAGATTCCTGGTACTCATTTCTGTTTGAGGCTGAGTCGGTCCCCCCCCCCCTTGGGTCAGGCGCTCGAAGTTCGAGCCCGGGTCTGGTCATGTGGGATTTGTGGTGGACAAAGTAGCGTTGGGGCGGGTTTTCTCAGAGTACTTCGGTTTCTCTTGCCCATCTTCATTCCACCAATTGCTCCACAATCACCATCATCTGTAGCTGGGGCTGGTACAGTGGGTCAGTAGTGGCCGTAATACTCAGTAAACTCGGTGTCACCCCACTAAGAATCCAAAAAAAAATGGAGGCTGAGTCGACCCCAGGGCCATAGTGCGGCTGGAAGGATTAGATAAATTAAAAAAATCCAATGACCTCACCAGGAATCGAACCCGGGGCCTTCCGGCTTGTAGCATAGTGCCTCAACTAACTACGCTACCGCGTGCCCTCGCCACTGATGACAAAGAAACAGGAAATTGTTTGACTACATTAACCGTTTCAGAGAGCCGAAATAGTTCAGTCCGTACAGCGATTAGTTACAAGCTGGATGGCAGAAGAATCGGGGTTCAATCCCAGTGAGGAGGTTTCTATCTTCTGCACAGCGTCCAGACCGGCTCTAGAACCCACCCAACCTCCTATACAATGGGNNNNGGGGGGGGGGGCTGTTTCTCTGGGAGTAAAGCAAACGTAACCTGAAGCTGACCGCACAACTCCATCTAGTGTCGAGTTTAAAAATGGAGCTCCACTCGCTCACACGTCTTCACGGCGTGGTGTTTAATTAATTAAATGCAGCAACAAATTTAACGGTTTCAGTCTCTTCCTCAGGTGAAATTTACTGAACAGTAAGAAAATATAAGGCGCCTATGCCACGTGACGTACAGAATGTTTCAGTCTGTGGTTCAGACAATTCACCTCGATTGTCGATATAAGGTTCAGTCGTGATTAAGATTCAGGTGTTGAGAAGTACTTAAAATAACAAATAGATATACAATCATAAGTCATCTTGGAAATCTATCTGTAGTCTAGTGGTCAGAGTTCCTGGCTACAGATCCAGAGGTTCTGGGTACGATTCCCGACGCTACCAGATTTTCTGAGAAGTAGTGGGTCTGGAACGCGGTCTACTCAGCCTCCTGAGTATAGTTGAGGAGCTACTTGAACGGCTCCGGTCAAGAAAAACGAAATTAACGGCCGTGGGAAGTCGTTACCCTGACCACGCGACACTCTCTATCCTCTAAAGTTGGCACTACATCGTAACTTCGCCGATAAGCGGCGGTCGCTCGGTCGGTATAGTTCGTCTGCGGACTAAACCCACGGAGTATGATCTTTAATATCCATTCACTCATTCAATCATTCAACAAGACCCCGGGGGTCGGACTTAAGAATTTTCTCTTCTCCATGTCATCCAGACCGGTTCTGGTGCCTCTGGTGTTCTTCCTCCGGGGTTAGTGAGTCCGGGGTGTGAAGCTGATCACTCACCTCCAACTAGTGCCGAGGCCAGGAAAACTTGGATCCATACATACACTCTCCCATAAGTCTTCATGACGTAGTGTTTAATTAGTTAAACATAGAGAAAATTTTACCTTTTACCATCAGTGGCTCTACAGCCTTTTCTTGGGCCTAGGGCGCATTTTCAGTTTTGTAATCCAATAGACAGTCGATAGGACTCCTTCGGTTTGGAATCAGCTCGTCGCAACTACAAACAGGAGAGCACAAACACATAATAAACGCACACAAACATCCATGACAAGTGGGATTCGAACCAACGACCCCAGTATTCTAGTGAGCGAAGACAGTTGACGCCCTAGACCGCGCGGCCACTGTGATCGGCCTTTAATATCCAGCAAGAAGATAGTAAGGAATTATTGGTAGAACTGACAAAGAGACACATATTCATTCGGTTCTTAATTCAAGTTTCCTTAAATGTGTGCAAACCCGGTGATGGCCGAAGAATAGAAAGCAAATAAACAATAAAGCCTGTGGGGAGATTCGAAGCCCGAAACGGGCAAAGACATGGGGCTAATGGTACTGTCCGCTGCATTTTATTTCGAAGTCAGTAATCAGTCATCGGCCTTAATTCTCTTCTTGTCCAAGGAAGTTTCTTTCTTCCTCAACATCAGCTCCCTACTGCGGGTGGCAATGTGTTTCTAGTTCTCAATATAGGCCTATGTACTTCATGGAGCAGCGCCCTTTTGAGAAGCTTGTAGTCGCTCAGCTACTCAGGATATTCTCCTACTATTAGGGTCCCCGAAGGTTCATTACCCCTTCCACAAGAGCCCGCCATTGGGTCCATTCTCACACGCACGGATCTAGCACACGCCCTTCGAAATTTATTCCTTCAAGATTCGTTCTAATATTATCCTCCAATCTACACATCGCCTTCCGAGCGATACCTTACATTCAAGTAATGTAAGGTAAAGTTGTCCCTGTGCTTTACTAATTAAGCACTACGGCGTGAAGACGTATGGTGAAATGGATTTATAGCTCCACGTATTCTTCATCTCGACATAGTTGGAGGTGAATTATCAGCTTTACGCCACGGCCGCTTTATCCCTGGGGTAAAAGTCCCGTGTACACATTGGGTGGACTCCACAATCAGTTTGAATTACTTGAAGAGAAAAATCTCGCTCCTACAGGGACTGGGACTCGAACGCCTCGGCCGCCCAGCCCTAGGCAGTCCCTGTCGTCCCTGTACATGCTCTATCACCTTGCACTCATGTGTTTCGAGTAAAGTTGTATTCTTAGCTCTCCTTTGCGAGCTACAAGTATAAACATGCCAATCCGCATTCAAAGACCTACGCAGCTCTTCATGTTGTTACGTTCACGAGGTAGGCTAAGCCACGGCGTGAGCTGTGTGAAATTGCGGCACTGCTCGGTGAGCGCTTGCCCCATTTAACACGAGGAACGTCTTCAATCACATCTAATCGCCGTCATTACTAGCGTCACCTCGTTAGAACGTGAGTAGACGCCCCTCTGTCTTGTCATGGATGTGGCGTCTCCCAATGTCAGCACTTGACGAGCGACAACTCGAGGTTTGCCTTCCTGCCCTGCAGCGAAGAGGTCCTCCACTTAATTAACCGATGTATCTGATGCTCCGTGTACAAGGAGAGTCTCTTGAACCTGTTCAAAACCACATTCTGCACTGCGTGTTGGACCGTACAGACCGCCTCTGTGGTCTAGCGGTCAGAGTTCCTGGCTACAGATCCAGAGGTCCAGGTTCGATTCCTGGAGCTAACAGATTTTATGAGAAATAGTGGGTCGGGAACGGGTCCACTCAGCCTCGTGAGGATAATTGACGATATATTTCAAGGAAATAGCGGCTCCGGTCTAGAAAACCGAAAGTAACGGCCGTGGGGATTCGTTGCGCTGACCACGCGACACCCTCCATCCGCTAAAGTTGGCACTAACTTCGCCGACAAGCGGCGGTTTCTCAGTCGGTATAGTTCGCTTGCGGACTAAAACAAAGGAGTTTTTTTGTTGGACCAAACATCGAATATTGGAGTGCAGAACGCAAGCACAGCATTCTCCACAAACAGTTTCAAACACCTGATGATGACCAATGATGGTCGAAACATGTAGCGTACAATGTGGTTTTAAACAGGTTTAGAAGCCTCATTATGTATATGTAGTAACGTTTAAACAATCTGTTAAAAAGGGTGTTGCGTGCAAGACGGAATATCAGATGTATCTGAAAATTACATAGCAATGTGCAACAGGGCGCTACAGTATAACATTACGTTCTACACTTATAATTTCTTTTACATAATTACGAAACATGTTCACTTTCTTTGAGAGAAAATATAAATTAGGCATACAGGCGAGATCTGAGGCTCTCATTGACATTTAAAAACTTATTAAATTACAACGTAAGGTAGTATTTATTTATTTTAATGTAATTAGGGACCCGCTACTTTCCGACACTAAAATGCCATATGCACTGATAGAACATGCCGGGAGAAATTTTGTTACTTCATTCAGTTTAAAACACATGAACATTCTCGCAATTTCGTCACAATTAATAACACGAAATTTCCAGACCTTAAGACAAAACCCATCATGGTGACGTCATTCCTCATTTACACTCTAAGGAAATGCTGTCCTTGTGCTTAACTAATTAAGCATTGATCTATGAAGGCGTATTGGGGAGTGATCATCGAATTCTTAACCTCGGCAGTATTTAGAGGTGAGTGGTCAGCTTCACAACCCTGCTGTTTTACCCCCGAGCAAGGAGCCCCCTGGTATCCATTGGATAGGAGGCTGGGTGGGCCCCAGACCCACTCCGGACGACTTGGAGGAGAGAAAAATCTTACCCCTATCGGAATGCGAACTCCGACACCTTTGCTTTCCAGTCATTTACATTGTTCCATAGCATATTGTAGTATGTAGACCCTTGTTAAGTAATGACTCTGTAAACAACGGCCGTTGCTAGGTAATACTCGTAAACAGTAACACAGGAATGATGTTCTCCACGCGGCGTGAGCTACTCGTATATTAACCTGTCGTAACAACAGAAGAAATGGTGGGAGATGTGTTTTCTATGCGGTCTGTGCCGAGGTGTTAGAAGTAGAACAAGTCTAGATTTTAGTTAATTGCGAAAGAGTCGCCGCCCATTAAAGACGTGAACATGGAAGCCGAGAGATCTACGGCGTTGGAAACCGTTACCAGGCGACGACCGCTGAAGATACAGGAGATAGAGAAGTCTTAGTGCCTACTGTAGTAAATTGTAGATTGTGTGAATTAGCAACAACGCTATAGTTACTTGTAGTTACGATTTCTAAATGTTCAACAAATCCAGTTACCGATGCAAACGCCGGTTGTAGTCATTCAATCACGTGAAAAGATTTAGATCACGCTAATTAATGGCCACGATATGAAGAAAGATCGGCTGAACTAATTTGTATTTGACAACAACATGAAGTTGAGTCCTTCTTGCAGTAACTTGTATGAGGTTTTATTGTAATGAAATGTTTACCTATGCGTGCAACATATTATGAAGTTCGCAACCCGCTGTTATGATAATGTCACCTGGATTCGATTATCTTGTGACACTCGCATGCTGCCTTCTCATACTCACTAACTCCACCGAGCCGAGTCCTCCTCAAGAAGCCGCCAGTCGCTCAGCCACTCAAGATTAGACCAGCAAGACCCATCCACTGTCTTCAACCTGAGCCAGATCAATCCAGTCCACCCACTCCATTCTACTTCTCTAAGATACATTTCATTGCTATCCTCCAACCAAAAATATCGATTGCTTCTGCCGCGAATCGAACCCCGATCCGTTGCCTGTCCAGCCCGCAGTCAGTCGTTATACTGATGAGTTATTCCGACTCGTAGAAGTATTTATATAGAGGGATAGCGCAGTTAGTATAGCGACTTGCTACGGACTGGACGACAGAGGGGTGAGTCCGAGTCCCGGTAGGGTCAAGAATTTTCTTTCCTCCACGTCGTCCAGACCGACTCTGGGGCTTAACCAGCATCCTAGCCAATGGTTATCGGGGGCTTTTTCCCGGGGGGTTAAGCGGCTGTGGGGGGGTGGGGTGAAGCTGACAATTCATCTACAATTAGTTCCGAGTTCACGAAAATGTGGATCTATACGTCCACTCCCCCATACGCCTTCATGGCGTAGTGCTTAATTAGTTAAGCACAGGGACAACTTTATTTTTACCTTCAGCTCTTCTGAAGTCTACTACACACATACCGAAATACATGTTGTTTACAGATCAACCCTATATGGGTCTTTCTAGTGGTTTCTTTCCTTCTGGATTTCCCACCAAAACCCTACATGTGTACTACATTCCCTGCCCATCGCATCCTCTTGATTTCATTATTGTAACTATATTTCGGAACGAGTACATGTTATTTAACAATAACAACAATTAGTTAAGGAAGACGCAACGTATGCCGCCCGTAAAATCGAGCAGCCAGTGGCGACCGCTTGGTTCACCTGTCCTCTTTCGCCTGCCGTGGTTGGAGCTGAGTGTCACAGCGAAATGGTCTGCCTCGAGAGAAGGATGTACATTGGAATGTGCAGCCGCTCTGGCACTTAAATATAGACGCCTCGCGTCGGTTGCAGGGGGCTGATAGATGCGACGCGTTAAGGAAACAGGCGTAACCTCGCTGAGAGAAAATAAAAGAAAACTTGTCAAAGAGCAGCGTGATTAATTTGTGAGTCATTATGTCCCGGCAAATTAGGCACATCTTTCTAAAATTATCCAACTTCAAGTAAATAATTATGAGGTATAAAATACGAAGAGATGATAGGAATATGATGCTATTTCCAGGAGACATAACCCACATCGGGCGCCATTGTAAGCTACACACATCACTCTACCGAGAACTTATTATCAACGCCTCATAAAATCTTCAGAACAAGAAAATCGTCTTGTCACATTAACAGAATTGGATCTTAACTTATTAACTATCAGATTCGTACTTGTTTACATCTCTGTTTACTTCGTAATGTCTTCGCTTTCAGACATCTTAACTCATTGTTCTTCTGTGCTGTCCTTAGTTATTTCCCGAAATTATCCTGTGGGTCTGTTAACAGAAGAACCGGAAACACGACTTGGAACCAATATGACTACACGTTTTCGTGAGACAGTCATTCTTAGGAAACTAAAGTTTGCTCAGCTAGTCAAAAAATTATGCCCTTACTATGGAATTTCAAGGCTTATTACCGTGTTCACACGAGTCTGACACCGGTCCATCTCCTAAGCCACAAAAGTCCGGTTTACTGCAACATAAAAGGTAAAACTATCCCTGTAACAGACCATGGAGGCCCATAGGATTGTGAGACGTCGAGACCGGTCGAGACTCCCATATTTGCTAGACAGTTGGATAACAGATAGCGGTAAGGTTGTCAGGCTTATGCGCCGGCCGCCCTTTACTCCCAGGAAGATTCCTGGTACTCATTTCTGTTAGAGGCTGAAGCGAGTACATGTATGAGGCAGTTCACTGCTCCATATTCGCTTCAGTTTCAGCCTACCTTACTTTCTTTAGACGTATGAGATGACCTTGTCTGTGTCTCTCTGTCCCCCCTATTTTTTTTTCGTTTTCTATGCGGCCCGTGCCATATCAAAGGAAGGTAGGCCATTAGTTCTTCCCAGAACTTTCTGTAATATTTCAAATAGTAGACCTCTGCGCCGTGACACGGTGTAGTCTTTGTGTCGAAGTGACTTCAGTCATAAATAAAGCGGCGGCATGTTCCTCTGAAAGTCGGAATTCATCCATAAAGCTACACAGTTCAGATGATCACAAGTTGCGCTTACTCATCATCAAGAAAATATCAATTTCATGTTTTAAGATTTCCTGCCATTTGCATCTAGGTCTAGCAAGTAGACTTTTTCCCTTCATATTTCCTAACAAATTGCTTAGGCCTTAACTGTGATTTTATTCTCTATCTAAGGCGTGCTACATACTTCACTTATCTCATCTTCCTTGATTTCTATAAAGGATTTTACGTATTAGCACTACAGCATGGTCAGAACCTGAAAGAGGTCAGATGGAGCCCAGGTCAGTCACAATTGTGGAGCCCTTTCCCAGGCGGAAAGCCATTCTTACAAACAGCACATTCATATACGTGTATTTAACAAATTCTTTGAAAGTCTGATTCTCTGCCTAAAGAATATAGACTAGACTTAAAAAATTGTAAGCCTACAACACAATTAAATTTAATTCCTACATTCTTTCTTGTCTATTAAGAAATTTAAAACTAAATACGAGTACATTTAGGGCCCCTGTAGGCCCCTCTGTATATTAGCCTGAGTATGCTTCTCTGTGTCTCGAAGTCGGAATCTATTTTGAAGCGATTAACTGCGGAATGGAATATGTGGGCAGACGAGGACAGACTGTGCTACCCGCGGTCCCCTGTTTTCCGAGTCGTGCAGCAGAATAATTGCTATCCGAGCACGCAAATGTGTTCGCGTCTGCAATGCATGTGGAGCTTACCCGGAGTGTCTCCGCTATTTCGCGCCTCATTTCGCTTCCCAGAAGATGAGCCGACTTTGTCTTGCTCAGCGGTACCGTAGTCGCCGACACAACAGCTGGGGGGGGGNGGGGGGGAGCTACTGTCTGTCACGCAGCCAAATTGCCACTTTATAATTAGCTTTTAACACTTCGTGTGTGTGAGCTTGCTTAGTGTCCTTCTAATTGAGCCTCTTGTATTATTATTATTACAATACGAAAGATATTACCCTGCTAAAAAATGTTGGGTATCTGAGGAGTTCTTTCGTTTCTGCCTCGTTACGCCCCTACAGGTGGAGATGGGAACCACGAAATCGATATACAATTTCGTATTATAATATTCTATTTGATTGCTGATATCTCTAGAGCCTCTGGCACTGGCTGTTGGCTGGACGACCCGGGTTCGGTTTCAAGCTGTGACAGATAATTTCCTTTTCGTCACTGCTCCTAGACCTTCTCCAGGACTCAGTTAGCTTCCAATATAACTGATTCGGAAGTCTGCACACACAAATCGTTGTCGTAACTAGCTACAGATTGTTATCAACTTACTTCAACGTCCCAAATATCTGTAAGTTTTGTTGAAATGTGGCTCAGGTGTCGGGGAAACAAAGTCAGTAGAAAGTTCTATCTTCTGAGATATAACATCTTGTAGTTCGTTGAAAGTCAACCGATGTTTCGGAGGGAACACAACGCCTCCTGAGTCGAGGAACAAGCCAAACAATAAACCAGCATGAAGCAGGTAGTAATGGAATTCTACACTGACTGAGCTGATATTACTATTAGTGTAAAGCTATCCCTGTAAGAGACAGTGGAAACCCATTTAGTTGTGAGACGTCGAGGCTCCCACATTTCCTAGGCAATCGGCTCGCAGAAGGCGGTGAGGTTACCAGCCTTAAGCGCCGGCAGACATTTATCACCACGCTGAGTTGACCCCAAGGTTATAGTGTGACTGGAAGGATTAGGTCAATCGAAAAATCCAGTGACCTCATCGGGAATCGAACCCGCTACCTTGTTGCTTGCAGCACAGTGCCTCAATCAACTACGCGTACCCCCGCTAAGTGTGGTGGTATGGGGTAACCTATAGTATGAATAGTCGCTCATAGACACACAAACTGTGCAGTTTATGAAACTGTTTATACAGGGCTAAAGAAATCTGTGTGTTGCGAAGTGTAGGGATACCAGGTCGAATGGCATTCGATTCGATTTCCGCTTAGAATGACAATTCCTTCAAATAAAGGAAATCTATATTAGATATGAGATTTTAGATTGGCACATGTGTGAAGATCAAAAAATTTATTATGGCTTTCTTGTGAACTACGGCGTGCAACCTGGTAACAGCGACATATCTAAGCAGAACACAATGCGAATATGATTTCGAGTTACAAAATTTTAACACAACAACTTATCCGTTCTGTAGAAATATCTTTACATATAATCCTCACAGTCAGAGTGAATGCGTTAGTTTGAAACAGACTAGAATCCGTTGCCATTCTGCATGTGTTTGCTCTGGCACGATCGGGTGTAAGAAGTTATAATAAAAAAAATGAACAGTTTTATTTAATTCCTACGATAGAATCTCGCGAGATTATCCTCTCTGTAATTTATCTGCGTCTCATTTCTTCACAATGTTCAAACTGTTCGTCAAAAACCACTGATTAGGCTGGTCACGGATTAATTCAGGTACGAGAGCTGGTATTTCCTCTTCTCTCTGACTCTGACCATGTCCGAGGGTTGGCTCACCCAGAACAATATCGAGAGGGTACAGTGCAATATCTTCAAGGAAAAAGGCGACAGGAACGTGAAGCACGCCGACAACGTTCATCTTTACCTACATTCTTGCACGAGACCTCACAGTTCAGAGCTCAAACAAAGGACTACTTTAACCATTAATTCCACTGGTCATCCAGACGGGTCAAGGAAAGGGAAGGCATTCGTGCCTGCAGGTTGAACACGGTATCGATAAAGTGACTGAAATCTAGGACATTATTTTGGTATGTAAGGGTCCAGAGGCCTCTGCTTCTTTTCCTTAAGACCCTATCCGCCCTAAACCTTAGAACATTCATTGAACTTCCAGTAAGGGGTAGTGGGAGGTGTGAAGTGATTGAATATCCTCTACCAGACAAAAGAAACGTGATCAATTTTAGCTGAGGTACCAGTCAGTACGGAAATAGTCCGGACCTGCCCTATGTAAGCCTAGCTCATTGCTGGAGACACAGGAACACGCGGCCACCAGGAATTTGATTCAGAATTGTAGAGTGCAGTGTCAGCGCTCGGAGGAGTGTACTTGCAAGTCAATGTTTGGAAACGTGTTGAATTTCAGCTGGTAAGACCACTCATTTCAGAGCATTAGAATGTAAATTATGTTTAGGCTTACACTCCAGGAGAGTCTGTCTTCCGTATCCATTTATGCATACAGCCTAACTGCTTACAGTCAGGCATCTGTTACTTTAAAAGTTATAAATACAAACCACTCCGTCCAGTGTGACATATAAGTTTTTACTACGTTAAAACTTATCTCCCTTACATCATTAAAACTGGAAACTACCATCACAATAGGTGTTTTGATTTAAAATACATACACTCATATCTTATAATGCACAGTACGCATAAAGTCGAAAGTTTCACAATCACAGCAGCTTCCTGGTGTTGTAAAGTTTCTAAAAGTTTCTAGATGTTATTTTAAAAACCTTTATTGTCAATAGTTAACATTTTTTAAACCACGTAGGTTCGTGTCCGTACTCCTATCGTCCTTCTTTTATGGGGCAGATTTTGTGCCGCCTGTCTATCTTGATGTCGTCCAGGGTTTGTTCGTGGCTTGCTGTGTTGTTTTCACTGTTGTTGTTAGTGTGACGGACCAGAATGAAACAAATCAAATTTAAAAGTTACATTTTTATCTACTGTCTTCCACCATGAAGCAGTTGATAGTCCGTTAAGTGGCTGAAGGTACTGTCACTGGTGTGAACTGGTGAATACGGTGGAGGACGTTTCGGTAATTTCCTATATGTAAAGCGAAAATATCAGCTCCTCAAGAAGGACTCTGAACTATGGAGTTAATCTGGTCACAGAACAAAACTTACTTTCCATCTCCTATACCCCAACAATGGAGCCGGGATAGCTCAGTCGGTATAGCGATTGTTCATGGGTTGGCTGACCGGGGGGTCGGGGTTCGAGACCCTGTACGGTCAAGAATTTTCTCTTGTTCGCGTCGTCCAGACCAGTCCTGGGGTCCATTCAGTCCCATATCCAATGGGTACTGGGGACTCTTTCGCCTATGGTAAAGCGGCCGGAGCCTGAAGCTGACCACTGACCTCGAGTTAGTGTCCAGGTCAAGAAAACGTGGGTCTGTACAGCCACTCCCCCATGCGTCTTCATAGCGTAGTGCTTGATTAGTTAAGCACAGGGACAAATTTACCTTCTTACTTTTACACGCCAACAATACGATCACCGAAATTTGGAAATAGTTTACTAGCTTGGTAACAATTTGACATCTGTATCTGCAGCTTAACCGAATGGCCTTCATTCACTTTTCGTTCTGTCGGCGAAGAAAACACAAAGTTTCCTACACAGCCGATTTACATGCATATAGTGAAGGATTCCAGTAATTTGAGGAAGTTCTACTGAACGGAAGTTAATGTGAATACAAATGTAGCATTTCATATTCATTAAACACTCAAATATTACGTCAGAGTAGCGATGTCGTAATAAGCCTATTAGAAGAGACGATAAAGTAGTTTAATCCACAGTTCACAGACATTTCCTATAAAAGACGTAAATCTAATATATTACACACTTAATTGCAGGCATATAAAAGATAAATACATTTTAATTGTCCCATTACAAGATTTTTATCATAAATAAATGAACATTAATTCCAATAATGTATGAAATTTCCTATAGAACCCACTCGAAAATGAATTCCGTTGAGCAGGAAACGTTTTCATTCTTGCCCTATGAAGCAGACTGAACTGCTGATAGCTCAATTTTATTATCGTCTATTTATACTGCAGCAACTTAACGCGTGATGGAGTCGAGTCACGGCCTGCTGGGAGCGATTCACGCTCTGTCGCCGCTTCCGCTACTACCGTGTCCACACAGCTCATCCTTGTTACACATGTGTGGGCCCGTCCGCGCATGCTCTGTGGCTCAACACCTCCGGCAACGCATATGTATGCAATTTATATAAGTTCTTCTGCGTGAGAATTCTGTTTCACATTGCGTCATATTGTAACACGTATTAATGAAGTCTGTGGAAGATGGGGCCAATTTACTTTTATGGCTGCGATACCCAGCCTTCAGAATCACATAAGGTCTTTGTCTCGTCTGCGGCCTGTCCTCTGCTCTTCTCTAACAGAGAAAAATATAAAGTTATCCCTGTAACAAGCCGTGGAGGCCCACAAGGTTGTGAGACGTCGAGGCTCCCACATTTTCTAGACAATTGGTTCACAGATAGCGGTGAGGTTATCAGCCTTACGCGCCGGCCGCCCTTTACCCCCAGGAAGATTCCTGATACTCATTTCTGATAGAGGCTGAGTTGACCCCAGGGCCATAGCAGCCGCTGTATTTGTATAAATATCATGTGTTGCAAATTCTTCAAGCTGGGCTTATATTGAAGAACCGGGGTAGCTCAGTTGGTATGGCGATGGCCTATGTTCAGTTCGCGGCAAGGACAATGATATTTTCATCGCTACCGTTTCTGGATCTGTTTGGGTACCACCCAGTTTCGTGTCCAAGTGGTGCCGGGGTCTCTTCCACAGGGGTAAAGCGGCCGGGACGGAACGCTGACCACTCACCAGCAGAGATTAAGAATGTGTGGAGCTATACTTCCACTCACTCAAACGTCTGCATGAAGCATAAAGACATCTTGGCCTTACGTGCCTTTTCATTTTATTAAATAACATATAATTAGCGGAAATAGGCCTAATTACTGGTGTTCATTTATTATTCTTCGGGATAACTCAGTCGGTATGGCGACTAAGCTAAGGACTGGACGACCGAGGAGTCGGGGTTCGATTCCCAATAGGATTCTCCATATTGTCAAGGTCGGCTGTGGGGCCCACCCAGCCTCCAATACAATGGGTACCGGGAGCTGTATCCTCTAGAGCAGGCATTTCCAACGCGCCGATCGTGGGACGATTTTTGGTCGATCTCATAGGCCTATAAGGAAATTATACGTGAAAAGCATGTAAATTCATTTGTAACATAATATGATTATATTCAGATCTTGAAGGGAAAATACGTGTTAAAGTAGTCTGTACTTTCAATGTATGCTGCTTTTACAACAAACATCATGCGTCGTGCTAGTTTTACCAATATTTTTGCTTAAAGCGAAGTACCACGATAGGAGGGGGTGGTATATCACTGACAGTTTTGACACTAAAGTCGATCACAACTTGTTTGAAGTTGGACATGCCTGGTCTAGAATAAAGCGGCAGGGGCATGAAGCTGACCACTCACCTCCAGCTAGTGCCTGGCTTAGGAATGATGGAGCTATACCTCCAATCCTCCGTATATCTTCACGGTTTGGCTGTTAATTAATTACGCCCATGGATAACATTACCTTATAATTTTACGAGTAACCCGGCGTCGTGTGTGACAATACATAAATGACGAGTTTTCAGAATTATTATAAATCAGGCCTTACTCAGAATGTTAGAAATCGAAGAAGCCCGGATTCATGCATCAGTCACTAGTGGTGCAGAGAGAATTAGGGTGTAAACTAGAACAGTATGTGGGGAAAAAGTAATGGAAAAGCGAGAGATTCATTGGTTGGGGGGGGGGGGGAAAGAGATTCGCATTTCGAAGGTTCCCAGGCTTCGCCGTTCATCCTGCTGATAAGAGTGAATTGAGTAACTCGTTGGTATTGTCACGTGTTGGGTGTGTGTCACGCGACAAGTAACTTCACGCCGTTTTTGATCTAGCGAATTTATTGCACATTCGCTCTTACAGTCACACAATTCACAATTTCACAATTACTGCAATCCGCAGTATCACAATTACTTCTCCTGCTGGAGTCACTGTCATTCACTCGATACAACTCGACTCCTAGCTGGTGGACTTCAATTCATACTGGATACTCAATCTTCCATACTAGTAACTCTCTCGTAACTCAATACTCACTACTCCTGAATAGTCCAAGTCACATTACGACTGACGGTCAGTCAGTCAGTAAGTCTTGGTGTCGAACTCCGGCTGGGGTTCATGACCAGATATTTACGAGTATTAGTGTTGGGCATTTACGATCTTGTTTCTGTGGGGCGCCCTCTCTGACGAGAGGACGGGTCTGCCTTTTGTATATGCTGCTGGTCCTTGCCAGTGCAGTCTTTCTCGGTGTTTCTACCTACACATTGCCTAGAAATAGTCGCTGCACGGTCTCGCCTGTTGCGTGACGTCACAGCCTAGCGGGGAGGTGTGTTTACCGAGCGTTGCATAATAATGGAAGGAGTGGGGGCATGTTACGTCATTCGTGGAAACGCAGAGTTCACGTGACCCCTACTTCCTGTTGCGCCATCCACGTCACAGTATCTATCAACCAAATTGCACGGAGTCACGTCTCAGAAGCTCGCGATCTCATGGGTACTTGGGCAACATGGCCAAGGAATTTCATATCACACGGAGCTGGAAAGTGACGGCAGTTTCCGCAATACATAAGCTTATCGAGCGAAACTGGAGATGCAGTATCTTTAGTGTCCTAGCGGTTATTTCAGTTTCCCCTGTCTGAGCCGTACAGATGGTGATTATAAAACGTAACCCATTACAGCTCATTAACTGTGTGTTTTGTTTGCGCACGCGTAACTGTGACAACTGACAAGTGGCGGCGACTGTGGTGCATATGCTGACCCCTCCACACAGCTACTCGGGTCTTAGGTAACAAATGACAGGTATTAACCCTTCTCTGTTTCTTAGTTCTTTTGATTATACAGGAAGAAAATTAAGGGGGAATTTATAACGTACAATTTAATAATTTGTTCGAAGGGTACGCACTAAACGAGGGGGTGCAAATCGATACCATAGGGCCGGACTACTCAATGCCGAGTGACATTAGGAGTCGACATATTTACGTTAGTTGGTTTCCTTGGTTACGTAATGACGCTCTTCGAGTGCATTGTTTATATATACCGTCGAATGGTACAATGACCGGAAATGCGTTGTTTTGCATTCTACAAATATGTGACCATAAGAAGCTTGCAAATTTTATCGGAGATGCAGTAGGCTTAAAGAAAAGGGAAAGGTAAAGCTGTCCCTGCGCTTAACTAATTAAGCACTACGCCATGAAGGCGTATGGGGGAGTGGATGTATAGACCCATATTTTCTTGATCTTAGCACTAGTTGGAGGTGAGTGGTCATTTTCACGCCCAGGCCGCTTTACCCCCGGGGAAAGAGCCCTCGGTACCCACTGGATAGGAGTTTGGGTGGACCCCACATTCGGTCTGGAGGACGTGGACAAGAGAAAATCCTTGACCCTAACGGGACTCAAACTCCGTCCCTTCTGTCGTCTAGCCCGTAGCCAGTCGCTATACCGACTGAGATATCCCGGATCATAGATGTATTATGCCTAGAATACATAATTTCAGATCCCTATTATAATTGGCCTTAATATCGTTCCCGTCTCACAAACTCATTTGTTGTCATTACTGACAATAATAAATTAAGAAAATATGAGACTCAGTAGCTTCCAATTGAATAACGTTCATAACAAATTTCGTCAGAATCAATCACTTGGTTTAAAAGCTCAAAGGGGATCTTCATAGATACAGAGTGATTGCATAAATATACCTGTTTCCTGTAAGGTAAGGTAAAGTTTCCATGCACTTAATTAAACACCGCGTTGTGAGTGAGGGAGTGGAGGTATAGCTTCACCATTTTTGACCTCGGCACTAGACGGAAGTGAGGGGTCAGCTTGATGTCCTCTTCGCTTTACTTCCGGGAAAAAAGCCGCAGTCCCCATTCAATAGGAGACTGGGTGGGCCCCGGAGCCGGTTTGGTCGGTCGGGTAAATTATTACTGGTCCTTGCCAGCAGAATCAGTCCTGGTTCCGAGTCCCTTGGGACCGGTTCGGGTACTGTGGAGAAAAGAGAAATTTCTCTCACCTGCAGGAAATCGAACTCAGACCCTCAAGCCTGTAGCTCGTTGCTGTGCTTACTGATCTGTAGCAGCTCAAGTTTATGTCCAATACAGCACAGCATAGACACACTGGGTCTCGAACGGGGTGCCGCATCTGGTTACGTTGCGTCCCAGAATGAATCAGCCATTTGCGTCACGTGTGTCTGCTTCCCACAGGCGGGCGGTTGAACTACCGTTTAGCGACAAATGACACACATACCGCACGACATTACGTCGAATGTAACCTGCAATAACCGCAGAGCACCGGGGCACCCCACAATAAATAATGGTAATAATGGAGCGTGTCAGGCTACAGCGTCAGGCACATATCTGGGGCCGGGCTGTTCAGTATATCGACCGATATCTGGAGAAGAGACAAATTTACTTGAGCACGTCCACAGCTGCGTCCCCCTTCAGCCTGAACAAGCAAGAAACAGACTGCGTGATAACCGTTTCTTCGTGTTAAGAAAAGGAAGAGGCTGCCGAAAATAACAGACTCTTACACAATCCTGGCAAACATACTTACTTACTTACTGATGGAGTTGAGCCCTTCTGGAGGAGCCGCCAATTCTGCAGCTACTCAAGAATTTCTCAGCTTTTCATGGAACCCGTAGGTTCATTACGTGTTCATAAGAGCCCTCCACTGGTCCCTATCCTGAGACATATCAATCCAATCCATACCATCCCATCCTATCTCTCTAAGATCCATCTTAATATTGTTCACCCACCTACGCCTTGGTCTTCACAGTGGCCTCTTTCTTCTAGCTTTCCCACCAATATCCTATAGGCATTCCTCTTCTCATCCATTCGTGCTGCATGCCCTGCCCATCTCATCCTCCTTGACTTGATCATTCTAATTATACTTGGAGAAGAGTACAAATTATGAAGCTCCTCATTATGCACTTTTCTCTATCCTCCTGTCACTTCATATCTCTTCGGTCCAAATATTCTCCTCAACACCCTGTTCTCAAACACCCTCAGTCTGTGTTCCTCCATTAACGTCAGAGACCAAGTTCCACATCCATACAGAACCAAAGGCAAAATTATAGTCTTACATATTCTAATTTTTATGTTTTGGACAGCAGACGAGAAGACAAAAGGTTCTGGACTGAACGGTAGCAAGCATTACCCGAGTTCAATCTCCTCTTAATAATCCTGGCCAACACAGCAAAGAATTCCAAGAAGTTCTGTCCTCACAACGTCTCTGTCCCCGTGTCACTGAATCTTGGCTGTGTAAGCATGCACCGTGCTTCCGGGGAGAGAAGTCTCAATTTTAATTTCCACATTTCAATTTCGGTTACCGTCGAACCGGTTGAGTAGCGGTGATGGTTGAGGTGCCAGGTTCGAATTTCAGTCGGGATACCAGATGTTCCGACTTAGTTCCTCGGTCTCTCCGTGTAAATACCGTGATAGTACCGCGGTTAGGTCACGACCACTTTTTTCAAATATGCTCTTCATTCGTCAGTTATCCCAGCTTTCGGTGCTAGAGACACAGCCTCGCTGCTCAGAGCGTAACTGTGCAACCCACAAGAGAATTTGATTACAGCTCAGAAGACCTAGACCTAGAAGTAGATGGTACAGTTATGTTAAAATGGATCGTAAGAAATGGGATGGGTGAACATGCATTGGATACAGCAGGCTCGGGATAGAGCCCAGTAGTAGGCTAATGTGAGCAAATGTATGAAATTTCGGGTGCCATAAACTGTAAAATATCTTGACTATTAATTTTTCAACCAGGAATTTTCTCCATGGAATTAATTAATAATTTTTTGCCGTCCTTCATTTGTGTTTCTCATTAATAATTTTAACATACATATATACACTTTTATGAGTAGCCGTTGTAGTTGAATCGACATGAAATTCTGAAGTCACTTCTTATCGTCCATTTTAAGTAATCAGTGACAATTGTTGCGTAGATTATTAACAAATATATTCACACTAGATGTAAGAATTATCATAAGACTAAGTGATAAGAGCACCATTAATTCTCTTACAGTAAGAGAATTTCTCAGGCCTGAACGGAGGCTCTATACTGGACTTCATATCGTGAGTCGTGTATGGTTCTCAGGCCACTATTTGATACTCATACCAGACGCAAATGAACACGACGGTGAACTGTAGATGTGCCTGGCACTGCAGGCAATGCTGTGAACCTATGGTTAAAGAACAGCTGGCAACATTACCCATAATGCAATGCTCAATTCGGAAAATAAACTGGGTTGGGTTTGCGAGGAATACGATAGTAGAAGCTTCCTCACTGCCCTTCTACCTACCCTCATGTATCTTTAGTATAGACAGTTCTGAAACCGATGTGACGACAGTAGGTTCGAAAATATTACTCAAGTGACCATGAATAAAATATAGTTCACTCACCTCAACAAATTACAAAGAGACTAATATCTTCTGGGATACAAAAGCTGTGTAGTACGTTGAAAGTCAACTGTCGTTTCGGAGTAACATATTACTTCCATCTTGAGGGTCGAATAAGCCGAGTAAAATATCAGCTTGAAAGTAGGTGGCTTTCATGACGGTTGACTTACAACGGAATACACGGCGGTATGTCCCATAAGATAGGTCTCTTCAAATTCACGGCTGAATAAAAAGTTAAAGCTATCCTTGTGATAGACCAAGGAGGTCCATTGGGCTGTGAGACGTCGAGGCTTTCACATTTTCTAAATAATCAGTTCACAGATGGCGGTGAATTTGTCAGCCTAAAGCGCCGGACGTTCTTTACCCAAGGAAAATTCCTGGTACTCATTTCTGTTAAAGGCTGAGTGGACTCTAGGGCCATAGTGCAGCTGGAAGGGTTAGGTAAGTCTTAGTTTGAGTCTTATGTTAAGACCGCCGGTCAGTCGACCAGTCTGTCTTGGAACAGAGCACCCATCTGGGACTCACATCCAGATTTTTATTACTGTCAGACGTTTGCGAGGACAATAGACCACTGAGGTCGCGGTGCAAGGGCCGAGAAGACCCACCCCTCATACATGATGATGTGGGGCGCTCTCTCTGACGAGAGGACGGGTCTGTCCTTTACAATTGATGTTGGTCCTCACCAACGCACTCAGCCTCGGGTCCGAGTCCCGTGGGACTAGCGACCATATTTTGCTGCCTCAGATTCGAGACTTCACTTTTCGTCGCCTCCTACGACTCGCAGGGTCACGGTGGAGGTATTCGATCCCGCCTCCACACGGGTGGGACTAGGTCAATTGAAAAATGCAATGTCCTCTTCGAGAATCACACCAGCGACCTTCCGGCTTGTGTGCATCAATATACTAAGCTACGGCGAGGGCTTTGAACCATACAAATTACAAAAAAGCCCCCCAAAAATCTGCTGCCATGTTGAAACATACGTTTGGTGTTGCGGCTGAAGTGCTGGAGCTTATAAGATTGTAAAACATACCGTGTAAGCATAAGGCTAAAAGCAAGGAGGTACGTGATTGGTAACTTATGAAATGGTAAAGGTAGAAAAGGTAAAGCTACCCCTGTAACAGGCCGCGGAGGCCCATGGGACTGTGAGACGTCGAGGCTTCCACATTATCTAGACAATGGGCTCACAGATGGCGGTGAGGTTGTCAGCCTTACGCGCCGGCCGCGCTTTACTCCCAGGAAAATTCCTGGTGCTCATTTCTACTAAAGGCTGAGCCGACAGCAGGGCCACAGTGCGGCTGGAAAGTTTAGGTCAATTGAAAAAAAATCCACCTCATCGGAATACGATCCCGCGATTGTAGCATAGTGCCTCAACCAACTGCGCTATCGCGTGCCCAACTTATAAAATGAGTTCTCGAAAAGCTGCTTGGCTGCATTGTTAGAGAAATTGTGTTTGTAGGTTCTTGAAGGTTCTGTTCGTGTCCAGACTACACAGTACCGAATTAGGGTGATTGAGGAATTAGAAAGGATCTGGAAGGAAACGGTCTTGATCTGAGGTGATATGCAGGTGTTTGCCCGGAGAGACGCCTCCGGCAGGAACGCAGGTGTCCAGACCAAAATTCGAATAGAGGCCCCACCCAATACGAGTGTTAAATTACGCCGGATCTAATGAGAAGTAGAGATCCGATCGGAAAATATGAAAGAGAGAGGCAAATTGGGAGACCTAGGAGTAGAGGGAATGATTATATTCAAATGGATATTAAAGAAGAAGGAAGTAAGCTTGTGAACTAAATTCAGATGGCTCCGCGTGGGTCCAGGGACTTTTGTGAACACTGAACTGGAATTTCGGCGTACCATCAAAGGAGGGATTTCTCTATCGTTAAGTGACTATGAAGATATTTATGTTTCTCCTGGACCCGTAAATCTCGCCCCATTCTCGCTCAGCCCTCAAAATCGGGTGCTCTACTCCTGCTTTATATACAGAAACATTGTTGTGCGCTCAGTTGCAACAATCAGCGATTTATATGTGTTATAAAATTACCGAAACGGGATGGAGACCCAGGATAGCTTAGTCAGTATAGGTATGGGCTGGAGAGCCGACGTTCGATTCCAGGAAGGGGAAAGATATTTCTCTTTTCCATAGTATCCAGACCGACTCCAGTTCAGTGGGTGCCGGAGTTAAAGTGGCTGGCTCACCTCTCTCTAGTGCCGAGGTCAAGAGAGGCGGATCTATTACTCCACTCATGGCATAGTGCTTAATTGAATAAGTACGGGGGCAACTTTGCATTTTATTGCAACTGTTTGTAGAACATTGTGACTTTCTTAAGACGCGAACTTGTAGCTTCATGGGTACTTAGGTCTTGGGACTGAACGTTTTTCCTAGAGTCCGTTTAAGTCTTAATTCTGGCGCCGATTTCTCTGTGGTCTTTTCTTTCAAGAAAGCCGGGATAGCGCAGTCGGTATGGCGACTCGCTACAGGCTGGAGGACCGAGGGATTGGAGTTCGAATTCCGGTAGTGTCAAGAACTTTCTCTTCTCCACGTGGTCCAGACGGGCTTTGAGGTCCACCCAACCTCCTAGCCAATGGGTACCAGCTGCTCTTTCCCCAGAGGTAAAGCAGCCGGGATGTGAAGCTGACCACTCACCTCCAGCTAGTGCCGAGGTCAAGAAAATGTGAATCTATACACCCACTTCCCGATGTGCCTTCATGGCGTAGTGCTTAATTATTTAAGCACGGGAACAAATTTACATTTTCTTCCAAGTATCAGACAAAGGACTAAAACATTTTTTTATACAGTCTACATTTCAAATATAGTTACAACCCTAATTTAAATCCCTTGTGCTCCTTCCGTTGTTTTTAAATATCAGTCAACCTTCGTTCCGCGAATGCTGCATCTACACTGTTTGTTTTCTTGACTGGCAGAAGGCATTCATTGTAATGCTAATGGGCTTCAATCTGAGTTTTGTGTGTAGGGACCTGATCTGGCGACGTGAGATGGGAACAAAATGAGCAGGCGCACACAATACAATAGACACCCTCCCCCCTTTACCAACCCTAATAGTTAATTAGCATGAGGCTCTCGCAAATGGGTCTGGGATTTCAACACGCCTCAACGATCTTTGTATTCATGCATAAATGCATCCATTACTGCTGTTTCAAGCTTCCAGCTCCATCCACTGAATCCTTGCTATGCGCATTTGAATTAAATGAATTGCTAGAGGCCTACACGAAAACCTGTGTTGATATATACTTCATAGTTAACAAAAGTGTTAATAAAGCATTAAGTTATTTTATATAGTTGAAATATATAAAAGAGGTTTTCTAAATGTGAAAAAATCTGAAAATTAACTTTATTGGCGTGGAAATAAAAGTGATGGACAGCAGAATTGAAAATGACGAGGTTTGAAGTGAATGTGTTTATTTTTTCAGCCCTATCCAAAAGAGTAAAGATTTTTTTTATATACAAACTGTCCGTCATTCGAACAAGACATCAGAAGTCATCGATGGCTCTCCGATACAGTAACTGCGGGGCGATGACACAGGTCTCAGTAAAAATATATTGGTTTCCGATTCGTCATTTCTACTCAATTATGAGGAGAAATATGACACGAACAAAAAAAAGCGGAGTGGAATGACGCGTTATTGCTTCTGTTCATGCTCAAAATTGACGTGGATTGTTTCCATTTCATCTGTTAATACTTTTATTATGTAATTCTGCAGTAAAAGAATAAAAGAATTGGCTGAGGCACTGTTTTTCTGTAACCCTCCGCTTATTGTGATGAAGCTACTAAACTGTCAGTTTTTTCAAATAGTATAATTATTAGGGCTTAACAGCGAAGGCAAATATCAACTAACTCATACTTCAATCATATCTTCCCAATCAGCACAGTGGACAGAAACACTTCCAGGTCACGGAAATGACAAGGCTAAATATAAACACATGACTGACGATATAATTATTGTACGATGTAATGTTGTGTTATAAAGAGTAAAGGCAAAACTATCCCTGTAACAGGCCGTGGAGGCTCATAGGGTTGTGAGACGTCGAGACTCCAACATTTTCTAGATAATCGGCTCACAGGTGACGGTGAAGTTGTCAGCCTTACGCGCCGGCCATCCTTCAGGAAGATCCCAGGAAGATTCCTGGTACTCATTTCTGTCAGAGGCTGAGTCGAAACTAGGGCCACAGTGCGGCTGGAAGGATTAGGTCAACTATAAAAAATCAATGATCTCATCGGGAATTGAACCCGCGACCTTCCGGCTTGCAGCATAGAGCCGCAACAAAGTACGCTACAGCTTGCCTATAGTTTGTTGTTATTGCAAAATATGAAGCCCTTCGCAGCAATAGATTTTTTCAAGCTATGGAACATAAAATCATGACATAAAGATAGGAAACAGATGTTTTGAAAATGTGGCACAGTTCAGATATTTGGGAACAACGATAACAGATCCAAACCTAATTCAGGAGGAAATTGAACTCGGGTAATCCTTGCTACCATTCAGTCCAGGACCTTTTGTCTTCGCGTCTGCTGTCCAAAACATAAAAATTAGAATATGTAAGACTATAATTTTGTCTTTGATTCTGTATGGGTGTGAAACTTGGTCTCTGACATTAATGGAGGAACACAGACCGAGGGTGTTTGAGAACAGGGTGTTGAGGAGAATATTTGGACCGAAGAGATATGAAGTGACAGGAGGATAGAGAAAAGTGCATAATGAGGAGCTTCATAATTTGTACTCTTCTCCAAGTATAATTAGAATGATCAAGTCAAGGAGGATGAGATGGGCAGGGCATGCAGCACGAATGGGTGAGAGGAGGAATGCATATAGGATATTGGTGGGAAAGCTGGAAGGAAGGAGACCACTGTGAAGACCAAGGCGTAGGTGGGTGGACAATATTAAAATGGATCTTAGAGAGATAGGATGGGATGGTATGGTATGGATTGGATTGATCTGCCTCAGGATAGGGACCAGCGGAAGGTTACATAAAATGCTGGGTAATTCTTGAGTAGCTGCAGAATTGGCGGCTCTTCAAGAAGGGCTCAGCTCTACGAGTAAGTAAGTAAATATCATCCTTAAGACATATGTTTGTTTCTTAGTATCCAAAGTTCCTAATTTAAGTATGAGAAATTAGGAAGTTTCCAGTTATAAATACAATAACAGTGATGTAACCAACACGAGAGCAATATTTTATGCGTGGTGCTATCAAAAATTTCTAAAAATTTGAATTTTGGAGGCGAATGTTTATGAGCACATCGAAGTACCGCTAGGTCTCTCCCCACACACCCTTCTTGAATCAGTGTGGCAAGCGGCGTCGAGTTGAGTAGTTGGGTTTATTGTTGGTGAACGTATTTCCATTGTTGTGTTTCCGTGAGTCTGCGGTTTTCTGTGGCTGACCTGAGAGAGCAGCGTGTCTGTATAAAATTTTGTTTCAAACTTGGGAAAACCGCTGCAGAAACGCACCAAATGTTGAAGAAAGCTTTTGGTGACAACGGTTTAGGCCAGATACAAAGTTACGTCTGGTATAAGCGTTTCAAAAATGGCCAAACATCGACTGATGGTGACGATCGTTCGGGACGGCTGTCAACTGGCAACACACCAGAAAATGTCGCGAAAGTTAGGGATCTGATTCTGCAAGATCATAGACTGACCATCCAAGACCTCTGTAACATTGTGGAACTAAGTTATGGTACATGTCAACGAATTTATCAGAGGAACTGAACATGAGGAGGATTGCGGCGAAGTTTGTGCCACGACTACTGCAAAATGAACAGAAGCAGCATCGCTTGGAAGTCTTCAGGGAACTTCAGCAACAGCTTCAAGAGGATCCAAACTTTCTTTCGAAGGTTGTCACTGGTGATGAAAGTTGGGTTCATGGCTACGACCCTGAAAGCAAACAGC
Source organism: Cryptotermes secundus (assembly GCF_002891405.2). Lineage (NCBI taxonomy): Eukaryota > Metazoa > Arthropoda > Insecta > Blattodea > Kalotermitidae > Cryptotermes > Cryptotermes secundus. The sequence continues at coordinate 381,917 of NW_019725418.1, forward strand.
AATCGTCGCAATGGAAGAGCCCTTCTTCACCTCGGCCAAAAGGAGCTCGACAAGTCAAGAGCAACATTAAGTCCATGTTGATCTGTTTCTTTTTTATATATTGAGGGGATTGTTCATAAGGAATTCGTCCCTCCTGGTCAGACCGTCAATAGAGTTCTAGCGCGATGTTCAAAGGCGTTTGAGGGAGCACATGAGGAGAAAACGTCCGGAGAATTGGCACACGAACGTCTGGGTAGTCCACCATGACAACGCACGACCGCATACGGCTTACATTGTGCAGGAATTTTTGGCTAAAAACAAGATGGCAGTTGTTCCCCACCCACCGTACTCGCCAGGCTTAGCTCCATGCGACTTCTTTCTCTTCCCCAAGATGAAAATCAAGTTGAAGGGGCGAAGATTTGATGCAGTTGAGGAAATTCAAGCGGAAACGCAGACGGTACTAAACACTCTAACAAAGAAAGACTTCCAGGATGCATTTGAAAAGTGGCACAAACGCTGGGATCGGTGTATGCGCTCCCAAGGGGGCTACTTTGAAGGTGAAGGTGCAGAATAAGAACCAGGTAAGACGTAATAGTTTTTATTAATATATTTCAGGAACTTTTGGATAGCACCTCGTATTTAACATATCGCGGATGTTGTTAGGTGTTTTATAAAAATTAGCCTATTACAATGCAACTTGCTGATAATGAAAATAGTTATGAGATATATGAAATTATGATTTTGGGGTTCACATTTCAGTGACTATGATGAGTAGATCTACTATTTTCTGAGATGTGACACCATCTAGTCTGGTAGACGTTTACCTATTCCTCTTGATTTCTCGAGTTACTGTAGTACACGTAAGATGGAGGCAGTGTGTTCCTCCAAAACTCTGTATATTTCTGTCAGACTACACGGCGTCACATCTTAGCAGACAATTCTCTGAAAAATGTGAGGTTATGTTATTTGTATTGGACGTTAACGCGAAATCGCTGTGAGAGATTCCACTCTTTTTAAGGGCATCTCGTCCATGTGTGTAATATAGTTGGAATTTAAACGTGTAGAATAATTTTATACACTATTACAATTATAAAGAATAAACATTATTTGAATTTATGTATCGATATATTTCTCTATATAACAGTAAGCTCTGGTTATTGTTCGAGACTATTACAGCTAAGCAGTTTAGCTCTTGATCGATATGAATTAGGTACATTCCTATTTGATAGCCCATTCATCTCCTAACAGCTGCACCTAGCCTTTGTCACAGACTGCACATTCAATACAGTCACAGCATTTATTAACCCATTCATTTCATAAAAAGTTTTCCAACACCGTTTTACTAAAAATGACGTGTATAACAATAGAATTCAATATATACGGTGTCCATCCTTGTTGCTGCAATTCATTGTATCTTTTATTTTATAATTGATACGGCTATCAAAATGTTTTGGGTTAAAAACTCTAGCAGTTTCACATTTCAATTACACCCCTCATTTTTTGTGAATTTGTTATTATGCAATTTGCAATTTCGTTGTTTACGTGACAATTGCCGATCCCTCTAAAAGTGCCAAGTCCCAAAGGAAGAGTGCGCATGTTCCCTTCTGCAAATGGCCGCACCGACCGAAACAAAGCAATAACGAAACGCTATTTTTCTGAGTGACAAGCGAGAGACGCCCAGCGCTAGCAGAAGGGTAGAAGCTCTTTTCATATGAGAAAACTGGCCTATTTTTGTTGACAGCTGTCAAATATCTGACATTTTAGCTAGCCAGAATGGCTACACAGGGAGAAGCATATTACCAAGTGTCATACACAAAACATTTTCTCTGAACAAATGCAGCAGGCCCAGTACTTCCGCGTGTATCTTGTAATCATGGACCTACTGATGTTTCTGTTAGATTTTGTAACGATTTGTTAACTTAAAACTGTAAATTGTGGTTAGTGAGTTCGCCTCAAATTTTGTGATAAGACTTCTGACCGCATTTGTCAGTTGCCCGCACTCACTTGCAGCAGATAAGCTCTCTTTGAGTGAATTCTCACAAAATCTTAAATTGAAAATTCGAGTTCATTTGTACCCCTGGTCTGCCCTAAATAGGACTTACGTTTTACACTTTATCAATTAATTCTTTTTTTTATTGCTAGTGGGGTGGGGCTAATTCCCTTGTACTGCGGCCACTTCTTGCCTATTGTACCAGCCCCAGATAATAGGTGAGGGTGATTGTGGAGCATTTGGTGGAATGAAGACTGGCAGAGGAAATCGAAGTACTCGGAGAAAACCTGTCCCAGCGCCACTTTGTCCACCACAAATCCCACTTGACCAGACCCGGGATCGAACCCGGGCCGCAGCGGTGGGAAGTCAGCGACTAACCGCTTGAGCTATGGCGCGGTCTACCAATTAATTAACTAAGCAACTAGCTAACAGGCTAACTGAAATCCGAGTCCCCCCCCCGGGTGGAAGCTAGACTTTCTGAATGGATGTAAATATTGTTCGGAGCGACCGTGACAAGACGAGGGCTCTCAGCTTGTAGACTATAAACGTAAATGTTATCGGCCTATTTCGAAGAGCTGTCGTGACGTTTGAATGTGTGAAACATCTAAAATTATAATGTGTCAGACGTGGAATGCGAGGAAAAAATATACCAAAAAATTTCGGGAGAGAAAAGGAGGGTAACATTTCCTTTCAATATACACGAATTTGAAAGTGAGTTGGATATGATGATCAGCTTCGCGACCCGGTCGCTTTACCCCCGGGGAAAGAGCCTCCGGCACATATTGTATGGGAGGCTGGATGAGAGCAAGAGCCCTTCTGGACGACGTGGAGAGGAGAAAAATCTTACGCCCACCGGAACTCGAACTCGAACCCCTCGGCCGTCCAGCCCGTAGCCAGTCGCTATACCGACTGAGCTATCCCAGGTCCGAGATAAACACAAGAGGAGGGTACATAATTTTCTGGCTAAGACTCATACTGCCCCTAGAAAAAAATAACATTTCGGAAATTGAGAATCAAAAGAGCATAATTTCTTGGAAAATTGTGCTTCTGCCATTATTAGACGTGAATATCTGTGCAAGTGAGAAACGTGTGGTCTGAACGTGTGGGCCGACACATTTCACGGCCCAGTGGCTGTTTGCAGTGTCCGGACCGAGACACAAAAGAGACGCCCGCTCGTCTTGACAGATGGGGGCGACAGCCTGGAAATCTGAGAAGTCAACCCCCCCCCCCTGATGTTAACAGTATCCCCCATGAGCATTGGTACTGATGTCCATTGGAAAACACTTTTGTTCTTCTGTAGAATGACATACACGGATACGGGGAGGGACCTCAGCAGGCTCAGCATCGCTGTCGTGGGTCTGTCGCCTTCTCACTCCTGTCAGAACGTGAAAATGTATGCGCATTTTAGATATGGACTTGTAAGTTGGTTTCTCCGTGCTCTCCGTTGCTTAGCACCGGAAGCAATGAAGCCTTCTTTTCTTAAATCTTCATACACAACATCCAAAGTCGCTGTGGGGTGGGTACCAGTCCTTCCTCATATTCCGAAAGTCCCGGCTTCAAATCCTGGCCCACTCCCTTTAGAGTCTGGGCAAATGCAAGGATAGAATTTCAATGAAACCCAGGTCGTTTTCTTCTGCATTCCTTTCAATCCATTTTTCACTGATTTTCTGCTCTGAACAACTGATTGTATCGTTAAATCAACTAAAACAAAAAAAGAAAGCAACATAAAAGTTCAAAGAATGGCAACATGATGGCTTCTGTACGTTGTTCCTATAATAAATTATAATCAGGGCCCGGGTTTTGACGACCTGAAAATATTTGAAAAATGACCTATAAAATGACCGAAAAAATCCAGAAAAATGACCTAAAAAAATATGACCCAAACATGTAATATGCAGGGCCCGGATTTTAATGACCTGAAAATATGCAAAAAATGACCTATAAAATTACCGAAAAAATCCAGAAAAATTACCTAAAGGAGAAAAGAAAGAAAAATTCGCTTCCATGTTATTCACATTTCAGAAAACATATGAAGAGAAAATCCCTAAAATGCCCAAAAGTGACAAGAAATACCCTTAAAAGTAAAAAAAAAAAACAAAAAATTACCCCCAAAATGAAAAAATGACCTTAAACCTAAAAATGTCAAAAAATGACAAAAAAACCTATAAAATTTACATTTTTGTAACCAGCAGCTCATATCCGAGATTTATATATTTAAGAGCATCGTGTAGGATATAAGGAAAAAAGATGACATGTCATCAAAATCTTGGCCATGCTTATTATTAAATGACACGCCTTAAAGGAAAATAGTTAGCCATTTAACGCAGTACTTTACGAAATCTTCCCAGTATATCACGATGTTAGATAGGTAAATGTTTCTATATTATTTTTGCAGACAGTTAGCAACATAGCATTACGCAATATTTCATACGAAGTCTACGTGAAAGAATATAACAGCACATCCCTAAAGACAGAACAACTATAATATTGTGACTTCTTTAGGGCGTGACTAATGATAACGGGTTTTGAATTCGATAAATGGATTTATTGGACTCATTTTTGTACAATCACTCGTAACCACAATAACTTACAAATAAATCACTGCCTAAGACTCGCTCCTTTCTGGTCTCTCCCTCTTCTGATCTAAACTACGACTGACTTCTGATTTACGACTGTCTTCTACTGATTTGAACTCGAGTCTTATGTTACGACGACAGTCAGTCGGCCAGTCTGTCTTCGAATAAAGCACCCAGCTGGGGCTGAACACCAGATTTGAACTCAATTCTGTCCTCCTCTTACATAGCGTATCCGTATCCAAGGAAATGTTTGTTAATCACTCGTATCCAGGGAAACGTGTTCCATAACCTGTTGGTTTCCAAGAATCCATCTCCATGGACACGTGTTTGTCACTCAGCGACGTGTTGGTGTCCAAGAATCCATCTCCATGGAAACGTGTCTGTCAACGCGTTCTTTACGAATGGGTTTACATTTCACAATATATGCGACAGTATCGTGCTTTATGCAGAAGAAAGCACTACGTACAGTTTTAAGTCTACGCACGCGTAAGGAACCTCCTTTCATCACACGAGCTTCTGAAGATATCCCTAGAGAACCGAAACATGTAAGGTGATTGTGCTAACTTAGGTTTTTAGCAAAGCTTCTTCATTCCTTATCACATTTGTTTTAATCGTTGTAGACTATTTTTACACACGAAACGAAATACGTTACCACCGTGCAGACCTATCATAACAATGTATGTTTATGTGTATTCAAGTCTTACTTCTTTTAACCACGGCAGAGGAACACTGGAGACAAAAGTGGCAATAAAGAGGAATTAACAGGTTTAGCCTAGTAGGTGAGCAGTGACAAGAAACTACTCAAATACACAGGAAGCTGGTTTAGCACTGTCATAATTTATTAATACCAAATGAGGCCAATTTTCTGCGCTGTTGATTTTCAGTTCACCGAAACGAGCAAATAGATATGACGTAATTACATGTGACATTAGAACGACCGGTAATCATCGTGTCAAGCCAACCACACCGCCCCCCCCCACCTCCACAGGGTCACGTGACCATTGAATTATTAGCATTGTACGATTTCCAGTTTGAAATGTCATCTATAAAAACAGCCAGGTAGAATTTCATGTAGTAATTTGACATGCGGCCCATGTCATAAATAGCCAGTGTAATGTTCTTGCATACAAAAATATAGGCAAAAGCTGGAATTATGCAAATAAAAATGGATGGTTTGTGTAGACGCGCTGTCATAACATGAATATACTGAAACAAATATTAGATTATCAATTAACAATTTACCTCGTAAAATTGTTTTAAGCATTCCGTATTTCATTTAATATTCTGGATGTAGGTAGCAGTTCTGGAATTAGGTTAAGCCTAATTCAGTGATTATATTTGCATGCTGGGATTAATTTCAGTAATATATTCAATAATTAATATTATTTATTCATATGATGTGGATACATGAGCTACTCGTTTCAGAGCAATGCCCCCACCCCACGAAAGAAGCAGAGATAGCGCTACGTGGGGAGGGGGTGCGGCTACGTGCTTTCTCGTCAAGTAGTTCAAGAACAATGCGTCAAGTCTCCCGGATGCTTCCTCATTTCACTACGTCACAGTTTCGGTTGGCCGTGTTCATGTGACATCTGGATCAGTGGGTGCCCAAATCTTCACGCTTGCAGCATATTTAGGATACTTATTTGGGGGGGGGGGGACGCACTAGCCTTATACACATTGTTGTATTACAACCACCACTACTAACATTCCCAGTAATTTTTGTTTCCAGGTTTCAAATAAAAGTCTATGGTCATGTTGTAAATAATTAATAATATGTACGCAGTTAAAATAAAAAATAAATTAAAGTTGTTCCTGTGCTTAATTAATTAAGCACCGAGCCGTGAGCAAGTGTGATTGAGTGGATGTATAGATCCACATTTTCTTGACCTTGGCACCAGTCGGAGGTGAGTGGTGAGCTTCACGTCCCGGCCGCTTTACCCCCAGCGAAAGAGCTCCCGATACTCATTGTATGGGAGGTTGGGTGGACCTCAAAGCCGGTCTGGACGACGTGGAGAAGAAAATATACTTGATCATACCGGGACTCGAACTCTGACCTCTTGGTCATCCATCCAGTTGCTATACTGACTACGCTATCCCGGCCCCGATTAATAACATGTACGCAATTAAAATGAAAAGTAAATTCAAGTTGTCTCTGTGTTTAATTAAGTAAGCAAAAGTCTGGAGGAATAGTAGTATGGCTTCATTTTTTGAGCTCGACACTAGGTGGAAGTGAGTGATTAGCTTCACTCCCCGGTCGCTTTAGAGCCTCTGGCATTCATTCCCTGCCGGGTATCAAACCTCGGCCGTCAAGTCCGTAACCTGTCGCTATACCGAATGAACAATCCCGACACATCAAATGTAATCAACTGCGGATAAACTCGGTAAACACGTTCTCGCGGCAAAGAATACGAGTAACAATAGAGGGATTGTTATACGCAACATTTTCTATGAGGTCCGTGTCTTATCAAAGGAAAGTCTGTGGCCCTGTGTGTGTATTTCCCTACCATTACTAGGTAACAAATCGGGAAAAACGTTCCCATGGCAACGGAGGCATCGTTTCGAGAGAAAAATGCGATTACTTCTTGCCAAAGCTTCTTGTTATAGCACAGCAAATTGTCTATCACTTCACCATTCTAAACGGAATTCACTCTGCATAGATCTTTCTATAGGAAATAGGGGACCATAAAACCTACCGAGAATTTTAATATTAAACTTCGAATATTTTTATTTTTATAGTCGAGTATTGAAGAACAATAACCGTTCAACTCTTTTCAAAAAATCATATATAGATCTGATTGTCAAATCATGTGGAAATTCCATTCAGCCAGCAGCCGCAAACTGCTCCCTTGCCTCGTGCTAGCTACTGCAGCGCTCTGCTCTGTGAGCGGAATGGATGGGAAGTATAAAATGTGAAACGTCGGGAACACAAACTGACATATCGTCCAGTGTGAGTTCAATGGAGCATGAAGTTGCGATACTTCAAACATCTCGTTGCCTCTCTCTTTCATACGCCTAGTGAGAGTCAGTAATCGAGTTAGAAACACGTTTTAAAAATTCAAATTTCTACCCGCCTGTGCCTTTTCCACTTTTGCACACTTTACCATTCCAATTTGATATTATTTATTCCTCCCATTTGAGGTTGGGCATAAGTTTCAGTGGCGTATAAATTAAAGAGAATTCACAAATCAGTAATGCTATTCTTACCTCGATACGAGTGACGATATGAAATGTTTATGTCATCTTTGAGAGGTTCATATTAACGAGAGTAACGCAATTTATCGCTGTTTTAAAGCCCGCATAGCAATCATAGACTGAAAGTCTTTGAAAACAGAAAGCTGTGGAAAATGCATGGAGGCTGCATACAATTGTACAGGGGCACAAAGAGCTTAATGTTTTGCATTCTTTGCTCAGTAATATTGCGGTGATAAAATTAAGAAGACTGATATTGGTTGACCAGATTTTTCTGAGAAGTAGTGGGTCTGGAACGGGGTCCACTCAGCCTCGCGAGGACAACTGAGGAGCTAGTTCAAGGAAATAGCGGCTCCGGTCTAGAAAATCAAGATTAACGGCCGTGGGGATCAGTGGATCTGACCGCGTGACATCCTCTATCTGCTAAAGTTGGCACTAATTTCGGCGACAAGCGGCGGTCGCCCGGTCGGTATAGTTCGCTTGATAATTACAGACCACCGTGTTTTTCTTAGAATGGTTGAGTATGTAGCACGAACTGAAAGAAGGAGGAACGCATAGCTGACAAAATTCTGTCCCTATAACCTTGAGGGAAGGGACCACTTAAAGAATGTAGACATAGATCAAAGGATCGTATTAAGATGTATCTCAGTAAAATAAGTTGTGATAGTGTTCACAGAACTGAACTGGAGTACAGTAGAGTTTTTAATTATTTTCTTTAATGCTAGTGGGGTGGGACGAAGTCCCTTGTACTGCGGCCACTTCTGGCCTATGGTACCAGCCCCAGATGATAGGTGAAGGTGATTGTGGAGCAATTGGTGGAATGAAGATTGGCAGAGGAAACCGAAGTACTCGGAGAAAACTTGCCCCACAGCCACTTTGTCCACCACAAATCCCACTTGACCAGACCTGGGATCGAACCCGGACCGTCGCGTTGGGAAACCAGCGACTAACCGCTTGAGCTTTTGGCGCGGCATCTAGAGTAGAGTTATTGGCGGGGACTTGTGAAAATGGTTAGGCACCTTCAGCTTTCATAAAAAACAGAGAATTTCTTGACTAGCTAGGCTACTTTCAGATTCTCAAGAACTGCCCATGATCTCTGGAGTTTATTAATTAAATGCTTAGACTGAAACTATGAAACGTTAAAGTCACCGGTCTCCGTCGATTTGCCTCTGGCAAGTGGGCGAGCTGCAGGTCACGGTAGCCGAGTGGTCTAAGGCATGTACTGTCTTCGCTCGCTTGGAAACCAGGATCGTGGGTTCGAATCCCACTCAGGACATGGATGTTCAGTTTGTGTGTGTGCGTTTTTCTGTGTTTGTCTACAGGCAGAGGCCTTGCGACGAGCTGATCACCCACCCAAGGAGTCCTACCGACTGTGTAAGATCTAGAAAAACCGAAGTGAACGGAGAAGTTCATGGAGGTAGGCCTAGGCCCACTGGGGCTGTAGCGCCAAGGAGGGGGGGAAGTGGGCGAGCTTCTTTTGACGCCAAAGGAATACAAGCAGATCTTACTGTAGGCCCCAAATTACGACGGTGCTGCAATGCGCCTTGTTCAGGAATGTTCCCACTGGAATCAGTGCGGTCGAAGCTGATAATAATGCCAGCACTGGGGCCTGTGTACAGAAGGGAAACAGGACATCATGAGATCCTTCAGTGCCCATTTCCTTATACCATAACATGTATACGCATCACCTGTTTTCGCGTTCTACTCGCAGTCACTGTTTCTCTAAAAAGCATAAACTAACAGGTACTTGTAGCAGAGACACAGTGTGTTTTCGGTGAGGTAGTAACTAAATTTGTAAAAGGAAAAAAGTAAAGTTGTCGATCAGAGTGGCCGCGCGGGCTAAGGCATGAATTGTTTTCTCCTGTTCCAACACTGGGATCTTGGGTTCGAATCCCACTGGAGGCATGGATGTCTGTATGCGTTTATACTGTGTTCGTGTTGCTCTGTGTTTAGGTAACGGCCTTGCGACGGGCTGATCCCCCGTCCAAGGAGTTCTACCGACTGCGTATTGATGAAGAAAGTGAAAAAGCGGCCAAGGTCCACAAGGATTGTAGAGCCATAGAGAGATAAACAGAAAAGGTAAAGTTGTCCCTGCCGGTCACGGTAGCCGAGCGGTCTAAGGCATGTACTGTCTTCGATCACATGGAAACCTGGATCGTCGGTTCGAATCGCACTCAGGCCATGGATGTTTAGTTTGTGTGTGTGCGTTTTTCTGTGTTCGTGTACAGGTAGAAGCCTTGCGTCGAGCTGATCACCCGCCCAAGGAGTCCTACCTAATTTTAAGATCTAGAAAAACGGAAGTGAACGGAGAAGTTCATGGAGGTAGACCTAGGCCCACTGGGGCTGTAGTGCCAAGGGAGGGAAAAAAATTGTCCCTATGCTTAACTAATTAAGCATTATATCATGAACACGCAAAGGGGAGTAGATGTATAGATCCACGTATTCTTGACTTCTGCAATAGTTGAAAGTGTGGTCAGCTTCAGGTCCCGGCCGCTTTACTCCCAGGAAAGAGACCCCGGTACCCATTGGATAGGAGGGTGGGTCTCAGAACCAAACTGGACGACGTATAGAGAAGACATCTTAACCCCTCCGGGACTCGAAATCCGACCGCTCGTCCGTCTTGTCAGTAGCGAGATGACACACCAACTGCGCTACTGAGACGAATTTCATACCTAAGGATTCAAGAAGGAAGGGAGTACAGCGCTTCTCTGGTCACGTGATAACCTCAACTGTCGCACACAAAATGCCGTTTAGAATGTAAAATTCAATTCTATTTTCAAGCCTTACAGGCGATTTTCCTTTATGTTTGTTCACTCAGCTAGAGTCAAACGAGACAAATTGCATTTATTTCCGAAACGATTTCTAAGGGCCCGTTCTGAAGTTAGTGATGTGTGGATATGGAAACGTTGTCTGCAGATTTTGAAACGATGAGGTTTTGATCACATTACCGCAGTGGCTAGAGTTCAAAATCGATAAGATGTTGAGACTTAGAAATACAATGGCCTGCATTCCTTTGTCTTCAGCTGGGATAACTCAGTCGGTATAGGATGGGCTTCGGGCTGGATGACACGGTTTCAATTTCCGGCAGGGGCACGATTTTTCTCTTCTACATAAAGTCCAATGGGTAACGGTGATTCTTTCTCCGGGGGGTAGAGCAGGACTGGCGTGGAGCTTACCACTCAGTCCTTCTAGTGCCGAGGTCAAGAATGATGGAGCTACACCTCCAATTTCCTAAGCGTCTTCGTGGCGCGATGCTTAATTAATTATGTACAGGGAGACTTTCGCCTGTTTCACCTTTCGACATAAATAAAACAAGTTCACTTTCGCTCTTATCATGTCTGGAGCTAATGATGGAGAACAAAAGTCGCCGTTCCTGCTAGAAATCGAAGCACCGTCGTCCATCCCGGGGCCTAGTCACTACACTAACTGAGCTACCTCTAATCCAACTTTTTGTAAATTGTGTCGATTAACACATAGCTGCTTGCTGCTTCTTTTTTGTTTATTTACTGAACGTATTGTCACGAATTAGGGGTTTGCGTGACTTGATCGAATTTATTGGACCTTTATACAACTTGTTAAAACATTTCACAAATCATTATTTTCAACTGGACACTCTGGATTTCTGACCACACCACACAAATCCACCCCTCTCGGAGTCAAAATCAAAGTCACAATGCGACTGACGGTTAGTCAGTCAGTAAGTCTTGGTATCGAGCCCCAGATATTTATCACTGCTTGACAGTTACGGTCTTGTTTTGTGGGGAGCCCTCTCTGACGAGAGGACGGGTCTGCCTTTTGTATCTGCTGCTGGTCCTTGCCAGCGCAGTCTTTCTCGAGTCCGAGTCCCTTGGGACTCGTGACCATATTTTACTCCCTCACATTTGAGACTTCCCTTTTTGTCGCCTCCTACGACTCGCAGGCTCACGGTGGAGGTATTCGAGCCCGCCTCCACACGGGTTACTCCTCTGTCCTCTTGGAGCCAGAGTCACTCACTGTTACATAGTCTCTGGTCTGATCTCATGGAAAACATGTCCATTGTCTGGCAATGGATGTCTGCTATTGTCGCGTATTGTTGCAGGCATTACTTAACAACGGGTTGCGGGGACGTGTCTATCGAGCCGTTGCCTAGCAAAGAATTCATATGGGGTCACAACATTCTTCGACCATGAAGATGGTGGCAACACCTCCCTTCGAACGTTGATTAACTGCTACTAGATTACATTGTGTCACGTTCCAGAGGGGCCCAAGAAACGTACACCACACTTCAACGCACACCACACTACTTACCGTACATTACACTTCCGCCCAACTTTGAGAAGACCTGTATTAAAATGTGTAGGCATTTTTTGGATTGTTCTTAACTCATAAAATGTCGCATTAGTTCCACTGGCTGTGAAGTAGGTACGGTCTTTTTGAAACTGTTTGTATCTGTCTACGTCATAACCATGCGGTTTTGGACGTGGACCGCTGAACAGTCGGGGGACAGAGAGAGAACCAGAAGTGAGTAATTGTCTGCTCTGAATTTGGGAAGGTCACAAACTCCCTGGGCTATATATTATCCTCGTGTCCACTCCTAGCGTCCGACTGGCTGTGCACGAGTTCCCTGTCCAGTAGATCCACGCTGAGGCACGAAAGACCCATCTTACATAAGGACTGTGTATCAAGGCATGAACCTGAAGATATTATGTGGCCAACCTCGACGCTAGAAACGCGTAATTCCCGAAAGTTTCAATATTCTCTTCTCTTAAAATAATATTGCTTCAAGCACTTCATTTTAATAACAATTTTTCTTATAGTTGGTTGAGGCACTTTGCTACAAGTCGGAAGGTCGCGGTTTCGATTTCCGATGATGTCATTGCAATTTTCAATTGACCTAATGCTTCCAGCCGCACTATGGCGCTGGAGTCGACTCAGCCTCTAACAGAAATGAGTACCAGAATTCTTCCTGGGGTAAAGGGCTTCCAGAGCGTAAGGCTGACTACCTCACCGCCATCTGCGATTTGATTATCTACAAAATTTGAGAGCCTCGAAGTCTCACGACCCTATGGGCCTCCAAGGGGTGTTAGTTAGTTAGTTAGTTATTGGAGAGGGTGGGTTTCCCCATGCACTGAGACCTGTATTGGTCCATTGTGCTTCCCTCTATGATTTCTACCAGTCTCTATATCCTACCGGTACTGGTGCTTACCGTCAGTCCCGCCCAGCCAGCGAGACCGGCTCTACTACCTGAGAGGTATTTATAATGCTTCCCCCATCTACCAGAGGTATTAGAGACTGCTGTTGGGCGCGAAACGTCCGTTAATTTGGCTCAGTGACCTCCTTTGGAGATATGAGGTCCTCTTACGTGCCGTAAAGCTACGACACGGGACCCACGGCTTAAAGTCCCTCCCGGAGGACTTGTTCCCTGAATTTTTCCGCCCTTAAAAATTCGACGACCTCCGCCGGGTATTTGAACCCGCGTACTACGAGTCATGAGGTGGGAAAGTTACCTCTAGACTACGTAGGCCGCTTCCACGGGGTGTTACAGGGATAGCTTTATTTTTACTTGTACTCTTCCCAAGAATATCTTACCCAATATTCTTCTCTCAAGGTTAAGTCCATATATAGATGTAATTATTGGGGATCATCAGTGTGGGTTTCGATGTAACAGATCAACTGCAGATTAGATCTTTTGCATTCATCAGATACCGGGGGAAAAAATGGGAGTACGATGAGACAGTACATCAGTTATTCATAGACTTCAAGAAAGTCTATGATTCAGTTAGGAGGGAAGTATTGTACAATATTCTGAGAGAGTTTGGGATACCCATGAAACTAGTTAGGTTGATTAAAATGTGTTTCAACGCAACGTATAGTAAAGTCCGTGTAGGTAAATATTTGTCTGATAAATTTCCTATCCAGAATGGTCTAAGACAAGGAGACGCTTTATCACCACTCCTTTTCAACTTTGCCTTAGAATATGCCATTAGGAAGGTCCAGGGAAACCAGGTGAGACTGAAATTAAACGGGGCACATCAGCTGTTGGTCCGTGCCGATGATGTGAATCTACTGGGTGATAATGTAGATACCATAAAGAAAAACACACAAACTTTAATTGACGTAAGTAAAGAAGTTGGTCTAGAAGTAAATACAGAGAAAACTAAGTATATGTTGCTGTCTCGTCAACAAAATGCAGGGCAAAATCATGACAACAGATGTTTTGAAAATGTGGCACAGTTCAGATATCTGGGAACAACGATAACAGATCGAAACCTGATTCAGGAGGAAATTAAGAGGCGATGGAACTCGGGTAAGGCTTGCTACCATTCAGTCCAGGACCTTTTGTCTACTCGTCTGCTGTCCAAAAACATAAAAATTAGAATTTACAAAACTATAATTTTGCCTGTGTTTCTGTATGGGTGTGAAACTTGGTCTCTGACATTAAGGGAGGAACATAGACTGAGGGTGTTTGAGAACAGGGTGTTGAGGAGAATATTTAGACCGAAGAGAGATGAAGTGACAGGAGGTTGGAGAAAACTGTATAATGAGGAGCTTCATAACTTGTACTCTTCTCCATGTATAATTAGAATGATCAAGTGAAGGCGGATGAGATGGGCAGGGCATGTAGAACCAATGGGGTAGACGAGGAATGCGTATAGGATATTGGTTGGAAAGCCAGAAGGAAAGAGACCACTGGGAAGACCAACCTGTAGGTGGGTGGACAATGTTAAAATTGTTCTTAGAGAGATAGGATGGGATGGTATGGATTGGATTGATATGGCTCAGGATAGGAACAATTGGAGGGCTCTTGTGAACACGGTAATGAACCTTCGGGTTTCATAAAATGCTGGAAAATTCTTGAGCAGCTGCTGAATTGGCAGCTCCTCCAGAAGGGCTGAGCTCCATGATTAAGAAAGATTACCTTCTGCGCTTTAACGTCGTGTAGCCCGTTCAAAGTATACCGATGTTTCGGAGGAATAAGTAGCTTCCATTTTCAGGGTAGAAGAATAAGCTAAGCAAGAAACGAGCGTGAAAGCTGTGTTGTGCTTGCCAATTTGTGTTGCAGGGAAGAGGTTCCGTGTACCACAGTCTGCTGCAATCTGTATAAAGGTGGGTAATTTTATGCTACTCTTTGTAATGAATGACACTCAAGGACACTCTGACGCTCCAGATACAAATCTTCAGATGTATAAGAGACAAGAACGCACAATTCACCAGTGTTGAAACACAAAATATCTTCAAGTGAACATATCTAATACGCTATTCACTGTATTAAAACAATTCGACGACCATAATAGTATATGAACACACGTTTGCAAATTTTATTAGGAAGTCGTTATGTTAACAATGGGCCACTGTAGGTAGGCGCAAATGTTGGCATGAAGATAAGACTCAAGTCTTTATCATGAATTAAGTAGGCCATATAATGATTCAGAAGCACCCGACATCCTGCCTGTTATATGCTTACACTTAATTCTAGCCTGTAATTCATTACAAATAAATTCGTGATTTCATGAGGAGAAAAGCGAAGGTCTCACAGGAGTGACGAGTGTTCCAATCCTGTAACAATTAAAAGTCTCCATCTGCTGCATTTCTCGCCAGTGGTAGATCTGAGAGTGTGGCGAATGGAGCTCGTTTCTTTCTCAAATGTGGTTAGAAGAATAAGGAAAATGTTTAATCTTCAACATTAACTACAGTGAGTTTAAGAAATTTATGCACAGACAAGTACAAACAGTTAACAATTTCGAAAAATAGTTTATGGTAGTACAGATAATGGTATTCTTTATTGCTAGTGGGGTGGGACTAAGTTCCTTGTACTGCGGCCACTTCTGGCGTATTGTACCAGCCCCAGATGATAGGTGAGGGTGATTGTGGAGCAACTGGTGGAATGAAGATTGTCAGGGGAAACCGAAGTACTCGGAGAAAACCTACCCCAGCGCCACTTTGTCCACCAGAAATCCCACTTGACCAGACCCAGGATCGAACCCGGGCCGCCTCGGTATAAAGCCAGCGACTAACCACTTGAGCTATGGCGCGGCCTTTTGGTTGTTATTGTTCTTTATTTTAAGTGCAAATGTGATTTTACCCGGTGGCAGTGGTATTACAGCAGGACAAACATCACACAAAATAACATAATACGCTCAAACAAAACACAGCACACAAAACTACACAAACAATAAAGGACACACTACACACAACGAATACATTGTAAATACAAATACTGCAACAAATACAATTACAACAATAATTATATAGTTGACAAAGTGTTCATGTTTCATTTTGAAATTACGCATACACTGGTGTTGTTTTGCTTGTAAGTAAGCCCCACACGACGTCCATATAACGTTTTATGGTGCTCAATATGCTGTAGGGAAATCTAATTTCAGCTTCAAGTGAAATGTGTCCCATCTTCGGCAGGCTCCTACAACACAAGTAGAGTAGTCTTGATTACAAATTTTGGAATCTATTTCTGAATCTTTTCATATCATACATGAAGCGAAGTCTTCTTTTTCTTTACTGTCGCAACAACCTTGTGTGTGTCTTGGCCTCTTCTACGGTTTCATAACAGTAAATTTTCCGGAGGTGGGGTTGTTAGCCCAACTCCAACCCCCCCCCCCTTCTCAACCCGGAGAGCCAAGCACTACAGTTTGTCTGGCCTTTCCTCTTTGGCCTGACTGGCATATATGGCCCTACCAGGAGTTAACGGTCCCGCCAGCATAGCTTTCAATTTCACCCGAGCTCGCAGACCTCTCCACGACAAGGCGGTAGTCCTCGAGGAGACCAGGAAGCTAAATATTATGGAAAATTTTAGCTCCTCCGTCACTGAAAACGCACTCTTTATGCATCACAAAGACTAGACGGTTTAGGGAAGCAATCGCTGTCAATTCGAACAATCTCTGAATTTTTTAATGTCAAATAATGTGATCCATACGGCAACAACTGTGCTTTATCACAGAGAAAATGTCTCAAATTGGCCTAGACATGGATATATTATGAACCTTACGCACGAGGTTTTGTGCGTTTATCTAATTAACTGACCAACTTCACGAAACACTCTTTATTTGGAAAGTCATAGTAAATCGGATGATCAAGAAATATGTCACCTTTCATGGAACAATGAAGTTTGTTATCCTGACAACAAGAGCCCGCTACTGGCAATGAATCCAACTCACATCCTCACATGCTCATCCTATTTCTTTGGTATTCGTCTAATATTGCCTTATCATCTGCTATTAGGTCTCCCATGCTCTTATCCTTTATTTTTCGAATTAAAATTATGTTTCGACTCTATGTAGTCTATATATTGACAGCGTCGTTAAATAACCAACTCAAATCTGTTATTTTATACGTCGATCTACGTGTAAAGGGAAGAGTGTATTGTGGGGTTTACCAGTCGGACACTGAATCCGGTTTTGCCACTGTAAACTTTGCGAAATGAAGAATGGGCTGCCCTCTTTACTGCCATGGGGGGGGGGCAGGGGTGTGGCCCTGCTCGCTAGAGTTGCACGAAATGAATTTTAAACTGATTTCCGAACAATATCATATTTCAAAACTGTGGCTACGGAAGGTGGTCTCAGGCCTATACAAATTTATGCCTTACAGTTCAGAAAATGTAGCAGGATCCGAGATACATTTGAAATTATATCACAGAAATAAAATAAACACAGCGAATATAATTCATCGAACTTCTGTTTATTCTGATGTACATTATTCCAGTACGTTGATTCAGAAATGACTAAAACTTAACATTTTGAATTTCTATGTCGTGGAATATTGTGTAAACAGCATTTTAGACCAATTTCAGCACATCACACAGCAATTACGATCTTGTCAAATGAAGGTGGTCAGAAAGTGACTGTTATTCTGCAAAGCGAAGAAATTCCTATTTGAACGAAACGACCAGTTAATAACAAGCATCACTAGTAACGGAGATGGCGTGTACTGTATTGTGGGATTACATAACTCCAAGGAGCAGAGTTTTCCTTGAGAGGCTAATAGTCACTCAGTTAAGAAACTCCTCGCCTTTTATAAAACCCCAAGTTTCATTGCCGTGCTCACAAAAGCCCTCCGCTGCTCCCAAGCTTGAGCCGGGTGGGAGTATCACATTTATCCACGCTGTTTCTCTAAGGTCTATCTCAATATCAACCTCCGACAAAGTATTCTCCTCACACCACTTTAAGCACGCATGAAATCGCAAAGGTCGATACTGTTCTACGAAAACAACAAAGCGTTATTTTTGGACAAGTTTGAATTTGAGGTTTATAAAGTCTTCTCCATCAACTCCAATCCAGGAAGTGGTTTACCTGTCTGTCCTGGGGGCCACTTCCGCTTACAATACAGCGATAATTTCGGCAATCTGTTTCTTTGAATTGTTTCTGCTTGATTTTTCTCTTGCCTACCAGACGATTACGTTTGTCCTCCGCTATGGTTTGAACTTGTAATCCTTCGTTCATATCTGCGGTCGAGTTCTGTAAATATAATCAAATGTAAGTGGACTTTTTAAGGCCGCGCCATAACTCAAGCGGTTAGTCACTGGATTCCAACCGCGGCGGCCCGGGTTCGATCCTGGATCTGGTCAAGTGGGGTTTGTGGTGGATATAGTGGCGCTGGGGCAGGTTTTCTCCGAGTACTTCGGTTTCCCCTGCCAATCTTCATTCCATCAATTGCTCCACAATCACCCTCACCTATCATCTGGGGCTGGTACAATAGGCCAGAAGTGGCCGCAGTACAAGGGACCTAGTCCCATCCGACTAGCAATAAAAAAAAGTGGCGTTTTGGGGGTTTTCACGGCGGTAATTATGAAGAATTCCTTCTTCTGCGATTTGGCGCCATGTAGATCTGGTGTGAACTGACGTTCCTCCGAAACGTCGGTTGACAAAATCTATATGGCGCCACATCCCAGAAGACGGCATACTTCATAATCACCGTCTTGAAAACATAACAAATTCTGGGAAGCGGCGCCATATAGATTTTGTCAAGATCTACACGGCGCGACATCCCAGAAGACGGCATCCTTAATTAATTAAGCACTACGTCATGAAGACGCATAGGGGAGTGGAGGTATAGTGCCACAATTCTTGACCTCGGTACTAGATGGAAGTGAGTAGTCAGCTTCATGCTTCGGGCCGCTTCACCAATTGGACAGAAGCCTGGGTGTGCCCCAGAGCCGGTCTGGACGCTGTACATAAGAGTGAAAGTTCTTGCCTTCATGGGAATCGAAACCCGGCCTTCTAGCCGGTAGCGCGTCGCTATACCGACCGAACTATCCCAGCTTCCTAAATCATAGTAGTGGTCAAATCATTCATCTGTGTCGCTGTCTTTCTTACTAAATAGTCCCGTCTTATTTCCGTGTATGAATGTTGCTTTCAATACTGTGCTTAGGCATGCATTCTTAATTAGCCTACGTCTACGTCCCCAAGCGTTTGCGGACATTCCTTCTTACTGTGCCATTCGTTCTCTTATGCCTGTCTTCAGTTTTAAACCAACGTTCATTATAAATACAATGAAATTCTGTTTCCTAAACACCTGAAGCACGCAACTTCGTTCGATGGCTTTCCCTTTTATCATTGTTTCTTGAAAGCAAGAAGGAAAGAGACCACTGGGAAGACCAAGGCGTGGGTGGGCGGACAATATTAAAATGGATCTTAGAGATATAGGATGGGAGAGTATGGATTGGATTGATCTGGCTTAGGATAGGGATCAGTGGAGGGCTCTTTTGAACACAGCAATAAACCTTGGGGTTCCATAAAATGCTAGGAAATTCTTGAGTAGCTGCACAAGAAGGGCTCAACTCCATGAGTGAGTGAGTGAGTCATCACTATTTCTTGCCTTCTGATATGATTATCACACATAACCAAAACAAAAAAACTCCGTGGACTGTAGTCCGCAAGCGAACTATACCGACTGAGTGGCCGCCGCTTGACGGCGAAGTTAATGCCAACTTTTGCGGATAGATGGTGTCACGTGGTCAGCGCAACGAAGCTCCACGGCCGTTAATCTCGGTTTTCTAGACTCCGTAGCGTAGTTGGTTGAGACATTATGCTACAAACCGGAAGGTCGCAGGTTCAAGTCCTGATGAGGTCATTGGATTTTTTCAATTGACCTAATCCTTTCGCCCGCACTATGGCCCTGGGGTAGACTCAGCCTCTAACAGAAATGAGTACCGGGAATATTCTTGGAATATTCTGGGGGGTAAAGGGCGGCCGGCGCGTAGGACTGACAACCTTGCCGCCATCTATGAGCCCATTGTCTAGAAAATGTGAGAACCTCAACATCTCACAACCCTATGCGCCCCCACGGCCTGTTACATTCATTCATTCATTCATTTATTTTTCGTTCAATGGATCCACAATACAAGTGAGATATAGGACATGTCCATACAGGGATACCTTTACTTTGCCACACATAACCACTGGGATTATTCTTAATGTTGATACACGTATTTTTAAGCGTACATGTACTAGTATCTAAACATTATGCTGAAGTCTGCAATTCGTATTTTGATTTGGCAATCAATAGCTGGTCGTCTGCCTGTAAGACTGTGTTTATCTGACATACGCATCTCAAGAAGTTAAAATTTCAACGCGACGATTAATCTATTTAAAAAAATGCAATAGCGCTCTTAAAGAAGAAAGGCAAATCCGAGTTAAAAGGTGTTCTTAAAATAGAATAATCGTCCGTTTCCTTGCTGTAAGGTTTCGGGAGGGTGGCATGAATTCTGGAGGTCCCAGTTTCAGTTTTCAGTCAGTACACTGCTGTCATGTCTTTCCTTCTCCCTCATCCTTTTCAAAATTCCTTAAAAGGCGGGAAATTTCTTATCTAGCTAAGTGAATGACTCTGTGCCCTGGAAGATAGGTTGTCTTGTATTCTGAAAGTGCGTGGTTCGAATCTTGGCCGGGACACTGACCCTCCTGACCGAAAGTTTCTGTGGTGTACCTCACTCGCTCCAGGCAAAAGTTTGGATAGTACCCCAAGTCAGGCCAGGGCCTTGTCTTTCCAAATTTTCCAGTTTTCTAATTAATCTTCCTATCACTCGATGTTTAGGAGCCGGGATAGCTCAGTCGGCATAGCGACTGGCTGCGGGCTGGATGAATGAGGTGTCAGATTTCGAGTCCCGGTAGGGTCAAGAACTTTCTCTTATCCACGTCGTCCAGACAGGCCCTGGGGTCCACCCAACCTGCTATCCAATGGGTACCGGTGGATCTATCCCAGAGGATAAAGCGCCAGCGGGGTGAAGCTGATCACTCGCCTCCAACTAGTGCCAAGGTCAAGAAAATGTGGATCTATATATCCACTCCCCCATACGTCTTCATGGCGTACTGCTTAATTAGTTAAGCATAGGGACAATTTCTACCTTTTTTATTATCACTAGATGTTAGTCTGAGGTACTAACAGCATTGATAAATAAACAACAATTACATACAATTCATGGGGTTATTTATCCGTTTTCAGTGTGCACTGAATCCTAACGGAATCAGACAAAAATCTTAAGAGCTCGAAGTGCGATAACGGAATTTTCATCTTTGTCTTTTGGCGGCAATGATACGCCAAAGTGACTGAAACTCGTGCTTATTCCTGCATTGTCAAAATGTCTTCTTACTCGTAGATACAGGCAGATGGGCTTGCTGCTGTGTAGACCAGTAGGTCTACAATGCTATTTTTGGATGTTACTCCGTGCAGCCTGGCAGAAGTACAGTATAATAATATTTCGGAGAAAAGTATCGCCTCCATATTGCAAGCAATCAGCACCATCACTTCGCTTCATGGGTTTATTATTCGACTCTGAAGATGGAGGCAACACGTTCCTCTGAATTGTCGATAAATTTCTATCAGACTACACGGCCTAAGATCCCAGAAGATAACATCCTCTATTATCACCGTCGTGATAACTTATAATCTCATGTGTTGCTATGTAATTATTTTGTGTGTGCGAGAACGCCTAAAGAGTCTGTATAAAAATCATTCAAAATAGATAAGCGAATACTAGCACTGTAACAAGTATAACATTCACCAGAACGTGAAATGTCTGTAAATTTAAAAACGCAGAGAAAACATCGTTCCTGTTCGTCTATGGCTTTTCTTCCTTTGCTTGTAACCTCTGCACCAAGTGGATTTAAGTGAACAGAGAGATGGTAAGTGCCGATCTGTCTGCGATTACACTATGATGCTGACCCCTTGGGAGACAGCAGTGGTTCTCGGAGGGGTGTGACATGACGCGCCAGTAATGCAGTCGTGGCATTTTGACAGCTCTAAAGTGTCACGTGTTCCTGTGGGACTATTCTGCCACGGTGTTTCTGACGGTAGGAGGAATCCCCTACACTGATATGACCTCCCTGGTCCCTTTAAATTAAGACATGAATGCACTCACTGGAATGGTGTATGATAATATGCGGAAACGTATATACAACCCATGGTCCGCGGATTGGATCCAGTAAAATGCAGTTACATTTCATAGGAAAACACAACTGCGCGAATTTACTTGTGGTAATAGCCGAGCACAGTGGTCAAGAGGTCTAAAGCATGAAATGCCTTCGGCTGCTTTAACACTGGTGTCATAGGTTCGAATCCCACTCAGGGCATGTCTGTCTGTCTGCGATTATTGTGTTTGTGTAAGTAACGGCCTGGCGACAGGGCTGATCGCCCTTTCAAGGAGTCCTACAAACAGTCTGTAAAGATCCATAGTTCCAGATTAATTAACCTGATGGGAACAGGTCAGAGGGTCTATTACGAAAGACAGAAAAAGAACTTAAGGTAGCGTAGTCTACAGTAGATGGAGATCATGGCACTTGAACCCTTAAAAAGTTGGAGTTAATGAATAGAAGATAAGTGTACGAGGGGGAACCCAAAAATAACCGGAACCGACCTGTTGCGCGCGCATGCTTTGTAGTTACGAGTTGTGCTGCTAGGTGGTGTTAGCTGGGGGTCTCCCGCAACTGTTAGTGAGCTGGCGTCAGTCTGAGTTAAGTGGTTTGTCTGTGGTGCTTTGTTGTGTGCGTTCCTGTTTCAATCCTTTGGCGATTAGTGAGATGGCCGACCAGAAGGAACAAAGAGTGTGCGTGAAATTTTGCTTTCTGTTAGGGAAAACTGCAGCCGAGACCGTTGGGATGCTTCGGCAAGCCTTTAATGATGATGCTTTGGGGAAATCACAGGTCTACGAGTGGTTTTCCCGTTTCAAATCTGGCAACATGTCAACAGAAGACATGCCACGCCCCGGGCGTCCTTCGACAGGAAGAAATGACGAAAACATTGCCAAAATCAAACGTGCAATTGATGAAGATCGTCGAAAGACCATTGACCAACTTTCTGAGGAAACGAACATCTCATGGAGCACGGTCCAGCGAATTTTAACCGAAGGTTTGCACATGAGACGGGTGTCTGCAAAATTTGTTCCTCGCTTGCTCGGAGATGACCAAAGAGAAAACCGCGTGAATGTTTGCCGCGACTTGAAGAGTGAAGTGCAGAACGATCCAGAATTTCTTAAAATAATTGTGACTGGCGATGAGTCTTGGTGCTACGGGTATGATCCAGAATCAAAGCAATCATCAAGCCAGTGGAAAACTTCAACTTCACCACGACCGAAGAAAGCGCGTCAAGTGCGATTCAATGTGAAAACAATGTTGATTTGTTTTTTTGATGTGAATGGCATTGTCCACAAAGAGTTCGTTCGGCCAGGACAAACAGAGAACCAACATTTTTACCTGGATGTGTTACGAAGATTACGAGAGAGTGTGCGACGAAATCGGTCCGAAATGTGGAGAAATGGGAAGTGGTTGCTTCACCACGACAATGCTCCAGCCCACACAGCTTTGATGGTCCGACAGTTTTTGACAAGCAACAACATGGTGATTGTGCCTCATCCACCTTACTCACCCGACCTGGCTCCGTCGGACTTTTTTTTTTGTTTCCACGGATGAAGAGAAGTCTGAAAGGAAAGCGATTCCGTGATGTGGATGAAGTCGAAGAAAACACGCTAAAGGCTTTGAACAGTATCCAGCCTCAAGAATTCCAGGACTGTTTTGAGCAGTGGCAAAAGCGTTGGGACAAGTGCATTAATGCACATGGACACTACTCTGAAGTGGACTAATGTACAGTTCAATAAAAATGCAAAAATAAATTCCGGTTATTTTTGGGTCACCCCTCGTATATAATGGACTATTATGTATAATCTGACAATGTGTGAATTATGATAACAGCTATGCAGGTGGCAGGTACCTATTTCGAATCCTGGGTGACGTATTTTGACGGTTTCATCAGTCCCTCCAAATGTACACCGTGAAAGTAATATGTATCTTAAAATAGGTCACGACTATTTGAATTGTCATTCAAATTGTCCTGTCACATCTAAATAATATATTTCACGGTGTAGTACATTTGTTGAATCGTTAATAGTAGCTTGTGACAAAATTTCCCGCTTTTATGTAACCTGATGATAAGACTCTCCTGTTCAAAAAGATCCGTCAATTTAATGTTTATACTCCAGTTCAGTGTAGTTTCGACACAATTCCTCCAAGAACAATTTTAATAGTATCCTTCCATCTATGCCCAAATACCCCCCATGTTAACCGTTCGCTGGACGTTTCTAGACCAAAACTATATACACGTATAACAATTGAAAATGTCCTGAAGACTGTCAAGAGTTAGGCGAGCTCCAATAACTTTGGGAAAGTGAAAGCTGTATCTGGCATAGGCCCAACTCTAGTAAATTTTAAGACTGTCCTTTAACCAAATCATTTTCTATGCAATTTTGGTCTCGTCACACAAACAATTTACTTTTACTCTTATTCGTATTATTTGTATACCTCTGCTCTATAAGCGTTCTGGGAAGGAAGAATCCATTCTGAGTCTGTCTCACCTCTACAAGTTGAAGACGTGATGGAACTACTGGACATCTGTTTAAAAACCACATACTTCCAGTTTGAAGATACGTTCTACCAGCAAAAGGAAGGTATGGCAATGGGAAACTCACTATCCCCGGTGGTCAGTAATATATTCATGGAGCATTTCGAAGAAATAGCAATAGACACAGCTGAATACAAGCCTGCAAAATGGCTGAGATATGTCGACGACACGTTTGTGATATGGCCATATGGACCGGAAGAGCTACAGAAATTTCTTCAACATATTAATAACATCAGGCCTACCATCAAATTCACCATGGAAGTTGAAGTCAACAATGCACTTCCATTCTTGGATGTTTTGGTTATGAAGCAGGGTCCAAAACTGACCACCAAAGTGTACCGAAAGCCTACTCATACTGGTCGTTATCTTCACTTCAAGTCCAATCACCCACACCACGTAAAAAGGGGAGTTGTTCATAGTTTGATCAACAGAGCGAAGGTCATATGTCAAAACAAGAAGGATTTTAGTAAAGAAATCAGAAACATAAGACATGATCTAATGCTCAGCGAATATCCTAAAGAATTCGTGGACTCTGTATTGAAGCCATCGACAAGAAATCGTCCCTCTTCAGACACAACATACCGGGGCACTGTAATCATTCCGTATGTCAAGGGTATCGCCGAGAAATTCAGACGCATCGGGAATCGTTTTCAGCTTAGAACAATCTTCAAAACGAAACTTACACTCCGGGGGACATTAATGAAAACTGGACCCAGTAGAGATGCCCAGAAAACGAAGCAGTGTGTGTATAGCATCCCTTGCGACTGCGGCAGATGTTACATCGGTGAAACTAGCAGACCCCTAGAAGTACGCATTAAGGAGCACAAATATAATATGACACAGGGTTTGCTGGAAAAGTCTAAATTGGCCCAACATGCATACGAGGAAGATCACAAAATTCTTTGGAATGAAGCGAAGGTCTTGCAGATCGAACCCAACACCACATATAGAAGATACAAGGAATCAGCCCACATGTCTCTGCTGGACCATCCAATCA
This sequence comes from Cryptotermes secundus, assembly GCF_002891405.2. Classification (NCBI taxonomy): domain Eukaryota; kingdom Metazoa; phylum Arthropoda; class Insecta; order Blattodea; family Kalotermitidae; genus Cryptotermes; species Cryptotermes secundus. The sequence continues at coordinate 407,523 of NW_019725418.1, forward strand.
GTCAACCCAGTGTGGATATCTCTCCCATCTGGGCCCCTGTCGTTACAGCAGAAATCAAGAGACTACAGCGACATCTAGTGTAGTTGGTTTGGGTAACTTTTGGTTTCATATGTTGGTACCACAAGGAGTATTGCTTCTCTTCCGGTATTGATTTCATTCACGATATTTCTCTGGTGCTAAGACTCAAATTATGATATCTTCAATATTTCTTAGCTCCCACGGATGATTTTGTTGTGCTTGTATACCACAAGGGGTATTGCTTCTCTCCCGGTATGATTTCATTCTGGAAATTTTTCTCTGGTGCTAGGCCTCAAATTATGATGGCTTCAATATCTCTTACCTCTCACAGATGGATTGAGTTGTGCTTCTTTTATGAATCCCTTCGGAAATTGGCATAGTTGTCCGGAGATAGGGGCTAGCTCTGTCTATTGGACCCAACTGAGTAGGTTTTACCTGAAGACGGGGACAGAATCCAGTTCCCGAAACGTTGTGTTTTTTAATAGAAATTAGACTGTTTTTTAGAATAGACAAGATGATGGATAATGTCCAGCAAAATATTAATTGTAACAATTTANGATATCTTATACACTAAAAGTGACCATCAAAATACTTCAGAATGTCTTTTTGTTTTACATAATGTATGCTCTCCTTACTCTACCAGGAATCTTTGGCAGGACTGCATTACTCTTTCCAGAGTGTTGGGTGAGAGGCATCGGCAGACAAACTCTATGGTGGAGGAATAGGTCTTTCCCTCCTAGCAACTCTTGGCTCACAGATCATGGAAATTCTTTGGTCCACCAAATTATAGCATGCCAAACCAAGCCTACCCAAGCTGGGCAGAGTCTACCATAGCCAGCCAACATGATTTCACCTATCCTACCCTTGCCTCATCAGCCATCCGGCCCATGCCACGCCTATCACAGTGTTGCCTGACAGAAGACAGGCAAGTTTTGTTACTAAACATGTAATATAACACAAGTGAGCAATTCTGATTTCAAATAATTCATTATATGATAAAAAATTACTTGGCATTACATACTGGTATAATTTTTATTGTGGCATCAACCAATAATTTATCGTAAGCAAGGTTATGTGCCTCTTTATAACTACACTAGTGTAACATAATGATAACTACACACTTTGAAGTATGTAGCTGATTATCACAGCGAGCTCTCAAGCTCAGCTTTCCAGCTCTCAGTTGCCTGCCACTGCAGGTGAAAGTCAAAGACCAGATTACTGTACAATGTGAGACTTCCTTATCATGCGTAATTGAACACAGTCATGTCATAATTATTATTCACTGTTAATAATTAAAGTATAATGATGGGGTGTAATAAAGAAATCAGACAATCGCCACTGCAACATAAATTTATATGGATCATAACATCAAAAGTCAGTGAACTTAGGCATCCTTCAGGTCATATTACTTTAATATAAAGATAACAAACTCCATATATTCTTGGTACACTTGATTATTGTCCTGGTTGATCACACTGGTCATATCAACCTGCAGAAAGGCAACTTGATGTTCTTAGTCTTCTGTTTTTCTTAGACAGTGATATCATTACACTATTAAGGATACCAATCTACTATTGCTAATATTCAGAGAATACTTCATTTAATACAAGGCTTCATAACATTTTATTTCACAAAATAATATTATCTGTTCATGTATACAATGCAGGAACTTTACTTACCAACTACATGTTAATATGTGTCTCTTTAACTCAGCTTCAGAGGGAAACACATCATCACACTTGCATTCATATGGTGGTCTTACAACAGTATGAGTCAATATTATATGTTTCTCTAAGGCAGAAATTTGAGGCACATAACAACCACACGTTTCACACAACAGCTTCTCTTTATGAGAAACATTTGCTTTGTAATTTCCTACATATACACAATTGTTAATTTGGCAAACCTCTCCATCCATGTGTGTAGCTCTCCAGTGTGCTTGAAGGAATGGTATATCAACAAAGTCCTTTCCACACAGACAACACTCCAAAGACAAAACTCCAGTATGCGTTATTAAATGTTTTATCATATCATCTGAAGTTTCTCCACAGACTAGGCACCAATCACGGTCCTTATTCCTTTTAGAACCCAAATCACTATACTTATTATTTAGTTTCTTCGCATTTTCTTTCATCTCTGCAGGGTCCTCACTTTCCTTACACCCCTCTGTCTCTGGCTGCTTTTCTACATCTCTCTTCTTGTAGTTATTCATTACTTGAATTCTATGAGTTATAAGATCAAGAGATTTTGTTTTACCTAGTGTCACATTCTGTTTGTGAGCATGAGGCATAGTCTGTGTATTGTCTGCATAATTCACGTTTTTCAAAGGAACATGAGATGAACTCGCAGTAACATGTGTTGACAATAAATGCTGCTCAAGAGCCGTTAAATCAGGGAATGCATATCCACAAGCTTCACATACCAAAGATTCATTATGTGCTAAATGATTTTTGCTGACTGATGTTGGAACTGGATTACCTTGCAAGTGTGATCGCTTCCAATGGGCTTGAAGGAAAGGCAAATCTGAGAATGTTTTTTTACAAATGGTACATGTCATGGAATTAGCTCCAATATGTATCCTCCAGTGTTTTATGAGTGCATTCACATCGTATGAGTTACTTCCACATACTTTACACTTGAACAGCTTTCCATTCTGACCAGAAAGAGACTCGACCTTTCTGCTGTCCACTGATGAATGATGATCTCCTTCAGTGTCCACATCTTCTGGGTCATCATCAGATTCTGTCACGTTATTTGCCACTGCTGCTGAATGCCTAATCATAGAATGTTCTGTAATATTACTTTCCAATACATTATTTTCCAGTTCAATAACTGAGTGATCCTGGCCATCAGTTCCTATTATATTACTTTTTAATACTGTGAATTGTTTTGCTAAGGAGTGGTTATTTATTATTGGAATACCTTGAGGATTTTTACTGTTTACTACATTATTCTGCTGAGAGTTGGTACCACCATACAATGATCCCAAATTGTTACTTGATCTCCAGGACACACTTTCTCTGTGTTGTGTAATAGGAATGTGTGTTGACATTACATGCTGTTCAAGGGCAGAAAACTGTACAAATGAAAAGCCACAAGCTTCACAAACAAGCTGTGGCAAGAATTCAGGCTGATTTCTTAACACCACTCCAGAGTCAGAACATACACCTCCCATGTGAGTTGCTTTCCAATGTGCCTGGAGGAAAAGTACATCTGTGAATGATACATAGCAAACAGTACACGTCAATGAATCAACTCCGGTGTGAAGTCTCCAGTGTCTTATAAGTTCATCTACAACAGTTGACATGTTCCCACACACCTGACATGGAAACAGGTATGAAAAGTCTTGTACACAATCTGCTGCTTCATATCCACTAGTTGGAAGACTGTTCAGAGTAATGTAGTCATTGCTCCACGTACTTTCTTGGCATGACCTGTTAAAACAAAAACATAAAAAGCTGCACTTTCAGATTACACATAGATAAAAACTGCTGTAAGGGACAACATTTTGTCTGATGGCCAGAACATACAGGAAGGCTATATCTTAATAGATCTTCTGGAATCAAATTCAGATGGCAGAAATGGAGCTCTCCTTGCATATTCCAATTGTAAAATGAAGAAACATCAGGTTTCACCAGACATTGGAATTTGACAGTACAGTGGAACCTCACTTAATGAGCATAATTCGTTCCAGAATCTTACTCGTAATGTGAAACACTCGTTAAGCAAAACAATTTTTCCCATACAAATTAATGTAAAATACGATAATGCGTTCCATACCGAAAATAATACTAAAAAAAATTTATGTATAACGTTTATTCAAAGAAAATTATATATACATTGTTAAGGAGCGTGAATCATCTTCATCTTTTCTTCTATGTGGAATGAACTAACCTCCAATGCGAATTCGATTTGCAGAAAAAAAAACTAATTATTTCAATTTTTTTTTTATTATTTATGATACATATCTAATTCTTTTTTACTAGAGAGCTGTCTAGAGACATTTGTTTTTGCTGACGCTTCAACATTTGGTGAAAATGCGACACACCATTATCATTAAATAAATTTGTAGTGCGCATAGCCACTGCCTTATTAGGGTGATGCTTCTCAATGTACGATGCAACAGTTTCCCATGCTTTCAGCATTTCTCTTATTGCGCCAGAAGATTGTTGCTTTGCTGTTACCTCCTCCTCCTCCTCTGACAAACTCTCCTCCACAACTTCTTGCTGTGAAACACAATGCAACTCTGAATTGTGCAAATCGTTGATGTAGACTGATTGTATGTGCGTGCTAGCTCAGCCACGCTCACACCTCGTTCTCGCTTTTCAATGATTTTACGTTTCATTTCTACGGTTATTTTTATTCTCTTATGGCTGTCTTTTTGCGGCCTTTTCTTCGGGACATTTTTGCAAGGGTTATTAAACTTTGCACAAAAAAAATCACAAATAATATCTATGAACAAAAGTTTGGAATACACTAAGATGCTAGCGGAACGAGTGCTAAACACAGGCTGATGCAGCAAGCGCACAATCCGGGACTTCCCCTCTCATCACTCGTTATGCGAAACGTTGCTCGTTAAGTGAGTCATTTTTTTACGATTTTTTTGCTCATTAAGCGAGGTTCCACTGTACTTCTCACATGATTTTTAGAAACTTTGAACTTTAATAGAGGGCCTATGAATGAATGAATGAATGTATGAGGGGTAGGCCTCCTCGGCCCTTGCACCGCGACCTACAGTGGTCTATTGTGCTTAAGACCTACGAAAGAAATAATATTAAATTAGGGAATAAGACAAGGTCATAGTCTTTCTCCTAATCTGTTTAATATTTATTCTGTCAATCTCTTGTGAACCTGGAAAGATAAATGTGACCCAGAAATTAGAATAAGAAAAGGACAGTGCTTAAATACATTACTATCTATGGATGATCAAATTGTAACACAAGATAATCAGGATAGGTTACAGCTCTTATACTATACTTTACACAGGGCTAGTAATACACATAATCTGAAAATTTCAATTAAAGAATGAAAATTTACAGCATTCAAAGACAAGTTTCCAGTTAGAACCAAACTAATTTTGAATAACAATTGGCCTCTCCTACAGCAGATATCTCATTTCAATTACCTAGGAAGTGTCTCAACATATACACTATATACAGACTTAAACTTAATATGTATGATGGAATATGTTGTACATTTTTCAGAAACACAGCTGAAATATGTAAGTGCCTTGCTCTACAGAAGTGAATCTTGGAAAATTAAAGACATATAAACAGAATATAATCAGGATAGACGAGACACTTCAAGGCTGCATTAGACTAGAAAACATTAAGACTGAAAATATTAGGAAGGGACTGAAAATATTAGGAAGGAACTGAAAATACAATTGGTACAAAACATATAAACAGAGACAAAACTGAATAAATCATTTGAAAAGAATGAAAAATTAAATAATATTTTAATATAATATAAAATTTTATAGTACAAACTAAAGGACACTGAGAAGAAAGGATACCTCATAAATGATGGAATGAGTGTGCGAAGTCAGTTCAGGTTCGACTGTTTACACTATGAAATAAAGAATACAATTTAAAAATTGCTGTAGCCTCCATTAAGAGAAATATGGTTCACTGTTAACAGTTGAAAAAATTATGACTACATTAATGGACTGCATTTCATGGCAATGGCAACTATAATTAGGCCACCCCATAGCTCAAGCGGTTAGTCATCTGCTTCCTACTGCGGCAGCCTGGGATCGATCCCAGGTCTGGTCAAGTGTGATTTGTGTGGACAAAGTGGTGCTGGGGCTCATTTTCTCCGAGTATTTCAGTTCCCCTGCCAATCTTCATTCCACCAATTGATCCACAATCACTCTCGCCTATCATCTGGGGCTGGTACAACAGGCCAGAAGTGGCCGCAGTACAAGGGACTTAGTCCCACCCCACTACCAATAAAAAAAGCTATAATTAACTATTGAAGCCTATGAATCAGTTAGGAGGAAGGTATTGCACAATATTCTATAGAGTCTTGGGTACACTTGAAAATAGTTAGGTTAAACTATGTTTAAAAAAAACCTACAGTAAAGTCTGTGTATGTGAACATCTGTTTGATATGTTTTCTACCCAAAATGGTTTAAAACAAGGAGATGCTTTATTGCCACTGCTTTTCAACTTTGCTTTAGAATATGTCCAGGAAAACCTGGTGGGACTAAAATTAAACAGAATATATCAGCTACTGTCTATGCTGATGATGTGAATATGCTCGGAGATAACATACATACCATAAAGAAAAACACACAAACTCTACAGAAGAGTATTACTTGCATCACCAAATGTGATGGCACAGCACTAGACATACTTGGGAGGCACACAATTCAGATCTTCACTAGGACACTAGCTATCCTGATGGAGATTCCTTGTGGTTTTCCTTAGTCCTGACAGGCAAATGCTGCAACAGTACCTTGATTAGGCCAGGCTGCTTCCTTCCAAATCCTTTCCAATTCATTTGTCACCCAACCATCAGACACTACATACTATTGACAGCACTGTAAAATATATCCCCACCCACAAGGGATTTTTATTTGTATCTTTAAAGAGTTTAAAATATTACAACATGCACGACTCGAAGTCCTGGTTCATAATTTCATAACAGGGGATGTCTGCACTCAACAGTTCAGAAAATAATGTTTACTCAGTGAGAGGGGATAGTCCAGACTTGAGGTGGGATATGTGCCAAACAGACTCATAGGCAGCTATTGATGGAGATGCAGAGATTTGTGGTGGCATAAGAAATGGAATGCCCAAGAAAAACTAAAAAATGTAAAACAGATCTTGGTGGAGTAAGGGTAAATGCCCTGACATGCAGACCCCTGGTTATGTATACATGACTTACTTAGCAACACTATCCACAGCACAAATTATATGATACTGAAGGATAGTGTTATATTTTAGCGTCTTGTTGCACTGACTCATGTACATGATTTAAGCTAACCGTCTTACAGTGCACACACTTTTTCACTTTACTCTTCTCTTTTGCACTACATGTTTCAGCACAAATGTGCCATCTTCAGGTGCGTTTTCTCTATGCACGTCTAACTACTGCATTGCGTGCCCTGATGTCTTCATACTAAAATGACTAAAATATATATTCGTCATATATATTAATAGATTTTAAATATTAAAACTTTTCAGCATTCGTCATCCTTACGCCGTAGCTCAATACACAAATCACGCCAATCCTCCTCTGTGAGAGCACTCTTCCTACATTCATGTGTATCTGTAACATGAAATTGTTATTCATTAATACCACATTCTGACTTATCTATTACGTGTGGTTTTATAATGTTTAATACTCACTGTGCTCTTTGTTGTGTCTTGCTCCTGTGACTGTGTGCGTTATACCACTGGATATGTGTGTGTGTGCTGTCTTCATTTTGATTGAGTTATGATGTTGTGGGGGTAGGTGGTGGGGTGTTGTTATGTTGTTATGTGTAAATAGTGTGTAATTCGTGAAATATTGGGTTATATATTTCTTTATTTATATTGTTCATATGCGTGTCTTTCTTTGTCGTTCTGTATATATGATAGTTTTCCAATGTGTTTAAGTATTGCCCTTTCTTATTTGTTGCTATGATATCCATAGTGTTTTCTATAGTACCATATGCATGTCCTGTGTTTAATATGTGTTCTCAGTATCCTGTATTGCTGTTATTGTGTCTTATGTCATGTATGTGTTCTTTATATCTGGTATTAAATTTTCTCCCAGTTTGTCCTATATATTCCATGGGGCAATCTAGGCATTTCATATATGCCACTATTGTTATATTTATTTATTCGTGGTCTTGATTTTAATATATGTTGTAAATTGTTCTTAGTTCTAAATGCTATTTTTAATTTTGTGTCTCGAAATATTTTTGTTATATTTCTTGTTTCTTTTCCTATATGTATGTGAATGTTGCCCATTTCGTTTTTTGTCCTTCTGAATTCTCTGTAATGTTCTGCTTTTTTGCAATGTTTTGTTTTCTGTTATTTGTAGTTAGTTTTGTAATTATATCTGTGTTGTACTTATTATTTATAAGTATGTTGTTTATGGTATCTATCTCATTATCTTTTGCTATTCTGGTAATGGGGTAGTTATTTACTCAATCTGTGAGGTATTTAATACCAGATATCCTGTGTTCTTGTGGATGACATGAGTCACTTGGTATTATTATGTCCATTGCTATGTGTTTGCGGTGGATTGAGAACTGTAACTTTTCCATTTCTCTATATATTCCTATATCTAAGAAATTTATAGATTTATGGTTCTCTTTCTCTATTGTGAAATTTATCATTGGCTGCAGTTTATTAAATTCCATAATCATATTGTCAATATTTGTTTCGTTTATATCATATATCTGCAATATTAGCAGAAATATACATCCAGAACATGGAACACGCACAAATATACAACATATTAAAAAATCAGAACATAATTGGATATTTAAGATATGTTGACGACATACTAATATTGTATGAGGGAGGAACTGGGAGGAAATTTAATACCAGATATAAAGAACACATACATGACATAAGACACAATAACAGCAATACAGGATACTGAGAACACATATTAAACACAGGACATGCATATGGTACTATAGAAAACACTATGGATATCATAGCAACAAATAAGAAAGGGCAATACTTAAACACATTGGAAAACTATCATATATACAGAACGACAAAGAAAGACACGCATATGAACAATATAAATAAAGAAATATATAACCCAATATTTCACGAATTACACACTATTTACACATAACAACATAACAACACCCCACCACCTACCCCCACAACATCATAACTCAATCAAAATGAAGACAGCACACACACACATATCCAGTGGTATAACGCACACAGTCACAGGAGCAAGACACAACAAAGAGCACAGTGAGTATTAAACATTATAAAACCACACGTAATAGATAAGTCAGAATGTGGTATTAATGAATAACAATTTCATGTTACAGATACACATGAATGTAGGAAGAGTGCTCTCACAGAGGAGGATTGGCGTGATTTGTGTATTGAGCTACGGCGTAAGGATGACGAATGCTGAAAAGTTTTAATATTTAAAATCTATTAATATATATGACGAATATATATTTTAGTCATTTTAGTATGAAGACATCAGGGCACGCAATGCAGTAGTTAGACGTGCATAGAGAAAACGCACCTGAAGATGGCACATTTGTGCTGAAACATGTAGTGCAAAAGAGAAGAGTAAAGTGAAAAAGTGTGTGCACTGTAAGACGGTTAGC
>NW_019725418.1:416867-423659 GCF_002891405.2 Cryptotermes secundus
CTATCCTTGCAAGAGGCTGTGATGGTCCCATATTTTGTCTATACAACTGGCTCACAGATGGTGGTATGGCTGTCAGACTTATGCGCCAGCCATTCTTTGCCCCTAAGGAAGATTCCTAGTACTCATTTCTGTTAAGAGGCTGAGTTGACCCCAGGGCCCATTGTGCAGCTGGATGGTTTAGGTAAATTGAAAAAAAAAAAGAATCCACCTCATTAGGACACAAACCCATGACATTCCGGGTTGTAACATAATGCCTCAACCAAATACGCTACCATGTGCCCCTAGGTAGATTAGTGAATAATAAATTGGAAAGGATGTGATACAAAGTGGTCACAGTCCAAACTGAGGTACAATTTTGGCATCTGCTTGAAGGGGCTGAGTAAAACTCTGAAAACCTTAGAATAGTTAAGTGTTCCCACTGAGATTCAAACCTGTCACCTCCCAAATATAAATAAGAAGCATTACCAGTTCAGCTAACTTGCAAGCAGTATTCTGCCTTAGTTACTTACGTGTTATCTATTCTGGATTCACTATTTCCACAATAGCTCTGTAGTACTTCATACTGCTGAGCCACTTCACTCCCAGAAAATGAGCTGCCCCCTACGAACCGCATGTGATTTACTCCAGATCCGTTATTCCCAGAGTAAGCAGCTGAATTCAAGCCAGATTCACTGTTGCCTGAATAAGATGGAGAACTGTTTTCATGATAAGCTGGTGACTTCATTCCAAGTCCAGTGTTACCAGAATAAGATGAAGAACTAATCCCAGGTCCACTATTTACAGTGTAACTCTGTGAATTCAACATGTCTCTGCTGTTTGTGGGGTAAGGTTGTGAATTTACCACAGATCCTTTGTTGCCACAATAAGACAATGAAGGTCCATTGTTAGTAGAGTATGTCAAAGTATTTGTTCCAGATTCATTATTCCCAGGATAAGTGTGTACACTTATCCCAGAGCTATTACTGCCAGAATAAGCTAATGAATTTTCTTTTGGCCCATTCCCAGAATAAGTCTGTGGAGTTATTACGGATGCATCATTCCCATAATATGTTAGTGGCATCATTGTACGTCTATTCCCAGAGAATGTCAAGGAATTTATTCCCATTCCATCATTTCCAGAATAAGATGGATTTAACTCGGACTTATCACTTCCAGAGAAAGGCAGATAGTTTATACCAAGTACATTATTCCCAGGACACAGAGGTGAAGTATATCCTGGTCTATTATACACAGGGTAAGATGCTGAATTTATGCTACTGTTCCCAGAGTAAGCAGATGAATGTATCCCAAGTTCACTATTCCCAAGATAAACTGATGGATTAATTCCCGCACCAGAGTAAATTGATGGATTTATTCCAGATCTGTTACTTTCACCACACACATGTGGCTCTGGATGTGGTCCGTTCATTCCAGAGCAAGATGGTGGATTTACTGCAGACACATTATCCCTAGAGTAAGCAACTGGATTTATCTCACATCTGTTATTTTCAGATATCCGTACACCATTTTCAGAGAATGTTGGTAAGTTTACTTCTGTCCCACTGTTTCCAGACAACACCGGCAATTTTGTCCCAGATCTTTCTCTTTCCCAGAATGTCAACGTACTCACTTTAGAATCATTTTTTCCCGCATGCTTTTGCAGACACAGGTCACTTTCATCTTTCCCACTGTTAGTTTTTGATTTTATGATGGGCCCTTTATTTTTATCACTCACAGCTAATGATAGTAGATCTAGAGCATTATCATCATTGCCTGGAAATGTTAAGATCACATTTGGATCACACTCAACTGTCACTACTTCACTTTTCACCACAGATCTATTGTTCGCTGTGTTTCGTTCTTCAATCACAACATCCAGCTGGCCAGGTATTGAGGATTTGGACAGCAAACCATCAAACCTGGCACTATCTTCCTCGAATTTATACTGTTTCTTTGGAGGCTCTGAATAGGATGAGTCATCAACTTGACAGTGTGCATTGCAACTATCAGGAAATATTGATCTACCACAATCATTTGACTCTCCTGTTACTCTTCTGTCAAATTCTCTATTCACATTACTTTGTTCTCTCTTCTTTTTATTAGCCTTGTCAGAATACACCTGAAAGCATATAATATACTTTGTAAGATTTCAGGTTTTCATAGTGGTGACTATGAAGAATGCTGTCTTCTGGGATGTTGCACAGTGTAGATCTTGTGTGAACCGATATTTTGGAGGAACATATCACCTCCATCTTCAGGGTACAAAAATTTGTGAGCAAGGAACCAGTGATAGCAGGTGGCTGCCAACTGAAAATGGAGACAATACAGTCCTCTGAAACATCAGTTCACACAAGATGTACATAGTGCCACATCCCAGAAGATGGCATTCTTCATATATTTCTTTCTATTCTGCATTTCAAAAGCAAGATACATACACAATGCATCAGGGATCTATTTTCAGATAGAGTTTTTCTACACAGAATAGGAAAGTGAAAAACATTTGACAATATTTGTGTCATTTGGGTGTCCTTTATATCATTGAAAACATAATTTAAAAGGGGTGGGGATATATTAAAAATAGTCAAAGCTGTGAATTTACAGAACACAATGAACTGGATTCAATCACTACACTGTAATGATCTTCAACTGCTGACAAACATGAAGCTTACATCTGCAAAAAGAATACGTATGATTTGTAACAGTACCACAGAGACAAAATAGAAAGGGATGACTGGCCACCCTTGCACCTGACAACATTGCTAAAGGAGAGACAAACATGACTCATGTTGTTTATAAAGATTAATATTTATGACTTAAAATATTTTTCAACATTCTTTTTCCAGACCTATACAAGTAGGTAAGCAAATGGGGGGAGGGGGAATCTAGATTAACAAGTGAGAAAACTTTTGGTATAACATTGTCTAAAACTGAAATAGATCTTCACTTACTGACTCAATGTTACTTTCCCCTAAAAGAAATAACTCTTTGAAACATTTACAGCTGTGATCTACTCTTGTGTGATGGATGGCCAGCCAAGAAGGGCAAGACATCTCAGGCACTTGCTTAGCGTACAACTAGTGACAAGTATACAGAGTGTAAATAAATACAGAGTGTCCCAGGTGTTTGGTGCCATACTTCAGGAGCATACTGAGGGTTCCCTACAGAACAACTCTGAAATAGGAACCCATGTCCACAAACATAAAATAGCAGCATTAGGGCGGCATTTAATAACATTTGGTTTAAACTTGGCGCCTCAATGTTGAAGAGCGTGCAGAGGCATATTACCCCCTCCAAACTCTTTAAGACTCACCTGCTAGAGTAGATGTTGGAATTGGCACCCTCCATTTTCAATGCATGCGTTACGTCGACGAAAGAAACTTTGGCACACCCTTTCAAATATTCCAGATGTCTCATGGATCATGTCACATGCAACAGGTATTCTGGTCAACAGCTCGAATTCCTTATCCACAGGCGTGTCGTAGATCAGGCTTTTTCACATGGCCCCAGACAAAATAGTCCAGAGGTGTCAAGTCTAGGCAGTGGGGTGGCCAAGGCACTCAACCTCCTTTTCCTATCCAATGACCATGAAAAGCAGCATCCAGGTAGTCTCGTGATACAATGCTGAAGTGTGCCGGCACTCTGTCATGCTGTATCCACATTTGCCTCCACACAATCAGTGGCACATCTTCTAGCAAAGTTAGAAGGATACGTTCCAGGAACACCTTGTAAAAGGGCCCCTTAAGTCGTGGTGATAGGGGGAAAGGCCCAATCAAGTGATCGCCAATGATGCCTGCCCAGACACTTACAGAAAATTGCACCTGGTGGTAACCATCTACAGTAATGTTGGGGTTTTCGTTAGGCAAAACGTGTCTGTTTCGACAGTTGAACCAGCCATCATTTGTAAACTGAGCTTCGTCTGTGAATAACACGTGATTCAAGAAGTTGGGCTGATGTAAACACTGGTTCAGTATCCACTGACAAAATTGAACTTGTCGTACGAAGTCAGCTGGACCTACATTGTGTACTCGCGATGGATGATACAGATAAAGTTGTTGGTCATGCAGGATCCTACAAACACTTGATTTTGATGTCCCCACAATCTTGGAAATGGCACGAGTACTGATGGATGGCTGTTCCTCTATGCAATGCAGTTCGACATTGAGGCGCCAAGTTTAAATGAAATGATTTTAAATGCCACCCTAGTGCTGCTATTTTACGTTTGCGGACATGGGATCCTATTTCAAAGTTATTCAATAGGGAACCCTCAGTACACTCCTGAAGTATGACACCAAACTCCTGGGACATTCTGCATATGTTACAATGCTCTGTGGTAGATAGATGGGTTCAATGTGACCATATTTTGTTCATGCATCCATGTTCGGAAACGCTTTGTTTACAAGCTAAGGCCTCTGAAATGTGAAGGAGGACCTTTACCAAGGACAGCATTTTCAATTCCACAAACAGCCATGTATGGGCTCAAGAAAATCCTAAAGCAAAGCATATCTGAAGCTCCCAACACCGCTTCACCATCAATGTGTGGGCAGGAGTTATCAGTGACCATCTAATTGGACCTTACATCTGACCTCTGGAGCTTACTGGTGACATTTACCTAACATTTCTCCAAGATACCTTATCCAAGCTGCTGGAATTGGTGCCTTTGGAAGTATGTCGTGAAATGTGGTTCCAGCATGATGGTGCCCCAGCACACTGCACTAATGTTGCCCGTGAGTATTTGGATGAAACCTTTGGCAACAGATGGATTGGACGTGGAGGCCCACTAACGTGGTCCCCTTGCTCCCCTGACTTGACTCCATTGGATTTCTTTCTCTGGGGGTACATGTAAAGCCTGGTGTACAAGACTCCAGTAGAGACACAATATGATCTTGTGGCAAGAAATGCAGTAGCAGCTGGAACCATCCAGGAAATGCCGAGAATCTTTCAGTGAGCTCAGCATAACACAGCCAGGCAGTGCAGAACATGCAATGAAGTCAGCAGCTGCCATTTTGAGCAACTTTTATAATGTAAAACAATCATAACATCCATACAACTTAGGCATTCTCTTGGAAACTTTTGACCATTAGTGCCAAAAAGAAGGGTTTCCAGATATGGGTATATTAAGAAAATATGATCACACTGAAGCCATTTATCTACCACAGAGCGCTGTAATATATATTTATTTTCACCTTGTATATAACAATACACCGGACAAGAAATAAGCAGATTTGATCATAAATGTAAACAAACAACAATTATTAAAAACATATCACACATTTTAAGGAAAAGCAAAAATATCTTACCAAGAATGTCCAACTATATGCTCATGGATAACATGGTACACAACTTTAGATACCATGAAAGTTCCTTTCTATCATCTCTTTAACTGGAACTACCCTGCTCCATTAAATTTAAATGCAGCTGATAAGTGAATTAAGTCTTCTGCTAGGGAAAGGGACAGATTAATGTGGTAAACACATAACAGCAGTGTTGTCTTCTGTTGTGTATATTTGTTCTGTTTGTGTAATATTTCTTTTTTCTTGCAATGCATTATAAATATTATTGTAGTGCAAATATTCTTGAAGCTTACAACTCAAGAAAAATAAAGTTGTACCTATTATTTACATCTTTTATGGATATGGTTACTTTTAAATCATTCCTGAACAGTGACATAATAATGTTAACACCATTTTATTTGTTACAAATACCAATGGTAGGAAAAGAAAAGTGCAATAAAAATGACAAGAAGATGGTACAAATGAACTACTTGTACTGTGAACACACAGCTAAATGTTTATTTCTGATATTAAAACACATCACAGTTCTATAACATGGGTTCAGAATAACTGATGTATAAGGTTTTGCAATTGCAGTATGATACACACATTATGTTACAAAGTATATTCTTCTTCTGATTCTGAAAGCTATAACTTCAATTCACATTGAAAATTGCATTGACAAATGCATGTTCCTCTACTATTATAGACACTATGATGGGGTACCCAAAAGAAAGCGAACTAATTTCTTTGTGGGCAGAGCTTTTGTAGTACCATGTTTTGCCGCTATGAGCGCATAGAGCTAACATTCCTGAGTCGATAAGCCGACTACCGTTGCTTCAGAAGGTTAAGGACTAGTTTCGGCAGAGTTTATAGAGACAACTGTTTTGTGTGATCGTCGTTTTTGCAATGGCTGATTTTCGTGAACAGCGTGCGGTGGTGAAATTCTGCTTTTTGCTCGGGAAAAGTGGAACAGAAACTCTTGAAATGTTAAAAACGGCGTACAAGGGCGATGCTATGGGGAAAACTCAAGTGTTTGAGTGGTTTTCCCATTTCAAAAATGGTGAAATGTCAGTTGATGACAAACCTCATTCCGGTCGTCCTTCCATGGCCCGAACACATGAAAATGTTGAAAAAATTCGTCAAATCATCAAAGAAGATCGACGTCGGACCATTGAAGAAATTGTGGAGCTGTCGGGAGTGACTTGGAGCTCAGCGGCCAGATTTGTGGCAGTCGGGTGACTGGTTTTTCCATCATGACAATGCCCCTGCTCACACAGCCCTGTCTGTACGACAATTCTTGACCGAAAATGGTATGACCCCTGTTCCTCACCCTCCATACTCACCCGACCTTGCCCCGTGCGCCTTTCTTTTGTTTCCTCGAATGAAAAGAGACATGAAAGGAAAAAACGATGGAGGCGCTGTCAAGCATCTCAAAAGATGAATTTAGACAATGTTTTGAAAAATGGAATAAAAGACTAGACAAGTGTATTAGTGTAAGTGGAGAGTACTTTGAAGGGGATTGAAGGTTTCTGCTTAAAAT
>NW_019725418.1:424042-440264 GCF_002891405.2 Cryptotermes secundus
GGGGGACATACAACAGATCAACAACTGGTCGCGGTGCATGGGGAAACCCACCCCCTCCAATAATAATAATAATAATAATAATAATAATAATAATAATAATAATAATAACAATAACAACAACAACAACAGAGGCCGCTTTAGACACTAACTACAAATGAATATTAGAGAAAGTGAGAGGAAACACTTTTAGCGCAGTTCTGTTACTTTAAATACAAATGTACAGGGCGTTCAATCATTGAGGAAACCGGGAGATCAGGGTGAGTTGGATACAACATTTCTCACAAATTGCTGCTGTAACTGCCAACAGTGGAATGAGTCATCAGTGCTGATAATCGCGCGCACCTTCGCTTGTGTAGAGCGGATGGGTCATTTCCCCGAGATTACCGTGCCCTTCCCCGCTAGTGAGAGTGCAGTCGTGTTGCTCATTCCCTTGCATCAGTTTCTGTACATGCACACATTTATAGGAATACTTTAAAAAGATAACAAACTTACCATGCTTTATAACAGGTGTTAGAAGTGATCCCCTTCTGAAGAAAGCAGTCTTCTGGGATTTGGAACCATGTATATGTGGTGTTAACCGACGTTTCGGAGGAACGTATCGCCTCCATCTTCAGGGTAGAAGGAAAAATATAAGAAATCCGCAGGCAAAGAGACCGTGAGAACTGGTACAAGCAGACTGGTGTTGGAAATATACACAGCTATGTGAGAGCAGTGAAGGAAGGGGGGAAGGGCAAATCTACATGTGAAATCAGTGGAGCAGCTCCTTCCCCCCTTCCTTCACTGCACACACATAGCTGTGTATATTTCCAACACCAGTCTGCTTGTACTGGTTCTCACGGTCTCTTCGCCTGAGGATTTCTTATATTTTCCCTTCTACCTTGAAGATGGAGGTGATACGTTCCTCAGAAACGTCGGTTAACACCACATATACATGGTGCCAAATCCCAGACGACTGCTTTCTTCATAGTCACCGCCGTGAAAACCTCAAATCTTACATGATCCCCTTCTGCTTGCAAACATGCCTTGCATTCCATAAATTATGTGACACTTTCTGAAGTTGGTTCACGGCAACTGAACTAATTATGGGGGTAAAATCCTCATACTATACAGCAACTACCATTACATAGTGAAAAGGTGGGGTGTGGTGTGCTGTAAGTCCACAGCGAATCACTGGCCCCTCATTTTTCCACAAAACCATGAACTCTGATTGCTATATTAATGATATACTGAATCTGTTCTTCAAACAGCTGACTGCTGAAGAAAGACAATATGGGTATTTTCAGCAAGACAACGATACAGCACATACGGCTAATGCATCCATGGTCGCAATATGGGAAGTGTTTGAAGACAGAATAACCAGCAGGGGACTGTGGCCTCCCAGATCCCCAGATCTCAGTTTTTGCGATTTCATCTTTGGGGAAACCTAACGGAAAAAGTCTACAAGAATAATCCTCGCACCATTGAAACTCTGCAGAGTGAAATAACACATGTAATTAGTTCAACTGCCATGGACCAACTTCAGAGAGTGTTGCATAATTTATGCGATGCGATGCGAGTCATGTTTGCAAGCAGAGGGGGGTCACTTCCAAAACCTGTTATAAAGCACAGTAAGTTTGTTACCTTTTTCCAGTATTCCTATAAATGTGTGCATGTACATAAACTGATGTGAGGGAATCAGTGAAATGACTGCACTATTGCTAGTGGGGAAGGGAACAGTAGTCACAGAGAAATGATCCATCCGCTCTACACTAGCAAGAGTTTGCACGTTTATCAGTGCTGATGACTCATTCCACTATCGGCAGTTACAGCAGCAATATGTGAGAAATGTATCTGACTCACGCTGCTCCTCCGGATTCTTCGATGATTGAACACACTGTATGTGATGCTATCAATACTAACAGTAATAGCAGTTCTCTTGAATATTCAAACTAGTTGGGCATGCAATATGTTAAACAATTTATAGGTTCTGAGGTTATTACTTATCAGCACTTTTTATTACTAACTTTTGGCATAAAACTTAACAATTCACAGACATACTACAATAGTAAATATATTACCATAGTGTCCACAAGTTTCAGAGTGGGTCAATTGTAAGCAGTTCATATTCTGAGACAGCACTATGTTAACCCATCAACACTCTATGAAGCAAAGTTTTTCTTAAAAAGATGACAGCTACTCATATGGTTAACAAATTTCCTACCTTTTATGGAAGTCAAATGTTAAAAGTACTATGTTTTTGGACATTATCCATCGTCTTGTCTATTTAAGAAAAAAAAAAAGTCCTGTTTCTTTTTTAAAACACAACGTTTCAGAGACTGGATTCTGTCCCCGTCCTCGGGTAAAACCTACTCAGTTGGGTCTCCAGAGATAGGGGCTAGCTCTATATATTTGACCCAACTGAGTAGGTTTTACCTGAGGATGGGGACAGAATCCAGTCTCTGAAACGGTGTGTTTTAAAAAATAAACAGGACTTTTTTTTTTTAAATAGACAAGACGATGGATAATGTCCAGAAACATAGTACTTGTAGTAATTTACCATCATCACAAACTTTTCGATCTTAAGTCAAATGTTCATTATCATGTGGCCAAGAGTCCACCACTGGATACCATCTTGAGTCAGGTGAGCCCAGTCTGTACTGCCTACCTCCTTATTTCCTTAAGAACCACTTTCACTGCAATCTCTACAGTCTTAGTCAAATAATATTCAAATGTTGTAAGCAAGAAGATATGTTGTACATTATCTTAATAATGTATGGTCATTTTACTCATGTTTGTAGTCACAGGAATAACATACTACTCTACTGTTTGATAGGAATTCACATGGCAGTAATTTCTGTCACTGGTGAAATTCAATCAGAAACAAGTCACGGTAGTCACTGGACATTCAAATTAGACAGAGAAGCAACACACTGGAATTATCATTTCAATGGACTCTGCCACATACCCTCTTATTTAAGAATCGTATATAAATTCCATTTCCTCTTCTTTCTGAATTAATGCTGACATGTCAGCCTCTGCATTTTTGTTTTGGAAGTAATTTGTGCATGACATCAGTGTCCCATTATCTGAGAGCTTACAGATGCCTTCTGTTTCTATGACATGAGGGTTAAGTTATTTTGATTATGTTATACCATTGGCCTGTCTGACAGCTTCAGGGCACATTTGTCTTGCCTGTATTAATTTCTTTCCTCCTGATAATAACAACAAAATAGAATCATGACTATCCTGTTGGGTGTGGGGTTCTCATGTTTAGTGTTGAACTAAACCATGTTGACAAAATTACTCACCAGTGACTCATGAGCAGCTTCCTTGAAATTTGGGTACACTGCTTCCAGTCGCTCCAGTTTTACCACAGGAATTCTCTTACTCAAGTCATCTAGTGCTTTATATAGTTTTCTCCCATGAAGGTATGCCATTTTGTTACCTGTTTAACAAATTAATACAAATTATAAATTAACAAATATTGAATTTTTTAAATGAAGCAGATAAATGAAACCGTCTGTGGTTTATTTAAGATGCTGTGCTGAACGATTAGTAAATAATGAATTAGGAAGTGGCCATGGCCTAATTTGAGGTAGTACCCTGGCACTATTCCAGGAAGGACTGCGTATAACCATGAAAAATCTACATCAGGATAACTGATAAGGACAAGATTTGAATGGGGGTCCTATGGAACACAAAGCAGAAATGCTACCCACTCAATCACAATGTTAGTGTATACATGTTAAATAATTTACTGTCTTGATAAGACAGCCTATTTAATGAATATCTCAGGATACCTACCTGCACTTATAAAATTACTATTAAAATTATCAGATTAGTTTTACATGGATTTTTCCATTTTTTTTCATCAGTCATTAAATTCATTTAAATAATGATAACTGATTCATTACACAGTCGAAAATAAAACTACTAAAATTAAAATTTAGCTGAATGACAATGCCTAATGTCATGTAATTTCTCTGGCTGTAAAAATAAACAAAATATGGAGCTGATCTGTATTTAATTCCAAGGTTAAATATATGTGATGCTTCATATTCCTTGAAGAAAGCAGTCTTCTGGGATTTGGCACCGTGTATATGTGGTGTTAACCGACGTTTCGGAGGAACGTATCACCCCCATCTTCAGGGTAGAAGAAAAAGTATAAGAAATCTGCAAGCGACAATACCGTGAGAAACGGTAACACGGTGTTGTCGCTTGCAGATTTCTTATACTTTTTCTTCTACCCTGAAGATGGGGGCGATACGTTCCTCTGAACGTTGGTTAATACCACATATACACGGTGCCAAATC
Organism: Cryptotermes secundus; assembly: GCF_002891405.2. Lineage (NCBI taxonomy): Eukaryota > Metazoa > Arthropoda > Insecta > Blattodea > Kalotermitidae > Cryptotermes > Cryptotermes secundus. Next base: position 428,335 of record NW_019725418.1, read on the forward strand.
CCAGAAGACTGCTTTCTTCATAGTCACCGCCGTGAAAGCCTCAAATCTTACATTCATATTCCTTGCCTACCTATATACATTCATGGGTTACTACTCAGGCACTGGAACTGTTTTATGTTTGAAACTTAAGTGGCATCCATCCACTCAAAATCCACTATCATCCTACACACTGATAAGGAAATAAGCAGTGTTTTGTAAAGTATACACCAGAACATTTTGCAGCACAAACCCATCAATTTCAGGAAATTCTCTCAAAGGAAATAGATGACATAAAGAGAAATTGTAGATGATTATACAATTAATATTGCCAAATATAGTACTTGCACACAGATAAATATCTGCAAAACTGTCTTTGTACATGTTCAGAAAGTTATCTTGAGTTACATAAAAGTTGGTTTCTTTTTTAATTTTTTTTTTAAACAAAAGTATCAACTCATTGCCATAATTTATTTACAAAATAAAGTTGTTCTGCTTTATTCCTAAAGCCTAATTTGTGTGGTAGACTATACATGTAGAAAAGTTCGGTGGTATGAAAGTGTAAAACTCGTATAAAATTGGAACATTTCAGTGTCCTTCGAGTGTGTTGCTCTTGTGCTATGACACTGGGCATGGGGTTCTCCATCACTAATTTACACAACAAGAAAAGGTTAACTTTAATTATGTGACACTTGATGTGGACTACATTCTTCTGGCTCCGGATAGGGTTGTTTTGCAAACAGAAATGAATCCTCAAGTTCATAAAAAGTGAAATATGTGAGTAGCTGAACTACTATTTATTACCTTTTCAAGATCGACTCTGCGCCATGGAGTAATTCATTTCTACTCATCGCATTTCTTTGCTGTGAATTACAGAAATACGAATGTGACAGCTTCGGAAAAGCACAAATACCCGGGCTATTAGGAGGACTGTTCTTCGTACATACTAAACGAATCCTTTATATATTATCAAACATTGATTTTAAGTCATGAAGTCCCTAATTTTATCTGTAATTTGTTTCAGCAACAAACTTTGTATCGTGTTTTCTGCGACTCTCACCACCGTATGTTGCTGCTACATTACTAACCTGTTCTGAATTTTGTACATTACTTGTCTCGTATATACAATCATCTTCTTTCTCGATATTTCAAGAAAATGCCCACTGTGACTCCACTTTAGATCAAAATATGTAACCGACTTCAATTGTAACTCTAAAACTAGGTTACAGTACTGACATACCCTCAAGGTATGAACCACATCATTAAAACTCCCACAATAAAAATAACTCAGTCTTGACCTTTATATAGCACAGCAATTATGCTATAGACTTACACCGATACTGAACATTGCAAATTCTACATTGGGAGGGAAAACATTAAACTTGGTAACAACGGAACTCAAAACAAATCCACCACAAACCATCACAGCCTCCTAAACGTCCTGGACTGAGCACGGATCAGGGTCGTGGTTGGTCACGCGGGTCTGTCGCTGCTTGTGACATTTCCTCGCTTTTTCCTTTCATTGGCGCATACGATTCGTACCGTACGGAGCGCATTTTCTCGCTGAACAATATGTGTATCCATTAAATTGTATGTCATTTAGGATGACTCATTATCTAAGGAACTGGTTAAATTTAAACAAAATAGGAGCTCCCGCAACACATGCCCGAAACGTTCAGTGTGGATCACGGATTACTAAATAAGTTCAGGGATTATTAAAAAAAATTAATGAAGGTAAACTGTAAAGGTTAAGCTGTCAGTGCAACAGGCCGTGACTGCCCATAGGGTTGTGAGACGTCGAAGCTCCCATATTTTCTTTAGCTAATCGGTTCACAGATGGCGATAAGGTTGTCAGCCTTACACAATGGCCGCCCTTTAGCACCCAGGAAGATTCCTGGTACTCAGTTCTCTTATTAGGGGCTGAGTCGACTGCAGGACCATAGTGTCCCTGGAAGGGTTAGGTAAATTAAAAAAAATCCAGCTCATCGGGACTCGAACCCACAACCTTCTGACTTATAGCATAGTGCCCCCTATAATTAATAATGATTTAAAAGTTCTTCCTTCGATCTCTGCTACAAGGTGAGTGATATTATTACATACTAAGTTGCTTCTCAAGTACTCAGTGCCGGAATTGAGGCATGATAGCAGAAGTACGTATTTTTTTCATATAATGAATTTTGTTGTTGCGTGTTTTGCTGCTAAGAAATCTCCTGCCTGAACTGTTTCTGTTCATCACTTAACATTTACTGATTGCAAATTACACAACGTTGCCCTTCGATGTATTCAATTACAGGTTTGTTGAGGCCTTGAGGAGTTGAAAATCCACCTCTCATCCACACTAAGCATGGCAAATGCATATTGCTTTGACAATGTCATCACTCTAATCGCCACATTAATCGGTGTTACCAAGGTGTACAATCTTGAGACAAATGTTTCCAAAAGCACACTTAATGCTTTTCTACACTCTAGAAAACCTACTGATTAATTTTTCTTTGTATCCCAGTATTTCAAGGCTACTCAGGTTCACCTAGCAGCACATGAATTTGATGTATGGCAGGGTTAAATTAACAGATGACAACAGAATGGTTACATAAAGCATAGATCGCCAGCCTGCCTTATACCAGAAACAATTGCTTCTGTACTCACATGTTGGGGGGGGGGGGTAAACACACAGTAATTTGTTTAGTCTATATACTGGGTTGGCTAGACCTGCAAGTTGGTACACAGCTTCAAAAGGACACGTAAAATGCTTTTTTGGTGTGTCCTATAACCATGACCACACATGAACATCATACAGTACAACAGGGTCTCATTATGTGCCTGGTCAAAGGGAAAGCACTGTCCCTAGATATATTAAGTGAATTACTGAAAAATGCTTTTCAAAATGTAAGCTCTTATCATATGATAGTCACTGACAACTGCTGCAAAGTCCATCAGCATTGGCACATGTGGATAGAACAGAAAAAAAAGTTTTTATAATTGTAGAAGATGGACACTTGCCATCAGGCTTTTTTTTGTTCATTACATAAGGCCATATAAATGGTCCGAAGCACTTTCCATATATTCTGAGTAGTTTCATGAACTGTATGACCTATAGTAGTCTCACCATGCGTAAAATGAAAGGATAGGGCTTTATAGTTGAATCCTGATGACAGATGCAAAGAAATATCCTCAGTTATAGAAAGAGAATTGAAACCATATAATATCAGGGGATTCTGCTTGAAACAAATAAAGAGAGACCATGTGTGCATTAAAAAATATCTTGAGGTTGCATTTCATTTCTTGAAACCTCACTTTAAGTCAAGGAAGTAACTGCAATACAGGTATGAACTATAATCATGCATGCTCACAGACAAACTCAAACATTTCAGAGCATTAATGAATATTTTTGTTCCCAGCAGGATGAGGATACATACAAAGTTCACAGCCAGAGGCTGATGATAATCCTCATGAGCCTGAAAAACAGCTGGAAGAGGCATACCAATGATAAGGACAATAGAACTGCAGGTGGAGCTAGATATAATGAAGAGGTGCTATCTGTTCCACCAGTGAAAAGAAAGAAACCTGTCTCTGACCCCTTGGATATGATATCTAACTTTCTGTCAAGGAAGAGAAGGAATGGTGATGAATGTGTAGAAGTGATTTTTCTCAGCAGTCTTTTGCCAGACATGAAAAAAATGAACCCCCCCCCCCCAAACCAANATATAAATACTCTTAATTAACATAAGATAGTTGAGGTGATAATAATAAAAAAGAAAATAACATCCTCTACACTAATACAGTACCATTTCGTATTTTCATGGATTGATGCCCTGACATTTATTTGTAGTTACAAGTAATACGCATCCCAATACATTCAGCAATCAAGCCACACTCTGCATATAGTCATTAACATGAGACAATATCATGACCTAGATCACGGACATCTAGCATGCACTCCACTAGTTTTCTTTTTTCAGCAAAATGGATCAGTGACTAGCACTAGGCCTACAAATCTGCAACTTTAAACAGATCAAATTGATTAAACTATTTTTGGATAGTTAACAACCTATACTTTACAACTGCATTTCATAAAAAATTCATGCAGCCTGTACACACATGAATTTCTGATCATATAGCCCACTACTGAAATAACCTGGATGCCCATAATGTAGATAACAAAACTGTGTAACCTGCAGCAATTTTTTTTTCACTAACATTCAACTCATTAAAATTGTGTCTACAACAGGAACCAATTTCAGATAAGTGGTGTCCCCCCATCCAAATCAAAGATTTCTCTAATATCACTAAGATAATGAAGCTCTCTTAGACATCCTACAGTAAAGTAAGTAAAGGCATCCCTGTAACAGGCTGTGGAGGCCCATAGGGTTGTGAGATGTTGAGTTTCCCACATTTTCTAGACTATCTGCTCATAGATGGCGGCAAGGTTGTCAGTCTTACGCACCGGCTGCCCTTTACCCCCAAGAATATTCCTGGTACTCATCTGTGTTAGAGGTTGAGTTGACACCAAGACCACAGTGCAGCTGGAAGGATTAGGTAAATTGAAAAGAATTCCAATGACTTCATGGTGATTCGATCCCACGACTTTCCGGCTTGTAGCATAGTGCCTCAACCAACTACACTACTGTGTGCCCCAGGCATCCCATAATATAAATAAAAATTATCCTCATGCCGATCGAGCTCTCTACATACCAATACATAACCATTATTAGCATTGTTGCAGAGTAAGGATGAATCCAAAATTCTGTTTAGTTTTCATTGCACTGCACACAAATGACGCCTTGCAGGTTGAAAATCAACTGAACAAACCAACCAAAACCAAATCCAAACCACCCTGGTGTGCAGCACAAGAGGTATACCTCCCAGTGTGGGAACCACTGCTTTATGTGATCAAATGAGGCCAAATATGAACTCTGTGGTTGTTTCTTGGGCATATGGGCACAAAAACCATTTTGTTAGCTATTTCTGTGGACACTTAACATGTTAAGTGTGTGTGTCGTATATAAAAGGGACGGTCAACACAACAAATTATTGAAACCGAAACGAACCAGATGTTACAGTATCAACATTCATTTACTGGTGCAGATTTTAATGTTACATGTTTCAACATTTCTTTAGGTAATCTTCAAGCATACATGAAACAATAGGGACAAGTTTTTGAATAATTTGACATGATGGCTGAAAGCTGGAATAGTGGAGCCAGAGCCAGATGTCTGTTGCTGAACAACGGCTTGGAAATCACGTTCCCCTCACAAACTTCACAAGATAGAGATTATTTCACTAGGCATGGCTTACACCTTAATGGGCAAGGTAAAGAAATTATCTTTAGTCAACTTGCTTCAAGTATCGGGGAACTGTTTCAGCATATTGAGGTTTTGCCTATTACGTTAGGCTGGGGAAACAAACTATTACATTGGAGATGGAGTCTCCCACAGCTTGTAATGACCTTAATAACGTTCTGTTAAATGATGAGGTACATGATCGTACAAAGGGGAAAGAACATATTTAACTGTCCTCCCTTGAGGCTTCTAGCCCACAAGTTGGTTGCCACCTTTTTTTACTGTCCGTCTTGTTTGCCTTACGTTCGGCATCACTTTGACTGCCCTACCTGGTGCTGCTGCTGCTGAAATTGTTAGGTCGTGGCTGGTTCCAGCTTGACCAGGCTCCACCGCTTCCTCCTTCCGTTGCTGATTACAGGGGTTGTTATTTCAGGATGGGACCTGATGTAATGGGCGCCAGCACACAGCTAGGTGCGGTTTGTGATTCATTATAAAGGAGGGAAAGCATGAGTGGGTGGAAGCTGGCGATGGGTTTGACTAGCTCCTGGCGATGAGTCTCTCCTCAGGTCGGCTACGGGTCAGGCTCGGACAAGTGAGGGTGAAGCATTTCTAACCAACACAATGCACTGTACCACTAGAACACTTTATTGTTTTTCTTACAGTCACTCGGTGGTATAAATCCACACAATCAGATTTAGTTTGGCTTTCAAGCAGCCGGTGTTGCACTTGCTCAAATTACCCGATAAGGTCGACTTACAACCGTCTGCTTATGGATTAAGCTAGATCTCTTTTAAGTTATGGCCAAATTTTGCACTTCTAAGAATTATTTAACTTAACAAGCAAGTATAATCGCGGGGTTTGCCTCCGCCAAGTTCGAAAGTTTGTAGCAGATCAAAATCTTAAACTGGACTCTCTGCCGAGCCAGAGGTCCTAACTGCGTTGTATCCGCCTATTCTCCTCTCCTCCAAATTTCCCGGTAGGCTGATTCAAATAAGAGGAGTTGACTTAATTTTGGTTCCGGCCAATGACCGATTGTTTTAGAGGGAGTTTCGGCCTAAAAGACCAAACGGCGAAATTGACAGCGATGCAACTTATGAGGGGTCACTAATGATCTCCTGGCACTCCCACTTTTGACTTATGGCTTGCAGGAACTGTCATGTCTCAAATTCTCAAAGTGACTTGCCGCTGTAAGTCAAATTCTCAATTTCTAAAGAAACTCAGTGGGGTTCCTTGAAGTATCATTTCTGCCCTTCTGGAAAACAACACCAAATGCTTGGATGCAAGGACTAGCAGATGTCCTTGTCTGTGCAAGTTCAGTCTGTCTGCTCATCACCTACTGCTTGTTCTGACTGTGTGTCTTAAACCTTTGTTTCTTCATAATTCTTATAGTCTACTTTATAAGCTACTGAAATAAGAGAGGGGGGAGGGGAAGGATTTCAATGGTGCGGTTACACATAATGTATGTAGAATATCCAAGAGACAAGAAAAGGTACCCATGATTAGAACAGATGATTTTTTATGGAAAATCTAAATATAAACTTAAACAGAAAGGCAAATAACGAATGTGTTACGACCACTCACAAGGTACCTTTTATGGTATATCATCAGAATATTAGATCAATCAGTGGTAAAATCGATGAGTTACTAAGTTTTCTGGCAAATGAATATCCACATATTTTTATCTTATGGAGCATCATTTACATGAAATGGAAATCAATAAGCTGTGTTGTAGTCCTTATACGCTACTAGCTAAGTACTGCAGAAGCAAATCTAAGTTTGGAGGGGTATGTATGTATGGATATGAATCACTATCCTTTACATCTATTGATTTGGGAAAGTTCTGTAAAGAGCAGGACTTTGAAGCATGTGCTACAAAATTATGTTTAATGTCAAATATTTATTGTATTATATCAATCTATAGATCCCCGTTGGGAAATTTCCCATATTTTATAAATGCTTTAGAACTGGTATTAAATAAGCTTTACTCAACTTCCACAAATATAATTCTTTCGTGGGGACATAAACATTATCTTGCCAGGAGTAACAATAAAACCCAACTAGATTCTCTTTTGGCTGCTTATAGCTTATTTAATATAGTCGATTTTCCCACAAGAATAGACAATAAATCTTCTACGGCTATAGACGGTATTTTTATTATTATTATTTTATTATTAAGTTAAATAATTATTCTATTATTCTGGTTATGAGTGGTCTATCTGACCATGATGCACAGTTATTAATATTCAATAATTTAAAAATTAATGATTCAAACTTTGGTTGTTATACTATACGCCAGATAAATAAAGATAGTATGGAAGACTTTGAGATAAACTTAAGCTATGAAATGTGGGAGGAAGTCTTTTTAGAGGATGAGGTTGGTAAATTATTTAATAGCTTCCTCAATAGATAATGTTATATTTTAGCGGCCTGTTGCACTGATTTATGTCCATGATTTATTCCAGCCGTCTTACAGTGCATACATTCATCCACCTCACTCTTCACTCCTGCACTACATGTTTTGGCACAAAGGTGCCATCTTCAGGTGCTTTTAGATTTACGTTAAACTACTTCACTGCATGCCTTGCCGTCTTCATACTAAAATAACTAAAATATATGTTCATCATATATATTGATAAATATTAAATATTAAAAATATTAAAACTGTTCAGGATTTTTTATCCCTACGTCGCATCTCAATACGCGAGTCACACCTATCCTCTTCTATCGGAGCACTCTTCCTGCTTTCGTGTGTGTATTGTGCTTTGTGTTGTGTCTTGCTCCTGTGACTGTGTGTGTTTTACTGCTGGGCCTGTTGGGTATGTGTGTGTNTATACTATGTAGGAATGTTAAAAATCCTATACTGCATGCCTATTACAAGAAATATTGTAAAATATTAAGAGAAGTTATAAAAGCAGCCAGAAGAATCTATTATATATAACAAACTGATTGCTAAATCTAGTAATAAATCCAAAACTATGTGGGGCATAGTAAATAGCGTGACTGGAAAATGTAAAAATGCTTGTCACCCACCACAATTAATTATTGGGGGAGAAAAATGTAAAGACAGTCAAAATATAGCTGATGCTTTTAATTTATATTTTAATACTACAATGCATAAACAGCCGAGTAACGATATCACCTCAGAGCCATCACTAAATAAAGATAAGTTTTTTCATTATTCTCATTATCTATAGGATCCATAAGTAACATTACATATAAACCTGTAACTGGTAAAGAACTAAAAGATATTAAATCTCTTAAAAATAAAAATTCTTGTAGCTATGATGAAGTCTTAATGAAGATAATGAAATGCCTTTCATAATATTGCCTCTTGTTTATATATGTAATAGGTCTTTGTCTACAGGAATATTCCCAGAACGGCTGAAATACTCACAAATACATCCGATTTATAAAAAAGGCGAAAAGTCTGAAATATCAAATTATAGACCAATTTCTGTACTTACATTTTTTTCCAAAATTTTTGGAAAAGTTATCTTCAATAGATTATATGCACGTGTTCCACAGGGATCGATCCTTGGACTGTTATTTTTTTTATTGTATATAAATGATTTACCAGCTATAATAAGTGACATATCAAAACCTACTTTATTCGCAGATGATATTAACTTAATATTAACTGCTCCTGATTATAAGCAGCTTAAAGAAAATTTTAATATTGTCTTTGGGAAGTAATGCATTGGTTTCACGCTAATTCTTTGACCTTGAATATTAATAAAACACACTATGTATTTTAAAACAAAAATGAGTCAAACTGATAACTCCTCAATAAGGTATGTAAATACTCAAATAAATAGTACCCATTGCACTGACTTTCTAGGAGTGACACTGGATTCGACGTTATCTTGGCAAGGACATTTAAACAAAATGAGTAAGAAATTAAACTCTGCTTGTTTTGTTATTAGATCTGTTAAATCACTTCTAACAATTGATGATTTAAAAATTGTATATTATGCGTATGTTCATTCTATTATGACATATGAAATTGCCTTCTGGGGAAATGCTGCAAATAGTAAAAATATTTTTATAGTTCAAAAAAAAATTATAAGAATTATTATGAATGCAAATCCTAAAGCATCTTGTCAAGGATTTTTTAAACGTTTAAATAAACTGCCTTTTATTCCCAATATAGTGAAAAATATGCACCTATTTGTGATTAATACTGAAATGTATACTATAAATACGCGACAGAGTTTCAACTTACACTTACCATCTGTAAAGCTGACCAAGTACAAAAAGGGTGTGTATTATATGGGCATTGTAATATTTAATCATTTACCATGGAACATAAGAAAATTATCAACTGATATTAAGAAATTTAGATTAGTCACTAAAAATTTCCTTTTAAGGGAATCTTTCTATTCAATAAATGAATACCTGGAATGGTCTATAAATCTATAGTTAAGGTTTATTCTGAATGAAATTCATATTGGTGTAATTGTGATAACATGTACTTATGGGCGCATTTGTATCTGTACATCATTGTTGTGACTCGAAAATTGTTCATTTGTTGTATGTATGTATGTTGACAAAGTTGTGAGTTACAGCTGCTTTTATCATATCATATCATATTTTATCTATTTGTTATATTTTACTTTTCATTTTATATCTTATTTTAGTATATTGGGTGTTCCTAAAAGAATGGTGGGGTTTCAGATACATATATATTTCGTACTTCTTGCTGTGTACAATCATAACATGTGTCAATCAGAAGCTTAACTGTCCAAATTTTATGTGCATCCATCAAAGTGCCTCTGTGTGCGCACCTTTCGTTACCCGGCACACATCAGTGCGATAGTCCAATTCCTGCCACACCTGCTGCAGCATTTCAGGTGTGATGGTCTCCATAGCACAATTGATTGTTTCGGAGATCCTAGAGTGATTGGGGCAATGGGGGTACATAAACCACGTCCTTCTGTTCTAGAATTAATAACAATCAAAAATCACTTTTGTATTAATTTTGTTACAGTTTGAATGTTGGCGCCTTATATCTCCATATTGTGTAGAGGGCGCTCTTTTCCATTCTTTTGTCCCGACAGTCTTACAAAAAAGGAAGGGCGCTGTGAATTAGTGATAGCAGTGAGAGTCTGACGCAGCCTGAGAGTTTGCGTGTTCAACCTTCTTGTGATAAAAAGGGACATTACCCTGTCTCGTTCTTTGTGATTTTCTCTATAATTATTACTGTGATTAAACTGGTAAATTGAACGGACAATGTTATTTATTTATACTGCTTCCATTATCTCAACAGGTTATGGGCCCAGGAACATTACTATAGATTTACCAGTGTTGTGTTAGTTGTGTGACTAAAACAGAGAAGCGATAAGTGAACAAAGAATAACGACCAACATGGAGCCTACAATTCAGATGCCCAAACTGAACAATGAAAATTGGAACACTTGGAAGTTTCAAATCAAAGTAGTTCTAACTGCGAAGGATCTTTTTGAATATGTTGATGGTACAAAAGAAGCTCCTACAGAAAGCGCTCTGTTGTCAACTTGGAAAAAGGCAGACGCTCGAGCTCAAGAAGTGCTCATCACCCAAATGGAGCCTATACCTCTTACCCATATAATGAACTGCACTACATCACGTGAAATGTGGAAGAAACTACAGTCTGTATATGAGAGGGAATCAAACGTTAGTGTTCATTTGCTGTACCAACAATTTTACTCATTGAAATTTGAGGATAACCTGAACACCTATTTAACAGCAGTAAACAACCTAGTTGCTACGCTCAGACAAAGAGGAGAGGAACTCTCCAAGAAAATGGTAATGACCAAGCTCAATATGACTCTTCCTGATGCTTATAAGCACTTTATTTCAGTGTGGGAATCTGTATCAGAAGCCAAACAAACGTTGGAAAAAATTAACTGCTAGGCTGCTTATAGAAGAAGAATGAATGAATGCACAAGAAGGAACAGTAGCCCTGGCTGCAAGAAAGTCGAGTACAGTTAACACCAATATAAGAAGAACAAGTCAGTACAGAAATTCTACGTGTGAAAATTGTGGAATTCCAGGCCACGCTAAACAAGATTGCAGGAAAAGGATTCAAGTCCAATAATGTAATTACTGCAAGAAAAAAGAGCATTGGCTGGCTGGCTGCTGGTATAGAAAGAAGAAAAATCAAGGTGGAAACTCAAACAGACAGACAGAACTGGACAAGTTCAACTAGCCAAGACAATATAGCAGTTATGAGTGTAAACTCCCATCCAGTCAACACTGCTTGGTATTTAGATAGTGGAGCCACACAGCACATATGCAAAAATATCAACATGTTCGACACCTACTCCGAACTCAAGATAGAGAAAGAGGTGAAGATAGGAGACGGAAAACCACTCAAGGCAATTGGAGTAAGTACAGTTAATGTTAATTCATACACGGGTATTGAATATATAAACCTAAGCATCACAGATAGATGTATGTACTGGACATGTGTACAAATCTTTTCTCTCTGGGTATGGCCCTAGATAAAGGTTTTTATTTGCATTCAGACAGCAAAACCTCAAAATTGTTAGAGAACAAGGCAAATAAAGTGTGTGCTGTGGCAAAGAGAGAGGACAAAAAAAAGGCTCTACAAACTGAACTTCGAAATAAACAAAAATTCTGATTTTAAAAATGAGTGTTTAGTCACAGACTCAAAAGGGGATCAGACCAAGAAGA
>NW_019725419.1:0-6774 GCF_002891405.2 Cryptotermes secundus
ACCGGCTCGTGAAACCTTTAGTTGCTTTAAATTGCAATGGCTAATACATGCAGATATCTAGAAGAATTTTGAATTTTTCCTTTATTATGCAGAGTGTGTCTAAAGCATGCACTGTTTTCTCTTGCTCGGAAGCCGGGATCGTGGGTTCGGAACCCACACAAGACATGGATGTTTGATGGATGTATGCGTTTATTCTGTGTTTATGTTGTCCTGTGGTTAGGTAGAGGCCTTGAGACGAGCTGCTCACCCGTCCAAGGAGTCCTACCATCTGTAAAATGATCATGAAACTGAGAAATCAGCTCTGTGCTCAAAAGTGGAAGCAAAAGGAGAGGAAAAAGAAATTACACATAGTGTAATTGAAAGATACGGACGAACTTTGTGCACGAGTTCCACATACCAAAAAAAAAAAAAAGTGCCCATACGAACTTTCAATCCCATGGAGGACATTTTGAGCACTTATTATGAGCTATAACTCAAATAAATATTTCCAGACATGCTGATATGTGTATTTTTCTCTTTTTCGTATATGAAACTCTTGACCAAAATTTGTCCGCACCTTTCAGTTACACTCTGTATAGCTTCGGCAGACATGCTCAAATTTCCTAATTTTATTTTTGACACTGGTTTTAACTTAATGCTCTCACGTGTAGTACTGTTGCTATGCAACGATCGCAAGAAGGAACATGCGTTGTTTGGTAACGGCTCAGTAAACACGTTTCCGAAGAAACGAGGCGTAAGCAACAATACAGTCACATTGGAAAATGGGGTGCTTTCTGTTCGGTCCGACCCCAGTGCTGAGTGCGTTTTAAACTTGGCGGTTATGTTCTTTTATCATTGTTACTTAATGGAGTTGCGAAATCTGTCACACGGACACATAGTTCTTTCTTTTCTCCTTGTAAAGTCCGCCGAGTTCTCTATCAGAGACAATTATTTGCCCTGTAATCACTCCACCAAGCCAGTACAACTTATAGTTTCTGCTTTCCATTACATTTAATAATTTACATTCTTGCAACTTGTAGATTTGTTATTCTTTTTATTATTCAGCTTTCATGGATTTAGTCTCCTGGCCTGTTCAGTTTCAGTCGATTCTGAAAGTGTGAATATTTATGACATTTTCTTGGATTCCAGTGACTCGGTAATCGGACAGTTGCAAGGTTTCTTCCTCTACAGAACAACACAACACGACAAGTACAGACATACGTGTACATCGATGTCTCGAACGGAACTACATCCGCGGTCCCGTTGTCGCAGCAGACTCTAGTTTTCAGTTGCTCAGTGTTCGGATGTTTATGTTCATATGAAGCGTTGAATATTATATTGAAGATACATTTTTAACAGAATAACAAAACACTTTTCAAACAGTTTCCTTTGTAAGCCTAACCAGTAAATAGTGTTCTTAAGGAACGTAGAGGCATGTACTGTCTTCGCTCGCTTGGAAACCGGGATCGTGTGTTCGAATCCCACTCAGGGCATGGATGTTTAGTTTGTATGTGTGCGTTTTTCTGTGTTTGTGTACAGGTAGAGGCCTTGCGACGAGCTGATCACCCGCCCAAGGAATCCTACCGAATGTGTAAGATCTAGAAAAACCGAAGTGAACGAAGAAGTTCACGGAGGTAGGCCTAGGCCCACTGGGGCTGTAGTGCCAAGGAAAAAAAAAAGGAACTTAGATGTGTATCCAGTTATGTGATTTATTATTACACGTGAGTTTGTCCTATTAGGAAGCTAATTTAGCGAATATTGGGCGTGGCATTCACAAGTGCATTAAGTACGAGTCTTTTTGTTGCGGACTTGTTGATAGTGAAAGGGGTTCTAGAAAATCACAAAATGAAAAAAAAAAAGAGAATCCTGCTATTGAATGTATTGTGACACCCCCTTGCTAGCGAGCTAGTGGAGGGGAAGGGCGCAGTGTTTCTCCAATCGATAACCCGATGCGTGTGGGAGAACAACCCTCCCTCCCCACGCTACACCGTCAAGACGCGATGACTTACTCTAATTTCAATAATGTACACTTCCAAATTCTTAAATGACCTAAGTTAGAGATTATCTTTTTTCGGTACGCTACTGTACTGCACCGCAGGGAGCTCAGTTCCGCGGGTCATGTAGTTTCTGAACTCTTCTAATTCTTCTTTGCAGGAAATTTCAGTTATTATGCTTTTTAATTAGCGATTGTTTTAAAAACTTGAATTAATGGAAATAAAATAATTTTTTGTTCATTGGTAGTTTGAAAACAGTCAAGTTATTAATTTATTATAGATGACAGGATTAAAAATATATTTGACCCACTAAAATTGCTATATTTTGCCTTTAGTAGAACGATAACATTATTTCGAAGAAATCTCTTACCTCCATCTTCAGGTTAATAGGTGGAGACAGCACGTTCCTCGGAAATGTCGGATAATTTCTACTAGACTACATGGCGGTAATCTTCATGCTCACCGACTTCATAACATAAAATCTAATATGTCACTTTTTCTAAAAGCCTGTGGATAACATCTGAGCCGAGTCATTCTAATGTAGCTTTTGCAGAATTCTTTGGTCTCCGAGGAAAATATAGAATAGTGCTCAAAATATGACACCCCCTCAAATTTTTATACTTCCCCCATCTGTGGGCTCGGCAACATCTTCTGTACGACCAGGCTCAGTGGCTTACTCAACATAGTACAAACATAACTTCCTTAATACCCGTACAGAGGTCACTAGTGGCCTCTGATAGGAGGCACAGCAATTCCGCGTTATTGTGAGTATAATTCATCCGTAATTCATTAACCACTGCAGATACACTGGGCGAGTGGAACGGAATATGCAATGCTCAGGCGAAGTAAACACAGTTCTGTATCAAGATTCACTTAAGTACACAGCAGGTAAGTAAGTTTGTACAGTAACTGAATTATTTGATAGAACAGGTTGAGCCAGTCATTAGATCAGAATTAAAAAAAATCACTCATGCATCTTTATTTTAACATACCTCTATACAATATAATAATACCTCTCTTTATGTTTAACTAAACTAATTTCATGGAATTGAGCCCTTCTTGAGAAGCCGCCAGTTGTGCAGCTACTCAACAATTTATCAGCATTTTATGGAACCCGAAGGTTCATTACGGTGTTCACAAGAGCCCTTCACTCGTCCCTATCCTGAGCCAGATCAATCCAGTTCATACCACCTACTCCTGTCTCTTAAGATATATTTTAATATTATTCACCCACATGTCTTCGTCTTCCTAGTGATCTTTTTCCCACCAATATCCTACATGCATTCCTCTTTTCCCCGTACGTCATCCTACTTTGCTTAATCACTCTAATTATACTTGGCGAAGAGTACAAGTTGTGGAGCTCCTCATTCTGACGATGGTCTATAACATACAGAATTACTGTTTTTTTTACCTTTTCGTTTTCTGGTTTTCCAGAAAATAGAACACACAACGTTTCGGAAACTGGATTTCTTACCACCCTCAGGTGAGAGTGGGAAGACACGTACTCAGTTGGGTCTCTTAGAAAGAGCTAACCTCAATCAACCTCCTCACATGAGGACGGAAACAGATCCAGTTTCCGAAAAGTTGTGTTTTCTAGTTTCTAGAATACCGGATGATGGACAAAGCCCCAAAAGGCATTGCTTCTGACTGGATTTTTCTAAGTTCACTTTCGAGATTGTTACATTTAAACTGTCGGCATTACTTAAACCAACGTCCTCCTGCTTGCATCTTTTGCCCTGAAGACGTAGGTGGCAAGTATCACCGAAGCCTTAAAACCTGTTCACCGGACACATCCAGAAAGATCGTTATCTTCGTCAGTTCCGCCATGAGAGCGTTATATGGCGCTGTTTCTGTTATATTTTGAAGAAGAAAAAAACACTGCAATAATGATGGCGATTTTTTTTAATTCACTTAGTGGGGGGTGGAGTCCAGCTGGGTCCACTCGGCACAGATTGGCCTATTGTAGCCTGCCCCGGGTGATTATGATGATGGGGAATTTAGTGGAATGAAGATTTGCAGGGGAAACCGAAGTACTCAGAGGAAACTCGCTCGGCCGCCACTTTGTCCACCACAAATCCCACTTGACCGAACCCGGGCCTCCGCGGTGGGAAGCCAGCCACTAACCGCTTGAGCTATGACGCGGCCTCATGATGGCGATACCAGTAATGGTGATAATGTATTTCCCGTACGTATGAAAATTGTACAGAGTAACGTAAATGCAACCTGTCGCCCCCGTCACTGAACACATTTTCAAAGATTCGTTTCCACACCTTTAAGGACTATATATTAATTGCTGCTGAAGTCTCTTCTACCTCGCAAGTTCACATGACCATCATATTGATCTGATTGATAACACAAAATTAAGATTACAAATGTGAAGTAACCTCTGATGGCATGATTAGATCTCTCCCTGAAGAAATCAACATTTTTTCAAACTCTGTTGGGGGGACATTCATGGCTACATCCATATGTAAGTTGTCCCTATGCTTAACTAATTAAGCACTATGATATGAAGGCGTATAGGGGAGTGGATGTATAGATCCACATTTTCTTGACCTCGACACTAGTTGGAGGTGAGTGGTCAGCTTCATGCCCCTGCCGCTTTACGCCCCTGTTACCCATTCGATAGGAGACTGAGTGGGCCCCAGAGCCAGTCTGAACCACGCGGAGAAGAAAAATTCTTGACTCTGTCCCCCTCGGTCTTCGAGCCCATAGCCAGTCGCTATACCGATTGAGCTATCCCTGCTCTTACATCGATATAATACTAAAAAATGTGATTTTAATTTTAAAATAATAAAGTAGGCGAACCAACAACTAATTTCAATTCCGTTCCGAGGTTCTCTCTTCGGAAGCAGAAGGCGTGCTGCTCTGCTTCTGTGCCTGGGTGTTAGATATCACACAGAACTGCCACGTCGGAGAAGTTGCCGTTCCTGACAGTTATGCAAAATGTTTTGTTTCTTTCAGTGCACGTACGCTAAGGGGGGGGACTGGTGACGTGGAGATGAGACGTCATAAAGAAGATGGATAAAGCAGGTGAGTCATTACGTGTCTGGAGTATCACTTTGTATCAGCTGAAATGAAGCGAATTTATGTACGAATATCTCTGAAAGTATAGAGGTATCAGTTTGTTAACTTGCATACAAATTTTATATAAAAATCTTTCTGGGAAGAATTAGTGTGATAAATGAATCCTTGCTTAATGAAGAACTGGACGGTCCTGAATGGACAACTTATTTACAATTCAGTAGCTCCTGGAAATACTTAGAGAGTATGAATATTCATATCTTCAATACCATTGGTGTCCGATTACTTTAAGGGTTAGCGTTGGCTCGTGGATTTCATCTATAAGATAAAGTAGTCGTNCGTAATATAGGAATTAATGTTTTATACTATATAAAAGCATTTATTTGTTTAAAGAAATAAAATATGGTAAGTAATCAATAAAAAAGGGTTCCGACACATTTAATAAGAACAGCTCAAAGTATGTACCAAAATACAACCGTAGTTATAAGGAAAGGTGGAGTAAACCAGAGTAGTAACACAGAAATTCATACAGGAATCCATTATCATCAGTAATNGCTACTACTGTGAGGATTATTAAGATAATTATTAGTGTGTGATCGTGGAATGAAATTAGTTGCTCTATATATAGGAATTAATGTTTTATACTATATAAAAGCATTTATTTGTTTAAAGAAATAAAATATGGTAAGTAATCAATAAAAAAGGGTTCCGACACATTTAATAAGAACAGCTCAAAGTATGTACCAAAATACAACCGTAGTTATAAGGAAAGGTGGAGTAAACCAGAGTAGTAACACAGAAATTCATACAGGAATCCATTATCATCAGTAATATTTAATATTTACGTCGAAAAAGTCATTAAAGAGTGGATGCAGATGAACAAACTAAATATTTTGGGAAATGACGTAATTCTAAATACATTCATATTCGCAGACGATCAGGTGATCGTGGTAAGTACAGAAGATTACATTCAAAAAGCAATAAATGCACTTAAATTGGATGTACGGTAAATTCCACTTATGGGATGATCTAGAAACTCAGCTTTATTACTGACGAATATGACTTAAAATAGGAATTTTCAGGCAAATTTTTGGTGTATATCTCCCATATCGAATTTCAACAATGTCTCTCCAACACTTAGTGGATGAGAACTAAGTTTATGGGTTTACGTGAGCGTAACTTTTTTACTGATCAGTATGACTGAAGTAAGTTTATGAGCTTATTTTTTTTCCTTGGCACTACAGCCCCAGTGGGCCTAGGCCTACCTCCATGAACTTCTCTGTTCACTTCGGTTTTTCTAGATCTTACACATTCGGTAGGACTCCCTGAGCGAGTGATCAGCTCGTCGCAAGGCTTCTACCTGTAGACAAACGCAGAAAACCGCACACAAACATCCATACCCTGAGTGCGATTCGAACCCACGATCCCGGCTTCCAAGCGAGCGAAGACAGTGCATGCCTTAGACCGCTCGGCTACCGTGACCGGCTTATGGGCTTATGTAAACTTAAATTTATTACGAATCAGTTTTGCTGTAGATCTGAGCTACCATACAGCTCTCAATGGAAGTCTCCTATATTGAATTTTTATAAAATCTGGGCAACCGTTTAGGCGCCGATGCTAGGCAACGAAGAGGACAGGCATTTATCTGTGGAATGTTCGAAATATTTTCGGTGCCTTAAGTTTAGGCCTGTAGTGACTGCGTTGCTCTTGGAGGTTATGTTTGTCAGTTTAGGTCTGTAGATGTCAATACAGTCACAATTTTCACAGATTCCGCTAT
>NW_019725419.1:6928-16543 GCF_002891405.2 Cryptotermes secundus
TGTCATTGAGATGAAATCCAACTAATCAGTTTGCTTAATTTCAGAAACCAGTGGGAAATGTCACACGAAGGAATACCGGAAAATACAGGTAGGAAACGCTATTTTCCATTAATAATTTCACCGCACTATTCATAATTTTTATACATTTTCATCTTTAAAAACAATTCATAATATTTAAGATTTGAGGCTTTCACGGCGGTGACTATGAAGAAAGCAGTCTGCTTTTACCTGTTCTCACGGTCTCTTCGCTTGCGGATTTCTTATATTTTTCTTCTACCCTGAAGATGGAGGCGATACGTTCCTCCGAAACGTCGGTTAACATCACATATACACGGTGCCAAATCCCAGAAGACTGCTTTCTTCAATTCATAATATTGTTTGCACTAAAATCTGTTGGATGTCTGATAATATTACATATTTAATGGATTGTGATAATAGATTGTTTCCACTAATTTCTTTTATAATTTCCTCTGGAATGTGCCATTAGACTGTATTAACCTTTTAAACCACAGTTGGCTACTATGTCTGCAACATACATTGACATTTATAAAATCAATATTTTACCCACACACTGTATTTATCGGTTTCATATGATTCTCAAAGTAAAAATCTATTTCCCTAAAGAGCGTTAATCCAGTGGCCTTGATAATGGAGGCTCTTTGTGTTTCATATAAGTGTAAACTGAATTCTATATAATATTTAGATGGATTTTCAAAAGTTAAGCGAATTCCTTATCAGTGCATTTCGGTACGTCTCCATGTTGCGGATATAGGCGAAGCCCTCCAGCTATCAATTTATTTAACGGTTGCAGTTGACCAACAAGGGGGGTGGTAGTCGAGTTTTTTCTGAAGTGGGGCTCGGAGTAAAGAAAATAACTCTTTGCTGCAAAATGGTTTGTTACAAAACTTTTACGGAGGCTTTGGGGTTGCACGGATTATTTTCTTTGGATTATGTTCTTTATAGGTATTTTGTGTTTACAGTGCTGAACCTTCGGGTTCTGGGCCGAAATGTTAATGAAGATCTGGAATTAAATGCTCTAAATAGGCACTTTCATAGGCTTACCACGACAATATCAATTTTTTGTCTGAATGCAAAAATACCGTATAAAATTACACAGAATAATTCTGAATAATGAATTTTTGCAAGTTTTTCAACAATGATTTCAGTAAATGGACTATATAGAATAGACTGGATGGATAACAGACGTATTCTATTCAATTGGTACACAGAACTCATTCCCGGGGGATAAAGCGGGCGGGGCCTGAAGCTGACTACTCACCTCTATTTAGTGCCGAAGTTAAAGTGTGGAGGGTCATCCTGATCCCACATTCGACTTATTTATAAGCAAATGATGCAGCAACGATTCTATTTTTAGATGACAAATTGAAATTATTTCGTTGGAAGCTTGTAATAATTAATGTTTTATCATCCCATAAGAATAATGTGAGGAATATTTCATGGATGTCTCAGTACATCCGCCAGCCCATTTCCTGTCCAGAATGAAAGTGATACCGGCAGTCCGGAGATGACGTTATATGCCCACTGGAATTACCGCATATATTCTATACCACGTCATGTAATAGAAGAGTAATTGGTGATTGCATGACGTTGGCGCGTCGCCCTATTCACAGGTTTATAGAACGCAGAGTTGCTCGAGTGTAGTGTAGGTAGGCAGGGAAGGGGGTTGTCATGGCAACGCATTGTATACATTACACAGTTATGTCGCGTGTTGAGGGGCAAATGGTTGAGGCTACACACTGTTATGCCCGTTGTACCAGTACTGCTTTCAGCTTCAGTAGACTTACCCGTACAAGAAGAATTATCAAATTCCCGGACTTGTCCTGAAGTAGTGCGGCTTCTAAGCAAAGAACTAGGAACTGGTTAAGAAAGAACCCTGTTTCCTACTAAAAGTAAAAAAGTAAAGCTATCCCTGTAACAGGCCATGGAGGCCCGTAGGGTTGTGAGATGTTGAGGGTCCCACATTTTCTAGACAATCGGCTCACAGATGGTGGCAAAGTTGTCAGCCCTATGTGCCGGCCGCCCTTTACCCTCAAGAACATTCCTGGTACTCATTTCTGTCAGAGGCTGAGTTGACCCCAGGACCATAGTGCCGCAGGAAGGATTAGGTAAATTGAAAANCGATTAGGTAAATTGAAAAAAATCCAATGACCTTATTGGGACTTGAACCCGCGACCTTCTGCTTGTAGTATAGTGCCTCAACCAACTACGCTACCGCGTGTCCCCTTGCTTCCTAATAACATAATCATATATTAAAAAAGGTAAAGCTATCCCTGTAACAGGCCGTAGAGGCCCATAGGGTTGTGAGACGTTGAGGCTGTCACATTTTTCTAGACAGTCGGCTCACAGATGGCGGTGAGGTTGTCAGCCTTAAGCGTCGGCCCCCCTTTACCCACATGAAGATTCTTGGTGCTCATTTCTATCAGAGGCTGAGTCGGCCCAGGGTCATAGTGCGGCTGCAAGGATTAAGTCAATCGAACCCGCGACCTTCCGGTTTGTAGCACAGTGCCTCAACCAACTACGCTTCCGTGTGCCCCCTATTAAAAAGATTGTGTGCCGACTTCGTCTCCTCAGTGCTGACGGTCCTGACTCCACGTTCGCCCACCCGAGTTATCGCTATTCTCACAACGCCGGCTGACCTGAATAAAATTTATGAAGGCCGTTATATAATATCCTAAACTCTTCACAGAGATCCATTTAATCCTACTTAGGTAAAGCTATTTTCCTTGGAATTACGTTTTCATTCTCTAAGGAATATTATTCCCTCAGTACACAAGACCACGCTTTACACGCAAATAGAATTGGCAAAAAGTGGTGTTTTGTGTTAGTACTGGGTTATTCTGAAACCATGATTAATAATTCGTACAACACATATGAATATAATCCAGGTAATGTTAGAGGGTCGATTTATCGACCTTGGTGGTCCCGCTGAATGTGTCAGTAGTCGATCGGTCTGTCGCCGCTTTTATACGCAGGTAATTCCCAATAGGTAAAAGGTAAAAGAGAAAGTAAAGCTATCCTGTAACAGGCAGTGGAGGCCCATAGGGTTGTGAGGCGTCGAGGCTCCCACATTTTAGACAGTCGGCTCACAGATGACGGTAAGTTTGTCAGTCTTACGCACCGGCCGCCCTTTAAACCCCAGGAAGATTCCTGGTACTCATTTCTGTTAGATGCTGAGTCGACCCCAGGGTCACAGTGCAGCTAGAAGGATTAGGTAAATTGAAACATTCACCTCATAGGGACTCGAAACGGTGATCTCCCGGCATGTAGTGTAATGCCTCAACCAACTACGCTACCGCGTGTTTATGACATGCCTCTATTAATTATTGCAGCTGATACAGTGGATTTCGTTTTTGCATCTGAACACGATATATCGCGCTATAATAGACTTCTGATCGAATTTATTTGTGAGAAGTGTGACTGTGTGAACAGCCATCTTGGTTCGCTCAACTCAGTGCTGTTTGAGACATTGAAGGAGGGGTCAGTCGGATGGAAGAGGTCCGTGATATTAAGGACTAGAGATGCCTCAGCCCGCATGATGTCAGAACCCCATTTGACGAGACCTATGAACTTGCTGACTTTGCTAGAAACGTCCCCCCCCCCAACTTAAAGAGAAAATGTCTGTTAACGTTGAGACAAGACGTCTTAATTGAATACGTCTTACTCTCGTCCCACACGAGTCTGCTAACTGTCCGAAGGCGGTTACGGCTGAGCAGCCATTGGTAACGCCTTCTGCCGCTTTTGTTTCATTGCCCAGTGGGGAGCGAAGGTTAACGTAACGAAGTACTCTCTGCTTTATGCGCACTGACGATCCTTCTTGAAGAAAGACTTGCCACTCTATGTACCAATCAGCGGATCAAGACTAATTTCGTTAATGTTTGCCAATTTTGAACGCGAGAATGAACCTATGAAATTTACTGATCCCCCTAAAACACAGGAGAGTAGGTATAGTTTCAGCTTTTTATTGAACATAATATTGTAACGTGTCTGGAGTAGATACTTCCATGGTTAACACAATAACAGTGGCCGTTGCGTAGAATATGCCGAAACAACGAACGCGTTCCCCCGGAGATGAACAACAGAAGGCGTTGAGTAACAGTGGATGTGACGGAACTCGTTACCAGTGTATAAAGAGCGTTCCAGAAGCAACGGATCGCCGAACACATGAGATCCAACCTTGGCGAGAGGTGTCCTCTACTGAGTCCGCAGAACACCTACATAAGCCGAGAGCTACAGACAGCAACACCGTAAGTTGCAACGTGACTGACTCAGACAGCAACACAGTTGGAACCGAGTTGCCATACAACACAGTCGAAAAATAGCCGCCTCAGAATACAGTTGAGGTGATAACAGTTGTAAGGCGTGTAAGGTTGAGGGTCCAATAAAGATTCGCTGAATCCGAGACCCACGTGAAGTTATTTGTCGCGTGACATACCCAACACGTGACAATACCACTGGAGATCACTCATATCAGGGATATGTCCTATCAATGAACTTCATGTTAAGTCTTACATATAAAGCAAAGTTGTCCCTATGCTTAATTAATTAAGCACTGTGCCATGTAGACATATGGACAAGTGGAGGTATAGCTCCACCATTCTTGGCCTCGGCATTAGATGGAGGTGAGTGGTCAGCTTGACCCACGTACGTTCATAAAACTCGAAAACCCATTTAAATTCTGGCATATATATCCACGAGTAATAGCTATCATAGTACCTGCAGGGACCAAAAGAAATTTTATGATGGACCTACATAAAACTTTGCCAAGCCATTTTTAGACTACTTTCTTTATTCTGGAAAAATTAAAGTAAGCTCAGGCGATCACCAAGCTGTCTGTGTGTATGTGAATCCACCATATTAACTTTTTGTTGCCTGAACCAATATTCAAGAAACCTGGTATGTACTATATCATGACACTTGAAGCCATCTCAACTTCACTGATACCTCCCATCAGTCGGTGTGTCCGTATATGTATCTATCGTTGCTAGGCAACGGCTCAGTAAAAACTTTCCTGCTGCAACGAATACACAAACAACAGAATTATTGAACACGTCGTTTTCTATGCGGCCCGTGTCGTATTAAAGGAGAGTCTGTGTGTCTGGCTTTGTAGCCCCTTTTGTTGCTAGGCAACGGCTGGATAAACACGTTCCCGCTGGAACGAACAATTGTTGGAGGCGTCGTTTTCTCTGCGGTTCGTATCGCATCAAAGGAAAGTAGGCGAATAGTTCTTCCTATAACTTCTTGATTTTACTTTGCTGCAATGCGATTCATTTTAAATTTCAGTTTACGTGAATGCCTAAATGATAATTCGAGTATTTTGAGGAAGCGTGATGGAGCTGATGCAGACATAACACATTTGTATTGTACGCCAAATTATGTTTTCTGTATTTCATGTTAAGGGCAGTCTTATTTTGGAACCTTATTTTTTTAGAGTATCCATGTACATTTGGAGTATTCACCCGAGAGAAAAATATCTTGCATTAAAGTTACAGATACTATAGGCCGCGCCATAGCTCAAGCGGTTAGTCGCTGGCTTCCTACCGTGGCGGCCCGGGTTTGATCCCGGGTCTGGTCAAGTGGACGAAGTGGCGCTGGGGCTGTTTTTTTTTCAAGTACTTCGGTTTTCCCTGCCAATCTTCATTCCACCGAATTCTCCATCATCATAATCACCCGGGCCAGGCTACAATAGGCCAATCAGTGGCTGCCGTGCCAAGTGGACCCAGTTGGACTCCAGATACTATAAAATACATATTATTATTATTATTATTATTATTTGCTGCAATTGGGTGTTCACCCGGTGGCAGTAGACCTAACACAGGTCAAAACAAAGTACATACAATGCAAACATACTCGTACGTGTACAAAGTAAATAGGAGTATCGCTTCACGGTCACTTCACATCTGTGTTATAAAATGTTTTCATAAAGGTAAAGTTGTCCCTGTGCTTAACTAGTTGAGCACTATGAAGACATACGTGTATGGCTCAGTGGATGTATAGATCCACATTTTTTTTGACCTCGGCACTAGCTGTAGGTGAGTGGTCAGCTTCACGACCCAACCACTTTATCCCCAGTGAAAGAGCCCCCGATACCCATTGGATAGGAGGCTGGGTAGACCCCAGAGCCGTTCTGGACGACGTGGAGATGAAGAAAATTCTTAACCCTACCGGGACTCAAACTCCGACCCTCTGTCGTCCGGCCTCTAGTCACTATACCGACTACGCTATCCCGGCTTCTAAATTGTTTTCATAAAACTGTTTTTAAATAAGAAAATCATTATTTTAATAACAGCATCTGCTAAATTTGCACCATTGAACATGCAGAAACACCTGCGATCGCCCTGTCAACAACCAGACTTTCACAACGGACAACCTGTAAAAGTAATGCACCTTTCAAATGCCACCTTCATCGGCATATTAGACGGTTCTTATTTTGTCTCAATCTTAATTTATTCTCATTTTCTGAAAATTACTTCTTTCAGACTACTTTTCATATGTGATAAAAAAAACGCACACTCGGATATCTTGACCCCTAGCATTCACAACTGAACGTCACAATGGAGTGGTTGAAAATTCTTTTTCTGTTCAGGAAGTCCCAAATTCAAATCTCGACTCGGAAACCCTCTATTCTGACAGGTTCTCATGGTTTTCTTCAGTCCTCTTAGACTATTTTTTTAATAATACTTTAAATTATGTCACGATCTCTTCCTTTCATGTCTTTTCCGAGTCATAATTCGCAAATTATTTTGTTTTTCACGCTTTATAACCTGTTAATGCTGAAAAGAGCATCATTAAACACGCTAAAGATCAACAAATTGTCCAGAATTCCAATTTACAATTCAACATTATCCATTTTTTTTTAAATATGACGTTTATTAATGCAATTTTATGTAATGAACATTAATTGAACGGAGAAACAAAATTCACTGGTGGTCTGCGGACTTCGCCATGAATAAGATACGTTTATTCCAGCATGTACGAGTATATAATGTGGAAGCTCTGTTTAAATATGCATGGATCGTAGTCTCTGCTTATAAACGTCAAAATGTTTATTTCTTTTACACGAACACAGTAGCATAGCTGGTCGAGGCACTATGCTACAAACCGGAAAGTCGCGGGTTTGAGTCCCGAGGCGGTAATTTTATTTTTCAGTTTATCTAGTCCTTCTAGCCATACTATGGCCCTGGGATCGACTCAGCCTCTATCATGAATGAGTACCAGAAATCTTCCTGGGAGGCCGGCGCTTAAGGTTCACGACCTCACCATCTGCATTATCTGCATAATGTAAGAGCCTCGACGTCTCTTAACCCTATGGACCTCCACGACCTCTTACAGGGATAGTTTTATCTTGTTACTGCTCCAAGTAATATTGAATAGTCCGTGTGTTCAAAGAAATAATTCCATTTGGATCTGCGTTGTTTTTCTTCAAAAGCAAAAGGTATATGAGAGTGGATTTGAGGTTCTCACAGCAGTTGTGAAGAGTGCGATCTTCTGGCTTGTAACTCCTTACTTTATGGAGAACGCATGGCGTTTCGGAGGATAATATTTTCTACATCTTCAGAGTCGAAGAATAAGCTCTGCGTCAGGCTATCTTTGGACTACATGACGTTAACCCAGAAAATTATACTTTTCAGATAGTGAAAAGTTCGTGTAATATATTTTGTACCCGTTTCATTTACAAAATAATGCTGTAAAAATGCTAAGAAACTTCGCATAAGCTTTATTTCAAAATTAACTGTGCAAATAATACTTATAGAATTACTGGATTTTTGGACTTTTTTCCCATCGTCTGGGATTCTAGGTAATAGAGGGTACGACGTTTCGGAAACTGGGTCTGTTTCCGTATTCAGGTGAAGACACCTACTCAGTTGGGCCCCTTAGAAAGAGCTAATCTCAATCACAGGTGTCTCCCTTCCTCACCTGAAGACGGAAACAGATCCAGTTTCCGAAACATCGTGTCCTCTATTACCTAGAATTCCGGACGATGGAAACAGTCCAAAAACCCAGTAATTCTGTGTCATCCACCATCGTCAGAACCCTTTAGAATTTAAATAATACGTATGTTTATCACAGTAAAGTTCAAGTTAACGGCGATTAAGAAATTGCCAAGTCGGCTGAAGCAGAATTTCATGTTAAACCCGAAGAACTATCACGTCTTACACTCAGAAATGCTGAGTAGCTGCTTCCTAATCAATCCACTGGGCAACTACGTTTGACGGGTCGTGTTTTCTGACAGGCCTATGACAGTTTAATCAGTGACCTTTAACTTCCTTCGTCGAGAAGTTTTGAAGTTGGCTACCCGAACGAAATCACAATTTGTTAAAGAACTGTGAACAAGAAATTCAAAGTTGATCAGAACAGAAGTTCAGCTGCATAATATTCTAATACAAATTGTTGCAGATATTTAATTTTCACATATTCACTGTCTGTTGATATATCGAGGTATGTTTTATTATTAAACTCTTGGAATGTGTTTAATATTCATTTCATCTGTATTATTGAACTCAAAGAAAATTTTGAATTTTCGATATTTATCCCTTGTGTCATAGGTTTTCGCCCGATTTTCGCCAGTACGAAGGTCGTGAGACAGGTTATAAAGTCTCATTTGTTGAGTTTCTCTCACGGCGATTAACGCTTCACAAATTCGAAGTGGTAATGCAGGCAGTATATTCATAACCGTTTTGGTTCAACAGTCACTTTCATAGGCAACACATTAATCTGGCTAAGTCAGTCCCTCACACTGGGGTGAATTATGGGTTGATTGCCTTACCCGAAGTCGATAGGACTAAATGACATATTGAAGGGGAACGAATTGTAATTCAATCATTACAATCCCAGTCACGTATTATGAAGCTGACCCCCCAATTTCCTAACTTCGTAGAGTAGAATTAAATACGACTGCTCTTGAAAATTCATTGACGTTGATTTTAAGTTTGTTTTGCAAATTCCGCCATTCTTCAAGGATCTGAAGTGTGTGTTACTCTCAAGCTTGCGGACTGATATGAAATGCGGCGTTCGTAGAGGTAAAATCTACTGTTTTCACCGTAGCCCTTAATGAGATTACGGGCACGACTACTGCAGTGTTACCCACGTCCTCTAATTAAAATGTGCACTTTTATTGAAATAAATTTCAAAAGCGTAATCAAGAACTCGGTTCAAAGGAAAACTTCTTTGATATATTACGTAGCTGTGAACTTGACTGTAGTACTTTGGACTTCAGACTTGCCCGTAGGCCTAAGTCTTTTTCAAGGAGTGAAATATTGTTTACATTTATTATTATTATTATTATTCCCACCAATGGCAGCTCCACCTTATCGTGGTTGTGGGGTTCGAGAGCTCCTGAGACCCTGAGAGCTATGCCGGCGGTAGCATAGCTACTGGTAGGGCCACCCATGCCGGACAAGTCAAGGGGTAGGAGCCAGACAGAGAGGGATACCCTGGTCCTCCAGGTTGGGGGTTGGGCGTGAGGCTAACGACTTCACACTGTAAAAACTAAATTGTTCAGAAATCCGAGGAAAGAGTAGCTGGACGGACCTATTCAAGACGACCTGGAAAATGTTTGTATGTGGCAGGACATAAGAATTTTGGGTGTAAAGAACT
>NW_019725419.1:18241-22787 GCF_002891405.2 Cryptotermes secundus
CCATTTAAAGAAGCGGTTATGACCTAATCGATATACTACCGAGTAACTTGCATGGAGGGCCTGAGGAAAGTCACGGATACGTTCAGCGTGGCCGGTGTCTCAGCTGAGATTCGAATCGAGCACCTCCTGAATACAAGTCTAGAGCGTTACCGCTAGGTCAGCCCTTTTGGTTTGAAGCTTTCGTCGTGGTTTATGCAATAAATTTCTCTTGGGGGATCAGCCATGTAAATATGAAGTTAGCATATGACGATTCAGGAATTGTCCCCGTTTATGTGATGATGTATTTATATCCATAAATATAAATACGTTGCACAGTCACGACTCTCACCACGACAACCTCTGATGACAGAGACAGAGATAATCTCCGAAACATCTTGTACTAAAGCCAAATCCACAGGACAGATCGTCCGAGTATACGGAAAAGGGGCAGCTGATAAATGCATACAAAATTTTAGCCTTAAGGGAAGCGAGCAGTTGAAAAATTTGGATGTAGATGGGGAAGCAAAAGAAAATGGAGGACTGTTTAAGGGTACGGTCCCGTGGCGAGTTCTTATGGACAAGGTAATGAAACGTCGCGTTCCAGAGAAGTTCTTTATATCGCAACCTTCAACAGATGTCGCTCATAACCTCCTACTTATTCCGGTACCGTAATTGGTTACGAACTGTGGAATTTAATGAAATTGTACAGTGTCAGTGACTGACGCTTCCTGCCCCACGCTCCATACCGGGAAGAATTTCGTGGAATTTCTGTCATTCGAATGGTTTGTTGAGATTGACCAACGTCGCTTTTTTGGAAGTTCAGCTTTCAAAATTCCAACACTGAATCAAACATTGAACATACAAGAAGTTCTAGGAAGAACTAATCACCAGTTTTCCTTTCAAATCAAAGTCAAACTCACATTGCTACTGACGGCCACTCAATCAGTAAGTCTTGGTGTCGATCCAAATCTGCTGCTCATGACCAGATATTTATTACTGTTTGACAGTTTAGGTCTCGTTATTGTGGGGCGCCCTCTCTAACGAGAGGACGGGTCTGTCTTTTGTCAGAGTCATTGTCTGTAGTAATAAGTCATTTGTCATAATGTAAAGGATATTTACATTTTATATGTTAAACATGTTAATAAACGTATATAAAATATATACAGGGCCTCTGTCAGTCCAGGCTCAGTACAGCAGATTATGTTCTATTTCTAGTAGCTTCCGCTAAAACGGCAATCAGTTTTCCTTTCACTACATACTGAGTATTTAATGACACGGACCGCGCAGGAAACACCGCGTCCAACAATTCCTCTATTATTGCTTGTGAACTTGTTTCCTCGAGGACGTATTTACAGAGCCATTGCCTAGCAACGATAGGGAAAAAACACGGAAGGGAAGGCGATCTCATGAGCTTCCTTTTAACTTGTTTTCTTTTAGTTTTCGAAATAAGGAAAGTAGGCTAAAAGGAATAAGCTTAGAAGATGAATCTGATGTGCTGTGGGGCTTTGTTTTCATTCTCACGTGACTCTCAATGTTCACATAATGAGTTTATCGTAATCTCGAACTCCGTTTCGTTACATTCAATCATGTGTCGTAGATCTGCCACAAAAGTAAATGTATGTTAAGTAAGCTTCATTTCATACCATTCCCGATTCGGCATTCATAACATCTACAGCTGATACACCGACGTTAAATAACCAGATCATAGTGTAATGCTCTGTAAACATCTGTTGTCGTTGAATATTAATTACTATTACCGAACGTTCGAGATTTTCATTTGCCTGGCTGATGCTAGTGAACATGCATACAGCCGTGACTTTATATCGGTGTTTTCAGTGTCGTTAATCGTGAATTTAAACATAATCTTCTCACATGTGGTGTTGCTCATGCGAAGAGCGTCGCGAAATTCATTAGCCCTCTGAGCATGCGTTATCAACTAGACCTCCGAGGCCGGAGCAAAGAGTTCAGGAGTCTCGGCTGTAGATCGCGTAGCAGTACTTGGTTGCTAGGAATTGGTTTGTAGATGATCACAACGAGGAATTCAGTTTTCCACGAAAAAAATTATAACCAGTAAATGTTTCGCCACGGACGGATCAAAAATGGAGAACAGACCATTCGTAGGATTCGCATAGATAGATATAAGTGATGGTATTAGCTGGAAATTGGGGATAGCTAAGATAGCATACACATTCACAGCGGAAGCACTAGCGATTGGTGAAACACTAGAAATCGTCGAAAAAATAGACTCGAAGCATAATTTCGTGATTTTATCGGAAAGTATGCTAAATGGAATTATCAACACGTCTACAATGAACACCTCCTCGCACAGTACACAAATGCTTACAGACAGAATACAAAGACTGGAATCGCGAGGTGGCGCCATTAACCTAAGGAGGACTATGTTGAATTACAACTAGACGGTCCCGGGATGGTACCTCGCCGCGGGCGCGTCTCATTCAGGTAGAATCAATAAGTGGAATTTTGTAGCCGCTGTTAAACAGCATTAAATGAGAGACGTACGGTTACAACACAATGTCATTAAATCTGCTTGCTAGAATAACATCAATGATAACATGTGTTTCACTATGCACAGCACCCTTTTTCTTGATGCTAGCAAGATATGGGCATAAGATGAGAGAATTTGGAATCCACCGCGGGTCACGGAAATCTTACATTCTTGAAAACACTACAGCACCACAGTACACATCATTGTATATGTTACAACACTATAAGTTGTTATTAGAAAACTGTCTTCAGAGTGAACTTGAACATCCCTTTACAGTCTGTCTTCTTACAAGCACTTCTACTGATGCAAACGGACCAATACTATAATGATGTATACTACCTAACCATATATGTAAACTTGGAAGCTTGGGTAAATGTAGCAAACTCCGTACTATATCACACAATAAATGATTTTCCAAAACGAGATTCACATGTCCTTATTGTACACACTAAGACACACTTTGGGCCACCCCACAACTCAGGCGCTTAGTCGCTGGCTTCCCACCACGGCGGCCTGGGTTCGAGCCCGGGTCTGGTCAAGTGGGATTTGTGGTGTACAAAGTGGCGCTGGGGCAGGTTTTCTCTGAGTACTTCGGTTTCCCCTGCCAATCTTCATTCTACCAAATGCTCCACAATCACCCCCACCTATCATCTGGGGCTGGTACAATAGGCCAGAAGTGGCCGCAGTACAAGGGACTTAGTCCCACCCCAATAGCAATAAAAGAAAGACACTTTCTGCACATCACTGCAACAATGTCTTCACTGACGTATTGTGTGTCACATTCACGCATTCTTCTTAAGACCACACATACGTACTTGATGCATAAGTACATATTCATTAGCAGGGGATTAACCGACTCATTTTTGGGAAAAAAGAATATCAATTAGCATTACTGTAACCCAGTGGCGGCTCGTAGCTTTCTTATGTGGTGGGGCTAGTCACTATATTTAATTCGTGGAAATCGAAATTCGAGTAATCTTGCATATATAACCCAATAAGCCATAGAATAAGGTATTTTAGACTTTACTACTATATCCAGAGCTACATGCGTGTAAACACAATGTAACTTAACATTTAAATTAAATTATTATCTTATTTATACAGGAACTCTCTTCTTCTGTCTTTCTGGATGGTAGATAGGTCAATCACTCGCTTATTAAATTGAGAGATTTCTGCAATTACATCTTTATGAATGCTGAGGACAGCTAGTGCATTCAATCGTTCCTGGCACATTGAATTTCGCAAGTACATTTTCACTCTCTTTAGTATACTGAAGCAGCGTTCTGACACTGCGGTTTACACTTCGGTTCTAAGCACAATGTCACTCCCATCTCGGCCAATAGAGTCTCTCAGAGAGTGGTGCGCGTCATAAAAGTTCCGTGGCTTTGAGAAGTCAATGTTACTAGAGGAGTTCCCCGTGCAGCTACCTGAACTCTAGCCTGACTGATACAGTGCAGTTCGCGCATCTTGTAACATGTTCCATATCAGGGGCTTGCCAGCCCAAGCCCAATGGTGAATGTTTTACGCGTGACATCCCCTCTCCATGTTAACACATTGTATCAGTTCTACCGCAGCAGGTTGATTCCTGTAAAGTGGCCCCAACTGGACTTGGAGATTCCAACTCCATGCTTCGTTCAAACTTGTCCAATTCCCCACGAAATCGTTACCGGATACATCTAAAGTTTAAATTAAAATTTTATAAAATAAATAATTTGATAACATAAAGTTATGAAATTGTAGTGAAATTTGAGTGGGGCTAAAGCCCCGTCAGCCCCTAAGGAAGAACCGCACCTGCTGTAACCACAACAACATACATGATACCCATCACTGTATAATGTGACACAGAGCTATGATACGAGGGTAAGTCAATAAATAAGTTACAAATGGATATAGAACTTAAAAAAATAAGAGGAATGATTTGAAAAAAGCTTTTATTTCTCAAAATAATCTCCCTGTACATTAAGGCACTTGTCTCTTCGTTTCACAAGCCCCTGAAAGCCAGCAGCATAAAATTCTTTGGACTGCTGTCGGAACCAGGCGTGTTCACCAGGCATCGCCTAC
>NW_019725419.1:23911-24717 GCF_002891405.2 Cryptotermes secundus
CTATACTTTTGTATGTAATGCATACAGTGATGTGTACTGTGTGTGTTGTAGTGTTTTCAAGAATGCAGAGTTAAGAGTTTCATACACCCACAGTGAAATCAAGAGTTTCCCCTAATATACGTACCTAGCACTATGCAGGCTTGAAGCGTCACACTGGATATTGAGGTCGCAGCGCCAGGGCAGCCAACAGTATAACATAACTGAAACAGAAATTTTCGATTAGAAGATCGATAATTACACGGTAATTTTTTCCCTATTTTTAAACCATTTTCATGCAGGCATATGGCGGAATGGATATATACAGACCCACGTCTTCTTTAAATCGGTATTAATTGGAAGTGATTTGTCAGCTTCAAGCCCTGACCGCCTTATCCCCGTGGAATTGACTGCGGTTCTCTTTGAATAGGTGGTTAGAAGAATTATTTAGAATGTCTGTAATCTTATAAGTGGCAGCAGAAGAACTGCTACGTTTGAAACAAAAGAATAAAATTCCCGCTTGCTTCCACTGCTTAGGAAAAGTATTCTGCGATATGCTAAGGTTAATGATAAGCTTCAGAGCAGATGCAAAAATGTTGGAACCCTTTCTTATAGCAAACCTGGGCAGATCATCAAGGCGGACCAATTTCGCAGGCCGCATCTGTTTATAACATTCTGAACACTGGGCGAGGGGGTGAGATGGGAGTTACAGGTGAAACTGCCTTAATTCGGTTCAGTTCATTTCATTTAGTAAAGCGCTTGTCAAGAAATGTGGTCTGTTACGGACAAACAGTAAAACACACAGTGAATACGAAATGAAATAAAAAAAA
>NW_019725419.1:24726-30232 GCF_002891405.2 Cryptotermes secundus
ATGGCGACGACGAAAATATGAATAATAATAATAATAATAACAACAACAACAATAATAATAATAATAATAATAATAATAATAGTTCAATTAGAGATACTGGGTTTTCGGACTTTGTCCATCGTCCGGATTCTAATTAACTAAGAAAAAACACAGCGTTTTGGAAACTGGATCTGTTTCCGTCCTCAGGTTAGGGAAGACACCTACTCTGTTGGGTCCCTTAGAAAGAGCTAGCCTCAATAGCTGGGCCCTGGATCTCCGAAACGTTGTGTTTTTTTTCTTAGTCATTTAGAATCCGGACGATGGATAAAGTCCGAAAACTCAATATCTCTGTGTGTTATACACATCGTCAGAACCCTATAGTATCTAACAGTTCAATTAATTCATTAAAATAATTGTCACCATGTGAGTATTAATTACAGGCAAGCATTGATGGGAAATAGACCAAATGATGCGAAAGGCATAAAAAATATACAAAATGACGTAATGCTGGATAATAAGTAACGTAATTGCCAGTGGAAGACTGGATAAAAATAAACCGTTAATTATTATCAGATGTGCTGTTTAGGGTTTTAATAATTAGAGTCAACAAAATTAGTTCTGTGTTAACAAATATCACATGTCTGCAGACAACTGCTTCAGAAACACGTCTGGCTGACGGACTAACAATTTAAAGATGGCGAACATCGAAAAAAGAATGACGTAAATACCACTGGAGGGCTGAACAAAAATAAACTCGTAATTATTTTTAAATGTGTTATTAACAGAGCAAGCAAACTATACCGACCGAGCGACCGCTGCTTGTCGGCGAAGTTAGTGCCTGCTTTAGCGAATAGGGTGTGTCGCGTGGTCAGCACAACGGATCCTCATGGCCGTTAACTTTCTTTTTTCTAGACCGGAGCCGCTACTTTTACATTCACGAGGCTGAGTGGACCCCGTTCCAGACCCACTACTGCTCAGAAAATCTAGTAGCGCCGGGAATCGAACCCGGGCCCTATGTATCTGTAACCAAGAACTCTGATCACTAGACCACAGAGATTGTCACAGATTTAATAATATCAGTTAAAGTTATATCTCTGTGTAAACTATCGGTATGTCTCCATACATCTGCCGCAGAAACATAGTTTGTGTGATAGTCAACGTCGGAAAGAACAAAATGAAGGAGGAAGCATTAGGTAGGCTTAATGAAAGTGCGGAAAGTAACAGTATGCATCATCTCGGCTTTCTTACCTCGCTTCCTATTCAGCCCAGACTGCACGGCATTATAGCCCAGAAGACAGAAATCTTCATAACCACCGCTGTGAGAACCCCAAATTCTGAACAGTTAAAGCCTTTAGAAAATTTCTTGAAAGCAGAATACCGTATTTACGCATGTATAGGCCGCAGCACAATTTTCAGACAGAAATTATAGAAAAAATAATTTTCTTGGAATATTATTTCAGGAGTATTACACCCTGTATTACTAATTATGAATATAATTTTTTTTAAATGAAGTGTGATTTCGAATATTTCGAATATAAGCCGCACCCCAGTTTTCCTCTTGAATTTTTGGCAAAAAATGTGCGGCCTATACATGTGTCAATACGGTGATTTTACTTGGATTGTTTCTGTGTATAATTAATTACTACATGAAATGGAGTTGGGATATATCTTCTTCGGTATAGCGACGGACTGTAGTTTGGACGGGCCGGGTTTGAATCCTGGCATTGCAAAGTTTTTCTCATTTCCACAGCGTCCAGACCGACTCTGGGGCGCATCAAGCCTCATATCCAATGGATACCGGTTTTTTCTTCCGAAGTAAAGCGGCCGGAGCGTGAAGCTGACCACTCACCTGCATCTAGTGTCGAGGTCGAGAAAGGTGGTATAGTATTTCCACTCTCCCACAAGTCTTAATGACGTATTGCTTAACTAATCAAGCACAGGACAACTTTAACTTACCGCGCCATGAATACGTATGGGGGAGTGGAGATATAGCTCCACCATTCTTTACCTTTGGCTCTAGATGGAGGTGAGTGGTCTGTTTCACATTACTGCTATACCCCCACGGAAGAAGCCCCCGGTACACATTGTATAGAAGTCTGGGGGGGCCCAGAGCCAGTCTGGACACTGTGGACAAGAGAAAAATGATGTGGAAATACTGTTTCTGGACATTGTCCATAGTTTTGTCTTGAACTAAAAACACCGTCCTGTTTATTTTTTAAACACAACGTTTAGGAGACTGGAGTCCGTCTCCGTCTTCAGGGAAAACCTACTCATTTGGGCCTAATTGACAGGGCTAGTCCCTATCTCCGGGCAACTGTATCAGCACCAAGATGGGGTGTTCAAGCCAAGCACTGCACAAACCGCCTGCGAGAGCTAAGAAAACATTAAATTATTAAAAACTCGCGTGTATGAGGACTTGAACCAGAGAACTATCACGATAGAAATTATTACTGGAGAGAATACATACTCCTTATGGTACCAACACAGGAAAAACGAATTTCCCACTTAATCTACACTCAACGAAATTGTAGTTTCTTGACTTCTGCTGTGATAACGGGAGTTCAGTTGGGACAGCTTGGACATTTCTCCTATCTGTAGCCCCTGTTATCAAAGCAGAAGTAAACTCCGTCGAGTGTAGGTAAATTGAGTGGGATATTTATTTTTCTTGATATGGTACCATAAGGAGCATCTCTTCTCTCCAGTGATGAATTCTATTGTGATATTTCATGATGCAAGGCCTAATATATGTGAGAGTTTAATAATTTTGTTTTTACCCCCATCTTGGTGCTGATACAGTTGTCCTGAGATTGGGACTAGCTTTGTCGATTGGGTCCAATTGAGCAGGTTTCACCTGAAGACGGAAATAGCATCCAGTCTTCAAAACGTTGTGTTTTTAAATCAAAACAGGACGACGTATAATGTCCGGAAACACAATATTTTTACTACTGTACCGTCGTCAGAGACTTAGATCTGAGAAAACTGATGATGAAAGACGTAGTTGAATATACTATGAGGAGCGAGCTCTGGTGAGATGCTTTGCACATTTTCACACTCAAATATTTTATAATGCATTGCAGCGATACTCGTATTCCGAGTATTGTACTTCAACGGTCTGTCCTCTTGCTGGTTAGACGACCTGCACATAGATGGTAGCAGTTGCTAGTGACAAGCTGAGCTGATCAATATGTTCTCGGCGGGGCAGCGAACGAACTTCGTGTACGTCCCCTGTCAATTCCGTAACTACTCTAGATATCTCACAACACGTCATCCACGGAGCACAGAAACGAGAGGGAGAGAGAGCGATATGCAGTATGGTAGATGCCCACTAATTTAATTTGCGGTTTGTTTCTGTATTTTATAAAATTCAGTTGTCTTTTGAGGTTTTTATTAAAGATGGGAGTACTGAATGACTGTGAACTGCGCATCTGTGGACGAATGAGGAAGAAACTGTCTACATTTATTTCAATTAATTGACTGACCGTCACTTATGCTTGAAGCTGTGGAAACTCTCCACGAAATTTCTTTCTATAGACAAGTATCCCTGACCGACAAAAAGACAATTTTCAAGGACCGTTCGTATGTACTTCGCATCGCATGGTATGGATATACACGTAATATAATTAGCACTGGTAAACGTGCTTATTCCGTGGTAAGTGGGTCTCTTGTCACCACGGCACGGCGTGTCCTCGGTTATTGCGGATGAAGGAGACAGCCTATAGATATGAATGGTAGCTACGAATAAGCAGTCGCGGGCAACCGACAAGGGGTAGTCCCCCAACTTAAGGGTTGGGCTTGGAGCTAGTAACTCTTCATCGTAAACAACAGCTTGTTACGAAATGTTAGTGCCGGGCTCTTGTGAACACGGCAATGAACCTTCGGTTTCATGAAATGTTGGGAAATTCTTGAGTAGCTGAGCGAATGTTGGTTTCTCAGAAAGACTCGACTCCATAGACTTAGTAACTTAGTTAAACATGTTTGTTAAAATATGATAATTAGCACCTTTATCCATATAAGCTATAGGTCTGTGTACAAATACATAAAGCTTCGTGTTCTGTCCTTATTTCTTAGTTATGTTCCTGTCATTACTTTTAACTAATGAATGAATGTATAAGGGGTAGGCCTCCTCGGCCCTTGCACCGCGACCTACAGTGGTCTATTGTGCTTTTACTTTTAACTAACTAACTAACCAACCAGAGAAGCGCCTGTCTTGAAAAATCAGTAGTTTCTCAGCCATCCAGGAAATTCCCAACATTTCATGGAAACATCTTCACACGAGCCCGCCACTGGTCTTTGTCGTGAGCCAGATGAATCCAGTCGACACCCTTCCAGCCGAGCAGCAACAGTAGTAGTAGAAGTAGTAGTAGTAGTAGTAGTAGTAGTAGTAGTAGTAGTAGTAGTATTTAATATCGCCCAGGCCCGGATGAAAATTTCGCAGATCGCTGTTTTCCACCCTGTTTGTTACACGAGAATAACACTGATCTGTTTCCTCAACAAAGTTTATTGTGAAGACCCGATTTCTGTTCGTCTGATGGCTAGCTTCCGAGTTCGGCTACAGGAACAGCTTCTAGTTGCTTTACCTCGCTTTTTTTAAACAGAATTTGCTGTTAATTTCAATTTGCAGCCCTAGCGGTAATGGCTAGAAGTCGGGCAGATCCCTCGTGAGTTTGTTATTTATATCATTTTCTTGAAATGCATTTCTTAGCAAAGGAAAATAAAACTAATATAAAATATGTTGGCACGTGTGTTTCTTGAGAGGGGGTAACCCCTGCGCAGCGTCCGGTAGGAGGAAAAACAAAGCAGGGGAAGTTAGGGAGTCATCAGAAACTTAAATAAATCCTTTCGCTTCAGCGGAAACATAATGTTAAGGAAAAAGTCTCCTGGTGTCTCCACAGCGGTTGGTATGAGTCTCGGTTGGTTCAACGCCAATATGAAGCCGCCTGCCAGCCAGTCTCTCTATTCCTGTTGTTCCTGAATTAGAATAGGCTCCTGGGGCGTGGCTCGGCGTCTGCAGATTTCACCAATACACATCCAAAATGTTTGTTATACCAACTCCAACTTCATTTTGCTACAGGCATCTGTCTGAGATCCAGCATACAGTCAGAAGTAAATTCATGGCATGGGACACAAACAACATTATTGCCACTACAAGGCCTCAACAGACTACCATTAAAAGAATAGTTTTCGCGCTGAAAAAATAATGAGACTCATTAATATAGAACCCAAACCATTCGAGGCGACAACACGAAACGAAGCGGTCTCGGGCGATTTGCAACATGAATATAGAACGAAAGTTCGACTGATATTACAAAACGATAAATTTTAAGTTACAATTGTAATGAGAATTTATGACTTACCGTGCTATATTGCAGGCGGCTAGACGCTGGCTTCTCACGTCGGAGGCTCGGGTTCGGTCCCAGGTGAGTGCGTGCTTTATGGTGGACGGAGTGCCATCGGAGCAGATTCTAATTGTTTGCAGTTTATTCTCTTTTTATCATTTCATCATTTCTTGACGCTCATTTGCACACAC
>NW_019725419.1:30254-38418 GCF_002891405.2 Cryptotermes secundus
CACAGTATCGCATCCTCGGTCCCCTAATTTGCGGCAATATCTGTGGCCGGTACTTGGCTGGATCACGGCCGGATTTACAGTTTTGGGAGCCCCGGGGCACTCAAAATGTCGTTGCCCTTGTCAGTGACGACAAATTTAGGTTATGAAAATTGTTATTGTGACGTATAAACCAATCGCTAAGCTGCGACTTTGTAAACAGCGGCCGTTGCTAGGTAACATCCGCAACACACACGCAAGCAACAATATAAGAACTGTGTTTTCTATGTGATCCGTGCCGATATATTATAACCGGGAGTTTTGGAGCTTAGTTCTGTTATCCCGTATAGAGGAGGGGTCGAATACCTCCACCGTGACCCTAATTGTCGTAGGAGGCAACGAAAAGGGAAGTCTCAAATCTGAGACAGTAAAATATGGTCGCGAGTCCCAAGGAACGCGGACCCGAGAGATACTGCCCTAGCAAGGGCCAGCAGCATATACAAAAGACAAACCTGTTCTCTCGTCAGAGAGGGCGCCCCACAAAACAAGACCGTCACTGTCAAACGGTAATAAATATCTGGTCATGATTCCCAGATTGGGCTCGATACCAAGACTTACTAACTGACCGTCA
Source organism: Cryptotermes secundus (assembly GCF_002891405.2). NCBI lineage: Eukaryota > Metazoa > Arthropoda > Insecta > Blattodea > Kalotermitidae > Cryptotermes > Cryptotermes secundus. Next base: position 30,862 of record NW_019725419.1, read on the forward strand.
GTCGCAATGTAACTTTGACTTTTTAGTTCTGTGTGGGAGTCTGCGAAAAGAGGACTTGAGTCGGAGGCAGAGAAATAGCCATTGCTTGAGCCGTTACCAGGAAATGTCTAATAACAGACTGAGAACACTAAAATGATTCCTCTCATGAACTGTAAAATGTGGAAATAGCGATAGCATTATAGTTATTTGAAGTTACGACCCGTACGTAGTTAATAAATCTATTCACCAATCCAAACCCCGTCTGGAGTCACACATACTGTGTGGTATTATTTTATTTTTGGTATTATTTCTTATAATAACTAAAAATAAAATTTAACTTTTTAAGATTTCAGAGAAGGAAATGATCGAATGTAATTTTTGTATTCTGTTTCTGTTTTGTGTAGCCCCGGGGGCGACCTCCTTTGTCTATCCCCCTTAAATCCAGCCATAGGTTGGTTACGGGAGCGAGGTAGATGGTTCTTCTTATACATAACTCCGTGGTCAGAGTTATTTATGCGAAGCTGACTGTCGCTCAGCTCTTCAATGAATTACGCTGTTTTTAGAACACGAAGTTTCAATACATGTTCACAAGAGCTCGCCACTGGAGTGCTATTTTGATCGGGTTGAATCAACTCTACTGCCTTACAATTTCATATTTCTCTTCCATTTACGTCTAAGTGTTCCAGTTGCTAAAAATATATGTCGTGAGAATGTTACGTAGGTTCGTTTGCGACATGTACACACACGCGTACAGACGTCTGGACACGCTGACAAATCGACTGATATTTAAGACAGTTTTCCAAAATTAGTTTTGAAGCAATGACAAAATCCACAAAGACCTCAGTCAGGAAAATTAGTCTTTTGACCGAGGAACTACGCCTGGACCTCTCGAATATGGTACAGGAGCCGTAAATAGTCGACGGCGACTTCCGTTATTCAGGGAAACCATTTCCTACACAACATGATCATCCTCATTTCTAAACATTACAGGGCCTTTGTGTCCTATCTAATACGCGATGTTAACTCAACTAGCATGTCGACATTAATTAAACCGCTTAAGATGCAAGTACAATACGGGCACTGACAGCGTTGCCAGAATTACCCTAATGTAACACGAAACTGTGGTCCACTCCAGCTTAGCAGCGTTGCAGACGTAATCTTCAGTGTTGCATTTCTCCCGCATCCGTGGCTGATTGATTGATTCTTGGTTCATTTGATGATGTCCTTTCAAATAATTGCTTATATAACGTCGCATGGCAGGATGATTGTGAGTGATTGATTGGAAGCTTAGTTGCGTATTTTAAGATAATTTTCCAGCGTTACACAGGAGAATCGCAAATATTCGAGATCAGGATGTACAGTTTCTGGGCTGGGATACAAGCTCCGGACCGCTATGAATATTGAGTGGTATACCCTCTACCGTGTGGTTCGGTTTATTATATTTTAAATAATGGCGTAATGTTTTATTATGTACCAAAAGTTTTCTGACAATTCTTCCGCTTTTGCTCGGTGAACCTATCAACAGTCCCAATATTTCTGTGAACGTACAGTTGTGTCGTTAAGTATCTGAATAAGAAATAAATTATTGATTTGGTCCGATAAGAAAAATAGAAGAAAGGTGGAGCTATACGTCGTCATGGAGCGGTGCTTACATAATCAAGCACAGGGATAACTTTATCTGCCAGAGTCCGGATAGCTCAGTCTGTATATCGACTGGATTGTGGGGCTGGACAGCCGGGGAAACTTTGTTCTCTTCCCAGAAGGGGCAAGAAATATATCTATTTTCCATACCGTCCATACGTGCTCCGGGGCCCACCGAGCCCCTTGTCCAGTGGGTACCGGAGGTTCTTTCACTGGGTGTGAAGCGGCAGGGGTGTGAAACTGACCACTCAGCTCCATCTACTGGCCACGTGTCTCTGATAGGCAATCCGATCAGCTAACCCAGCTTGGGTATTCCTCCCATCTGGACTCTGTCATCACAGCAGAAGTAAAAAAAAACTACACCTCTGTCCAGTGTAAATTGAGTGGGAAATTTTGTTTTTATTGTGTGGGGACCATAAGGAATATTTCTTCTCTCCAATGATGATTTTTATCATTATAGTTCTGTGGTGCAAGGCCTCATACGTACGGAGTTTTTAATAAATTGATTTTTTCTTAGCTCTCGTAGATGGTTTGTGTTGTGCTTGCCTTGTATACCCCATCCTGGTGCTGGTACACATGTCCGGAAATAGGGACTAGCTCTATCGATTAGGCCCAACTGAGTAGGTTTTATCTGACGACGGACACAGAATCCAGTCTCCGAAACGTCATGTGTTGAAAAATAAGTTGGATGGTGTTTTTAGATAAAGACAGGACGATGAATAATGTCCAGAAACATAACATTTGTAAAAATGGCGGAGCTATACCTCTATTCCCCATACATCTTCATGGTGTGGTGCTTAACTATTTAAAGCCCATGGATAATTTTACATCTTCTACAATACCTCACAGTGATACGTAGAGTGTCGAAACCGATTTTTGTTATTTCGGATGTGAAACATACGGACGGTTAGACAGACATCTCCTTTAACAGTTAATTTTCTTCATTTCATACGAAAGATTAATGAAATATAGCATCAAACTTAGGTGAAACTATCCGTATGGACTTTGTATGTAGCTACGTAACACAAACCAATTGCACAACAATTCCCTGAAAACATGCAAAATCCAGCGCTGTGGCTATGAATTTAACATAAGACACTGGTCTTTCTTTTGAACCTCTTTGAAGAAACACATTTTGTTTATTTAATGCATCTGACGTCTGTAGCTTCGGAGCTTTTCAGGATTCCATTCAGATTCGCGGAGGTGCATAGTACCCTGCCGTGTGTACACACTATTATGTATATGTACCCACTCGAGAAAGAAACAACTTTCAGAGTGGCTTCACAAAAACAAAACAAATGTCATCTGTCTCGCAGCTACCGGCTGCCCTGAAATCTGCATTTTGTACCTCGTGTATGTAGCAAATTATTTATTTGAATTGCTGTTCCTCAAATTCTCATGCGTTGTAAATGGCTTCTGAGAACTGGGAAGACGCACCAGATTAGTAGAAAAGCCTAAGAAAAATACCAACATATGCAAGAAGGAAATTATTACATTGCAGGCTCTTGAATTTGTTACGTTCATTTTTTGGGAATGATAGTTATGGCATAATTAGGATCTGTATTGTCTTCCCTTTTTATTTACAATATTCATTGTTCTTAATATTGTAACATTTATAGCCATTGCTAGGCAACGTCTCAATAAACATGTGCCAGCGGTAAACATGCCTTAACAATAGAGAGGCTGTGTTTTCTGCATGGTCCGTTCCGATGAGTTATCGTGAAGACAACTAGGGCTACAAGGTAGTGTTGTGGAGTGTTAACCAGCGGGTAACGTAAGCTGAAGAATCTCCACTGCTAAGATTCGTTACCAGAAAACGTCTACTGAAGACACTGCAGAGGAATAGCCACTGTGGAGAGCTGTTTCCAAGCAAAGACTAGTGGAGGTAGACTGAGAAGACTCAGTGTTGGGTAACTTGTAGTGTGGAGATCAACAGTAGCGTTATAATTATCCGTAGCTACGACCAGTAAGTGTTCATTAAATCTGTTCACCAGTCCAAACCCCGTCTATAATAATTCTTCAATTTTTTTAAACTTTCTTCCACATTTTAATCCTCCCACACTTAAATTTATTCACTGGTTCTGTGTGTGCTGTGTTAGTTTCTCTTTTTCCTTTGCTCCTCCTGCTATTCATTACTCTGATCAGAAAGGTGTACCCACTTTAGACCACTCCGAGTGAAATAGGACCATCTGCAGTACTACTGTGGCTCTGAATTCCACGAGGTTTCTGTAACTTAATTTGCCGTAACAAATAGCGGCTCTGAGCCCTTATCATTCTCCATTAGCTAGGTGGAGCTCGCCCATCACGTGCATTTCGGAGCAAACAGACCAGGCAGCCCCTTATCTCTGCACATTCAGAAGGCTGTGAGAGATGCTCTTGTTAAGTGTACTGCACACTTGTATATCGACAGCAGTGTTCAGTAAATGAAAGTGAAAACAAAAGCAAAATTAATGATTCTGTATATCACATGAGCTGAAATTATTATCAAACACAAGAGATCTAATGATTCGGAAACTCATATATTTTTAATGACCCTACTTGTAGTCCATTGCTTTTTCATTTATTTCGCGCACGAATCTTCTTTGATAGTTTTTTGTATTTTTGAAAGGTAAAGGCGAAGTTGTCCCTGTGCTTAATAAAGCACCACTCCATGAATACTTATTGAGAAGTGAAGGTATAGCTCCACTTATTCTTATCCTGGGCGCTAGACGGAGGTGGGCGGTCAGCTTCACGCCCCTGCCGCTTTACCCCCTGGAAAGAACCACCGGTACCCATACGATAGGACGCTCGGTGGGCCCAAGAGCCGATCTTGACGCTGTGGAGAAAAGAAAATCTCTTGCCCCTGCCTGGAAGAGAAACCCAGCGGCTAACCCGTCGCTATACCAACCGAGACGAAATTTGCTTTACTGTACTTTACTGGTTGTCTCTTGTAGTAAAATTTGTAGTATTGTGACATGTATACCCGTTGCTAGAGAACGAGTTGAGAAACACATTTCCATGGATACAGGGTACGTGTGATAGACGTTTCCATGGATACGAAATGAAAGGTGTTTTCTGTCTGTCCATCCCGACGTTATATAACAGGAGTCAGCCGTGTGGAGGCGGGGTCGAATACCTCCGCCGTGACCCTGCGAGCCATAGGAGGCGACGAAAAGGGCAGTCTCAAATCTGAGACAGTAAAATATGGTCGCGAGTCCCAAGGGACTCGGACCCGAGAAAGACTGCACTGGCAAGGCCCAGCAGCATTTGCAAAAGACAGACCCGTCCTCTCGTCAGACAAGGCGCCCCACGAAAACAAGAACTTAGCTGTCGTACAGTAATAAATATCTAGTCAGGAGCCCCAGACGGTGCTCGACACTAAGACTGACCGTCAGTCGCAATGTGACTTTGACTTTTGAGAGCAGAATAGAAAGAGCTCAGATCAGTAGAATGCCGAGAGAATCGCAGAGTAGAATCGAGTTAGGTGAGATTAGACTAGAGAGAGACCAGAATGGAGCCAGTCACATTCCAGTCAAAATGGAGCGAGACCTAGGCGCTCATTTATTGTGATTACGAGTAAAGGTAAAGGAGTGATCAATAAATCCAATCATCCCGATCCAAACCCCGTTTATTAGTCACGCCCATAAACTCGTGGCAATATTCGTGTATAGTTCCAACTTGTGAGGATTACATAAAAAGAAAGGTAAAGCTATCGCTGTAACAGGCCTTAGAGATCCATAGGGCTGTGAAACGTCGAGGCTCCCACATTTACTGGACAGTCGACTCACAGATGGTGGTGAGGTTGTCAGTCTTACGCGCCGGCGCCTTTTACACCCAGGAAGATTCCTGGTACACGTTTCTGTGAGAGGCTGAGTCGACCCCAGGGCCATAGCGCGGGTGGAAGGATTAGGTAAATTGAAAAATCCAGTGACCTCATCGAGAATCGAACCCGCGACCTTCCGGCTTGTAGCATAGTGCCTCAACCAACTACGCTACCGCCTGCTGAGGTTTGCATATCGATAGGGAGAGCAGTTAGTACAACTTATGATTACGTAAAAGACGAGGAGACGTTTGAATAGCTGAAAGGCAATCAGTTTTACAAGCACAGGGTGTTTAGGATTACATAAGATGCACTAATGCCGTAATTGACAATGAACATGTTGCAGGATGGCGAAATTCGAGAGGAGTTGATACTCTCAGGTACAGGTTCGAATCCCTTTGATTATGTTTGGCACTTCACAAATGTTAAAAGTTTGACTGCCGTTAAATTGCTTCCTTAAAGTACCACCGTAATCTTAAATAAGGTGCTCTGGGCTCGGCGCTTGGGCCTGTTAATTCCGATTTATTGATAACATGGAAAACGTCTAAGGGGGCTTGGTGGAGGGGTGGTGTTTATGGTGTGAATAACCCGTGAGCTTATGGTCTATGTATGCACACGTGGGGGCTCCAAGAAAGGGGGGGACTCAAAAATAAACTGGCTGGTAGGCATCTGGTCCTATTCACTTGAGCATGAGCTGAGGCGACAGAAATACGAAGCAAAGTGCCGTGAGAGAAAGGAAGGGCAGAAAATGTTGGCTAACCTCCAGCACTACGATGTTACGGAGGGAAATCAGATTACAACTCTCTTCTGTGGATGGAAAGATAGAAAGTAAACAGAAACGAGGAAACTAAGCTACAAAAGTCGGAATTGAAATGAATATGCAAGAAAGAGGAAGTATGAAAATATTGAGCGTGAAAATTAAATTGGGCTATTACTATGATTGAAGAATTAAGACGACAAGAATGGAAACAGACACGAGGAAGAACGGAAAAGGAGAAAGAAAGAATTTCTAAGGAGAAAAGAGCCAGGGGGATTTAATCGTCATTTTGTTCTTATNGTTACTATGAGTGAAGAATTAGGACGACAAGAATGGAAATAGACACGAGGAAGAACGGAAAAGAGAGAAAGAAAGAAAGAAAGAAAGAAAGAAAGAAACAGTAAGGAGAAAAGAGCCAGGGGGATTTAATCGTCATTTTGTTCTTATGGTAGTTAAATTTAAATACAAAACTGGAGACAAAGGCCTGTAGTTGAGCGGATATACAAATAACTATAATACGGACTGGATGACCGACGTATTGGGTTTCGATTCCCGACAAGGGAAATTTTTCTCTACTCCATTAATGTTGAGACTGGCCCTGGCACTCTGCCTCCTATCCAGTGTTTACCAGGGACTGTTTCCCACGGGGGAAACGCGGCTGGGACGTGAAGCTAACCACTAACCTAAATCTGGTGCCGAGATTACGAATGGTGGAGCTATATTTCCACCCCCCATACGCCTTCATGCCTTGATGTTTCATTAATTAAACCCAGGGATAACTTTATGTTTTACCTTTAACATAATAAAGTGGGCGAGGATAGCGAGGAACGTAAGTAACAAGGATTAGGCGCACAGTAAGTAGGCATACAGGCCTAACGCTATTAGATATTTTAAAACAAAATAAAATTGAAGTCATTCGTGGTCAGAAGGCTTGAGAAAATTTTCAAAATATTAGTTATTGTTGAAAAGGCAAAATGCAGTATACATATCAAAAGGCAATGCCTAGTTATTTAGTTAGTTAGTTATTTAGAGAGGGTGGGTTTCCCCTTGCACCGCGACCAGTTTGATCTATTGTGCTTCCCTCTATGATATTCTACCAGTCTCTATACCCTACCGATACTGGTGCTTACCATCAGTCCCGACCAAACCAGCGAGTTCGGCCTCTACTGGCTTGGCGGTGTCTATAATTCTTGACTATAACCATTATAATGGTTCCCCCATCTATCAGAGGTGCTAGAGACTACTGTTGGGCGGGAAATGTCCTTGAATTTGGCTCAGTGACCTCCTTAGGAGATATGAGGTTCTTTTACGTGCCGTAAAGCTATGACACGGGACCCACGGCTTAAAGTTCCTCCCGGAGGACTTGTTCCCTGAATTTTTC
>NW_019725419.1:38556-42604 GCF_002891405.2 Cryptotermes secundus
TTTTGTAGTACATACGTACGCTATGAATGAGCTGTGACTAGCTCAGGCGGTTAGTCGCCGGCTTCCCAACGCAGCTACCAGGATTCGATCCCAGGTCAAGTCATGTGCGATTCGTCGTGAACAGAGTGGCACTGGAGTAGGTTTTCTCCCCTGCCAATTGTCAGTCCACCAAAGGCACCATACTCATCTATTATCCGGGGCTGGTACAAAAGGCCAAATAGTGGCCGACGTAACAAGTGGACTCAGCCTCACCCCACCCTACGAAAACCACACAAAACTACGTATTATCAAACATAAACAGCCTCTTATATAACACAAACACGCAAGTCCAAAACAAGACCCCGTATTCGTGGACACAATCCACACTACAATTCAAGAAACGACGCAGTACTGTCAATGAGAAGCATCAGTTAAGGAAGTAGGAAGGTTTCAATTAATTTTAACAAAATCCAGTAACAATTTAGACCTAATTTTAGCCAAGTTTTGACAACATTTTGTAACCATAAACTAAAAACAATACAGTGCAGCAACAACATGTTGTTTTGGGGTTATCAGATTGTTGTTAACCTAATTGCTTTAGGTGTATTAATCTGAATACCAGTAGTAATGAGAATAATTATTCTCATCGCGTAGATTATAATCTACGCGATGAAGACCTTTTAAGGTCGAAACATGTTTAAGACAAAACAGCTACAGTACGTGACAACGTAGGACATGACCAATATGTGAACACGACAAGAAATTTCACTTTCAAGACTGCCCCTGCAGATTTGAGGACTTGGTTAGGTTTCAGCTGGCAGATGCGAAAGAGAACTGAACATGCATTTAAGACTGCAACCGCATCTGCCATGATGTGGGGAGCTGATACAGTGATGTAGAGATGGGGGCACATTGCAGGCCACATGGTAGCACAGACGATCTGTTTTATACTGTCAGCCGTAATTTCAGGGGTGTCCCGTGAGTGACACGTGTCATTTATATGTAGTGGAAAGTTAAACGCCCTTAATATTATTTTTCAGAGTCCATTTATGTTCGTGCACTGTGTGAGTTTTCGTTAGTTCAGTAGTACTTTGAAAATAGAATAAATATTTATCTAGTCAAGATTTTTCCCGCCTTTTATGAAGCCCCAAAGTTCATTGCCTTTTAAACCACATGGTTAATATATACACGACATTTTGTAACATAAAGGGACACTGCGTTTTGCCTACAGAGTGCATTTATCAGTTTTGTATGAGTCTCACAACAAACAGAATTAATTTTCCTGAACAGCATTATCAGTCTGATATTTGTAATGCAGATATAGTTGTTTTCTGTTTGGTGGATATTGACTTGTTAAATGTCTATGTGACTTGCGTGCTTGAAAGGATTCACGTGTTCACAACAGCCTGCCATTGGTCCGTATTCTGAGGTAAATGGATTCTATTCACACCTACACGTCGTTTTTCTTAAACTTCATCTTAATATATCTTCACATATATTCCAAGTTGGTCCAAGTAATCTCTTCCCTTCAGGTTTTCGAATAGCAATTTTGTTAGCATTTGGACAAGTAACAGACTAGTAGTAGAGACTACGAGATCCGAATGTAATGGAGAATTAACGCTCGTCAATTAGGCTGGAAGACTGTCCTTCACTATCTAGAACTGGTGGCCGTCCAAGTTTGTATACAGCGTGCGTTATAGTATAGTAGTGGTTGTAGAACTGCTGTTGTAAAAGAAGAGTGTGGTGTTCTGAATAAATCAAGTGCATCAACTACCAGTGCTTTGTGGTGGTCTGAAGACTTCTTCACTGTGTGTGTGAGATCCCTTCTTGTCGAGCAAGGCCCGTTAAGCCCCGAGACAGACTCTCAAGGCTCGAACCTAGAACATCGTCCTTTCCATATTACAAATATTTCGACGTGTTTCCCAGATCACGTAACGGCGCCCAACTTCGTTATCAACGAAAGTTCAAAAGAACTGCTAAAAAGTGTCGCCCAACGTGAGACAACGATTAAACGCCAGCTAAAATCTAAATTGTGGGATTCACTTCACCTTTTAAAGACTGAATTCATTCTAAACAATATATACAAATTCAGTTCGTACTTCACAGGAAACATATCACTTCTCCGCTGCAAATATTAACCAGATAATGCAGTTTAAGGGGGAAAAGAAGTCTTTATTAAGAGAACAATAAATACACTCTTTGGGCAGAATTCAGAATTTAGTACGTTAAAACAACTGGTGCATATAGAACCACTGGGTTTTAAATCATTGAACACATAAATCAAATTCTTTATTGTTTTTTCTTAAAATCGTTCAAAATACGGAAGACAATTTTCTTTGGTATGATTGGGGTGTGGGAATTTGAGAGGAAGGTATCATAAGATCAAAGATCTTATCCTCTTATCCACACATCCTCTGTGTGGTAGCATTATAAAAGGTAAATGGTAAAGGTAGTTTTTTTTTTTTGAGTGAGACTGAGTCCATTTATTACGTATGTCAGTGATTAGCCGATTGTACCAGCCCGAGATAATACATGATGATGAATATGGAAAAGTCGGTCGAATGAGAATTGCAAGGGAAACCTACCACATTGTCCACCACAAATCCCACATGACCTGACATGGACTCGAACCCGGGCCGCCGCGGTGGGAAAGATAAAAGTAAAGCTATCCTGTAACAGGCCGTGGAGGCCCACAGAGTTGTGAAACGTCGAAGCTCCCACATTTTCTCTACACAGTCGGCTCACAGATGGCGGTGAGATCAGCCTTACGCGCCGGCCACCCATTACCCCCCAGGAAGATTCCCGGTACCCATTTCTATTAGAGGCTTAGTCGACCCCAGGGCCAAAGTGCGATTGGAAGGATTAGGTAAGTTGAAAAATTCAATGACGTCATCGGAAACTGAACCTGCCACCTTCCGGCATGTAGCATAGTGCCTCACTCAACCAACTACGCAACCTCCCACCCTCATTGATAGCGTTATAGCGAGAGCCATGTAAAGAAAAACAGTGAACTTTAAGCTGTTCATGAAGTTGAATTGTTTTGATGTGCAAATACGAGTATATTTTATAAAGCTAACGAATAATTTTGGATTTTGAATATAAATAGCTTTGGTTGTACACGTGGGTGAAACTACTTCCAACGAAATCTGTCCAGCATCTAACATCCACGTTATAGTTTAAACAAACGGCCGGCTCTCTTAGACAGATGTTAACAGAGATTTTGATTGAATGAAATATAAACTTTCGAGAGACAGAAGAACTGTGGCATGTAACCTCTGCTGTTTAATATATAGGCTACAAATAATCACGGGGAACAACATTTGCAAACAGAATCCTACTGGCATTCATAGAACAATTCATACGGTATTATATCCAGGTGATATTTTATCAGTTGAAGAACAGAGTGAATAAACCTTATTGTGCACCACTTCTCAGAAAATCTGATAGCGCCGGGAATCGAGCCCTGACCTCTGGATCTGTAGGCAGGAACTCTGACCACTAGTTCACCAATGTAAATTACATCGGGAGATTTAGGGAACAGGTGACGATAAACTTTATCCTGCTGCATAGTTCCTGATAAACTGTTTGTGATACCGTAACTTAATCAAGGAATGCTATAGCCGGTTAGTTATCAGTCATATGGATCTGAACCTTGAACTTTCAGTTACAGTGCACATGCAGTGGTTCACGTCTGCTGCACATGACTCATGTGAAAGTAGATAGATTTGAGTCACGTAATAATAATTAAGATTTGTGTTAATATTTTATTAAAATACTTCGTATATTGAAGGAAATCAGTGTCCATACTGAAACAACCCAAAGAAGACCGTACAACAGAAACAAAAGATGCAGTCCATTTTTTGTTAGATCATCTGACATTTGTACAGCAGACCTATGCTCAGAAGACGCGTAACTTCGTGGAGTAACCAAAGACTGTTGGTTTTATTTCTACAGGATTAATTAACCTGTGAGATTCAGTCCTAGACCTACGACGAAATAATATATTTCTGAAGAAACCGAAGGATTGTAATGATGTTCCCTCTGAAGATGGTCCGTAAGGACCGAAACA
>NW_019725420.1:0-10046 GCF_002891405.2 Cryptotermes secundus
GCTGAATATTACTGAACCTACATTTAACCCAGGAGTTGGTACAGGTGACAGTAGTCATCACCCGGGAAACTGGTCGAATGGGACTCTTGAGCTCTCCTGCTTTAACTAGCTCTTCAAGGCAACCTCCTTCCTACTTCTGTGGAGAGACGGTGGCTTCTCGTGAAAAGTTATAATCTTCCAGCGTAGTCTCTTTCATTAACCATTTCTCAGAATAAAAATTTCTATGCGTTTTTACCATGTATATTATCAGTTTCTTATTATATTGTAATGTATATTATCAGTTCTTAAAAAACAGAATAAAAACTTATGTCAATAATACTGCCAGTTTTTCTTCAGTTCCAATTGGAGTTTGAGCATTGCATTCCTCGGAGTAAATAATAGGTTGAATCATGCTATGAACTTCTTCAGACTCCTCTCGATTCGCACGGAAATAGTTCACAAATTGTTCATCGGAGAATTCTCCTGTCAGTGCAAAATCCCCGTGAGTTCCTCTTTTTTTCATGTACTCACCGTTCCACAGCTTTACCTTCCTCGACTTCCGATAGAGTAATAGTAATGTTTCTAACTTGCTGTCTGAATCTGACTCAGAGCTCAAATCAAGGTATTCCACAAACATGTTTTTGATTTTCGATTTGGTTACATGGACAGAGTACCCCCGCATTCGTCAAACTGCTGAACAAAACTGATTTCCAATATACGTCGACAACTGTGCCACACAGTTCTTTTTTCCATGCTGTTCTGCCCTGCCCCTATTGCGCCACGCAGCTCAATGTTCGCCTTAGCTAACTGTCAAACAGTAATAAATATCTGGTCATGAGCTCCAAATGGGGCTTGACACCAAGACTTTGTGACTGACTGACCGACCGACCGACCGACCGACCGTCCGTCAGTCACAATGTGACTTTGACTTGACGGGGTTTGTCCAGTGATTGAGACTAGCTCTTTCTAATGGGCCCAACTGAGTAGGTCTGTCCTGCTCCATCCACCTGAGGACGGAGACAGATCCATTCTCCGAAATGTCCTGGCTTTTTTATACCAGACGATGGATAAGAGTTCAAAATAAACCTAATAGTTCTGTACAATATACATCATCGTCAGAATACTTTCAAGGGATGGTATGCATTGGATTGATGTAGCTCAGGATAGGGACCAGTGGAGGGATCTTGTGAACACAGTAATGAAACTTCCGGTTCCATACAATGCTGGGAAATTTTTGAGTAGCTGTACAACTGGCGGCTTCTCAAGAAGGGCTCAGCTCTATGAGTGACTGTTGGGGATATTATTGCACTTATTCTTGAAAAAAAAAAACGGTTTAAGCTTAAAGCATATCACTGAACTTCATCTGGTTTCGGTGTTAAGAGCTTCTATACCGGTACTGAGATGTATGGCAGCTGCAATACTAGCACTGGCTTCAGTTACTCAGTACTGCTTTCGGTCGCTTCATCGGGCTGCTGATTGTAGCCTGACATTATTTCTTATCCATAACTCTTAACAGGAAGATTATGGCAAAATAATTACAGCAGTGAGAACTAAGGTTTGTAGTCAAAGGGTTAATTTATGGTACTAATGTAAGGAATTCCTCATCTTTTCAAAATTTCCTCCTCCTCCCCACGAAACAAGAAGTGGGGTGCTCTCCCTTATTGTCATTTCCAAAGCTAAACGATGACAGTCATCTTCTGTGAGACCCTTATACATTTAATCATGTTATATGATAATCGACTCCAGCAGATTCCTCGGTATTGTTGAAAATATGTTGATAATGTACCTTAACGGCTATATTAATGTTCTTCTTCTTCTTCTTTTGAACATATATAGAGGATATAAGTATAAATATATGAAGTAGTTACGTATTTATATCATATTATGTGCCAACAAGGAGTAAGCTTACCTATAAATTGTTTCAAAAGCTAATTCTTTCTGCTCCATGGCCCTTCTAATTTATGTCGTCTCTTGCCTCTGTATAAGTACAACATGCTGAGCAAGTAGCCTGTAGAAGTTGTACTTGTAATAATCCTTGTTATTAGATAGAAGTAATATATATATCTGCTTCTTTTTTTTTTACACAGTAGGGAATCAGGTAATTTCAAGTAATAAGCGGTCGCCCTACCTGTTGGCAATTTTTGCGACACAGGAGTTAGGCGGCACAGTCTATAAAACTTGAAGGGGTTTTCTCGTACACAGAGAATTCGTACTACAGTAGTTTCAGAATACTTTCTGAGTAACTGTTATTTTATTACTGTCGTACGAACCGAGAAGTCCTTCTGATATATTTTGGGAGAATGTGCGATTTTGTTAAAGGAGCTTTTGTCGATGTGCATCATCGCCATGACGGCCGCAAGACTTCTTGGCTATGACCACTGAAACGTTGAAGCTAGGCGTATAAAATTTTATACACAGATGGGTCATAAATAAACCTATTTGTGTGATCGATTAATTCATGTGTCAACGATTGTAATGTAGTGACCATGTACATTTTTTAGATTTTATCGGTCAAATTTGTCGTAATCGAAATGTGCACTAAAAGTTATCAGCATGTGCAGTGAAATAGATAGTTAATGGCATAGTTATTAATTTACGAATAATGTCAGCTCCCAGAATTTTTATTTTTACATTTTATGGAAAGCAGGAGTCATGAATTCTTCAAATTATTTCTCGTTTCTTATTTTCTCACACACATATTCCATAAAGGGATTATATAATAAAGGGGTAAAACACTTCTGTCTTTCCATGTGAACAGAAGGAAATGTTTATAAGACTTACATGTAGATAGATGGATAATATTAAAAGGAATCGTATGTGTACGATAAGATTACATTAATTGAATTGGCTACCCCCAATATCAATGTGTGTGTCACAGTGCTTAATTATCTGATTCCATACGAAATAATATCTCTGCTATCTACTGTTAAAAGAAAATTCAATAAAATGAAGGGATATTTCTGTAATATAATTGTGACGAACATATTTAATCCAAATCATTTTAATTGCCTTTTTAAAGATGATAAATTTTTGTTATGTCACATATATACACCGCATTATTCGCTCTTTAGCTTCTTATGTGACTGCTTTTAACGGAAAATTTCCAGTCTAAGCAAATTTCACTTCTCTGCCATCTATCTATCTATCTATCTATCTATCTATCTATGGCTCTACATTCCTTTTGCTCCACCTTGTCCGTTTTCCAGTTTCTTAACGTTATACACAGTCTATAGGACTCCTTGGACGGGGTATCAGCCCGTCATAAGACCGCTACCTACACACGGAACGACACAAACATAGAATAAACGCACACAGACATCTATGCCTTTAGTGGAATTCGAACCCACGACCCCAGCATTCAAGTAAGCGAAACGATTCATACCTTAGACGCCTTAGACTGTGCGACCACTGTGAGCGGTACTCTCTGCCATCTAGTTGTTGCAATAGTAACTTGTCAGTGATTTGAGCGGTACCTAGTAGCGGAGAATGTAACTTGTGAGCTTAGTCCACTCGATAATGTGCAAGGGGAACTGAGTATGAAATTGTCCGGGTACGTAATGCGATATTTTTTAATTGACCAGTTGCAGTAAAGAATACGTACCATTTTTATCTGCTTAAATGTTCTATAAACATAAAATGCTTTGGGCATACAGACCTTCATATCTAGTTTCAGTAACGTTCATATTCAGATTTGAACGAGTTCTCACCACCGGTCTACTTTAAATTGGCTTCAATTATTTTGTTAAAATTCTCTTCGCCGCTTGCTCTTACGGTCAACTAAAGATTTTTTTCAGATTGTTTATCAATTTAGATTTGTTAACACAACAGAGGGCGAATATTTTCCTATAAATATCATTGAGTTACTAAATTTTACAGTAAAGATGCGGCGTGTTTTGCGGAGGTCAGAAACTAACTCTTAGAAAATATTTTTCAGAAAAACTTGGGCCTAAAATGGCCGAAGTTACACGTAACATGGTCACATTCAAGGAACGTAAGACAACCTGTTTTATTAAAAATAAAACATATCCTTCTTGGAATTTTTTCTCAGTTTATTTTTTCTAAATTAGTTTGCACTTAACGTATTCCGCTAATCAAAAATATTCTTCTTCATCGTGTCTTATTAGATCTCTTGACTTTTCTGCAGTAATTTTTGTAATTCATCTCCACGTTTATTTATATGTTTTATTTGACGCCTGATTATTTGTTTTAAAAATATTTCAGGTAATATTCTTCAAATGTTGTCTACCGAATTGTGTTGCCCTCTGATCCGGTTCAGCAGCTTCTTCGGTTTGCTGTTTGTCTAATAATCGTACTCCATTGGGAGTACTGCGTCTCTGTAATGCGATTTCAGGAAAATGTTTTCCCTCCATATTAGTTTCTCTTTTCGCACACCCTTCAGAGCCGCACACGCCAGCTTGAACAACATATCTGAATATTTTCGGATTTTCTTATAAAATCTGGCCATACGAGGCATCATATTTAATTATAAACAAACTGGATTCTTTCAACTCGGCCCTAACAAAGCTTAATTATGTTCAGTTTCTTCAGGATTCTTCCAAATTCTTTTCTATTTTAACTTTAAAATGTATAGGAGTGGGGATAGCTCGATGTAGTGACGGACTATGGGAAGGATGACCGGAATTCGATTTCCGGCAGGGCAAGAGATTTTTCTCTGCTGTACAGCGTCCACACCGGCTTTGTGACCCATCCAATCTCCTGTCCAATGTATAATGGGGAGTATTTCTCTGGGAGTAAAGCGGCCGGGGCGTGAAATTCCACTTACCTCTAGCTAGTGCCGAGGTCAGGTATGCCAGAGCTAAAATTTAACCCCCCATATGCCTCATGGCGTTGTGGTTACTTAATTAAGCACAAGAACAAATTTACTTCATCTCTAAAGCGTACAGGAATTGGAAGGAAGCAGGTAAAGTAAATTGGGGTTCCGAAGGAAAAGCGTTTAAACTGCATAACTTTATGAGCGAGTTGCACATGATTCAACTGGGAACATCAACAGTTGCCATAAAGTCCGGTCACTCTATCTCTCATACAGACCCTTATGTAACGAAGACTATAGGCTGGGAGCCCGTGAAATCAGGAGATGGAAAACACATAAACACCGTTAAGTGTACGATTGTGATATTTAATACGAGTTTTTTCTATTAGCACTGCCTAGCTTGCATTAGACATCCTGACCATCTCGGAACCAGAGGTGATGTGCTTCGTCTTGCCTTAATGATGTCTTAGGTAATTATGGGTAAAGAAGGCGGGCGATCCCTTCAGAAGAATCAGTAAAACGTACGAGGGAATAAAATAATGCTTTGTCGCACCTGGCCTCTAGGAATAACTGTAGTTGTGTGTGAGGAGTGAATCGAACTGTAATAATGAATGATGAACAGATACAAACCACGCCGTCCCGTGTGACCTATAAGTTTTTGCTAAATGAAAACTTATCTCCCTTACATGTTTCGGTCCTTACGGACCGTCTTCAGAGGGAACATCATTACAAGTTGGAAACTACCATCACAAAATTGTTTGATTTAAATTACATACACTTATATGCTACACTGCACAGTACGCATAGAGTAGAACATTTTACAATCACAGCAGCTTCCTGGTATTGTGAAGTTTTTAAAAGTTCCTAGATATTATTTAAAAACCAGTGTTATCAATAATTAAAAATAAACCATGTGGGTTCGTGTCCGTACTCCTATCGTCCTTCTTGTATGAGGCAGATTTTGTGCCGCCTGTCTATCTAGATGAGGAGGTTCTTGATATCGTCCAGCGTTTGCTCGTGGCTTGCTGTGTTGTTTTCACTGAAAAACACACTTTTATCTAGACAAATGTCGAGGAAGTGCCCAACATACAAAGGCTGGGATGTTCCCGTCAGCTGCCGCTCCCTAAAAGCGGTAAGATCACGATGAATTGATGTGAAATTATTTAGTAAGTGATGGGGTTCTTAGTTACTGGCGTGTGTGTTATCCCTCACACAGACAGCATGAGACTGTAGGCGTGTCTACATAGACCCGAATGCGACATGATTAAAGGGGAAGATAAAGTTAAAATTATTCCTGCGCTTAATTAATTAAGGACCACGCCAAGAAGACTTATGGGGGAGTGGGACTGTAGCTCCATAATTCCTTACCTTGGCACTAGATAGACGTTAGTGGTCAGCTTCACGTCCCGACCGCTTTGCTCTCGGGTAAATAGCCCACCGCATCCAATGCATAAGAGGATGGATGGGCCCCACAGCCAATCTGAACGCTACGGAGAAGAGAAAATCGAACCCCGTCTGTCCAGTCCGTAGCCTGTCACTATATCGACTGAGTTATCCTTGCCCCGTTGAGTATAGGGAGGGGATGCAATTGAATTTTTTTTTCCTTGGCGCTACAGCCCCAGTGGGCCTAGGCCTACCTCCACGAACTCTCCGTTCAATTCGGTTTTTCTAGATCTTAGACATACAGTAGGACTCCTTGGGCGGGTGATCAGCTCGTCGCAAGGCCTCTGCCTGTAGACAGACACAGAAAAACGCACACAAACATCCATGCCCTGAGTGGGATTCGAACCCACGATCCCGGCTTCCGAGCGAGCGAAGACAGTGCACGCCTCAGACCGCTCGGCTACCGTGACCGGCTATGCAATTGAATTAGGACTTTAATAATATCAATTGAGGTTTCATGTGAAGTAAGCATTAGTTTGAATCGATACACATCAAAATGTAATTTTGTAGAAATCGTTTTACGTCGACCCCCCCCCCCAACCTGAATATAAAATACAGCCGGTATTATAGAAATCCCAACCAGTTAAGCGTATTTAAGACTTACGAGTCGTCCCGACTTGACGGGAGGAGAGTCCGACTCTTCCGCCTAATTGCCTGATCGCCGTAGCATTAATTTCATCTTTGAGGCCTGTTCAGAAGTTTTGGAGCTGAAATATGCATATGGCTACACAAAGACAGTATAGCTTTCACATATTTAGCTCAATTTATGTGGATTTTATAAAGAGCACATAAGACGTGCACGTGTTTACAAAATGTATCCCGAAATATCATAATTTGTAATAATGTGACCAGATTTTTTTATAGGAAGTGTTGTGAATTTACATAAAACCTGAGGGTTCCTTTTCTCATACTCACAATCCAGTCATAAGATTCAAAGTTGAAAAAATACAAAATGAAAGATTCAAGAAGTTCGCTGTGTAGGTAAATGACGGCTGACGGCAGAGATACTCGTACTATTACAAATAAATAAGCCTAACAGCAGAATTAGTGCTAGTTGCAACCAACGCATGAGTAACCATAATTTCAACCAGAATTATAACCATTTTTTGTATTAGTTTGTAGCTACATTTGTGTCAACATTCCTCTCTGACTGAATGAAATTTTCGCACAATATTACTGTTTGTGATTAAATTCCTTCTCCTTTTTAAAGGATTAGGCCTTGTGGCTTCATCCCACTCAGAATTAATCTGAAACTACGCATATTAGAAACAGTTGGTAGGACTAGTTGAACGGAGAATCAGCCATCACAAGACTATCTATCTATCTATCTATCTATCTATCTATCTATCTATCTATCTATCTATCTATCTATCTATCTATCTATCTATCTATCTATCTATCTGTCTGTCTGTCTGTCTGTCTGTCGACGCACCCACACACCTAGACACCCACACACCCACCTACCTACCTACCTACCTACCTGGCATAACAGTCCTATCGTTGGACTTTGGTCTCTATTTCACTTTCTTACTACAATACGCAGTCGGTAGGACTCCTCTGACGGGGGATCAGCCCGTTGCAAAGGCGTTATGTACACAGAACAACACAAACACAGAATAAAACAGAATAAACGCACACAGACATCTGTGCCTTGAGTGGGATTCGAACGCACTGTCCCAGTGTTCTAGCGGGCATTAGACCGCGCGGCCGCTGGGTTCGTCAAGAAAATACAAACACAGAAACTCGTCGACACACATCCATGCCACGAGTGGGAATCCAACCCAGGATCGCAGTGTTCGAATGAGCGAAGATACGGTATATCGTGCCTTAGAATGCACGGTCAGTGTGATCGGCGTGATTTTATTTGCTGCGTTCAAATGATTTTGAATGGGCCCGTTTATCTGACAATAATCTTAATGCTGTACTTTTAAATATGCATATGCTACCACGGACCATGTGTATTTACTTCAATATGCATGGTTGCCGAACCATATAACATAATGTAACACATACTCGGTAGCTCATTTAGCGATATGTCTAACACACCATTTCACTTACGTACATAGGCCGTAAGAAGAGATGAATTGTGACTAATATCTGCTTCGTTTCTGAAATTATGAGACGCAGCAGGTGAGAAACCAAATTAAATATAAGGGAAGGACCCAAGGAGAAGGAAAGATACGTCACAGCAGTAAATTTTCTTGGGCACTTATAATAATTTCATTGGTTCATTCATTAATCTGTATTCGAATTAAAGACAAATTCAGTACACCGGTATTTACATTACGGCTCGAAAAGCAGATATCCATTTTAATGAATAATAGGTCGGTATATGGCCTAAAGGCCGGTCACGGTAGCCGAGCGATCTAAGACGTGCACTGTCTTCGCTCGCTCGGAAGCCGGGATCGTGGGTTCGAATCCCATTCAGGGCATGGATGTTTGTGTGCGTTTTTCTGTGTTTGTGTACAGGTAGAGGCCTTGCGACGAGCTGATCACCCTCCCAAGGAGTCCTGCCATATGTCTAAGATCTAGTAAAACCGAAGTTAAACAGAGAGTTTCATGGCGGTAGGCCTAGGCCCAAATGAGGGCTGTAGCGCCAATGAAAAAAAATGCCCTTAAAGTAAACGGAGCACTGTAATTAAATTACTGGGCAAATTACTTCTGTGCCTGAGCAGTGCTAGCCGGTGTGGTTCAAGTTTGTGAAAGCGAACCAGAGAGTCGCTAGTGTAGCCACAGTTTCTGCTACCTGCTGGTAGGCGGCAGTCGTAGTCGGGTCGATATGAACAACATTAACTCGATCCGACCGCCACTTTCTCTCACACACTTTACACCTTTTTTTTTCTCTTCGTCTAACATTCCTCTGTTCTCTCTTTCCATTTTCCGTATTCTTTCAAGAATTTTTTTTCCCCCCGTTATGCTCTGCCATTAGTTCCTTTCTTCCAGTCTCCTCTCAGCCTGCTAAAGAGAGAGAGAGAGAAAAAAAGAAAAAGTTTGCATTGAAGTAACGTGTTGAGTGTTCGAACGTACATGTCTAATGCAATTTCTACACTTTTTTCTTTAAGTAAAATGGAACTTCTCTATAAATAGAATTTTGGACTATCCCTTACTCTTGTTCTGTAATGATTTCCCCCCAAAACTTTAAAAGATTGCGTTACAGAAGAAAGTGATTAGAAGATACAACAAAGTAATTTACTAATTAACCCACAGAGCTGAGTTCTTCACGAGAAGATAATAACTGCTGAGGTACTGAAGAAACTTCCAGCATATTAATGAACCCTGAAAGTTCATTGCCGTTTTCAAATTAGCCACACACGCTTCCCAGCCCTGAACCAGATGCATCCAGTCTACACACCCTCATCTTATTTCTTTATGATCAGATTTAATAGCACTGTCGTATCTACATTTAGATCTTCCTAGTTGTCTTTTTCTTTTCGATTTTCCCATAGAAACTTGGTACTATTTCTACTCTCTCCCATTCATACTGCATTAAGTACCCATGTCGTCCTTTTCAGTGTGATCATTCAAATAATATTTGGTGATGGGTACAAATTGTCGAGCTCCTCATTATGAATTTTCTTCATACTCCTCGTGTTTATTTCCTCTTAGATCGAAATATTCTATTTAGCGTTCTATTTTCGACCATTTTTTTTCTTTGGCTCTACAGCTCCAATGGGCCTAGGCCTACCGCCATGAACTTCTCCGTTCACTTCGGTTTTTCTAGATCTTAGACATACGATAGGACTCCTTGGGCGGGTGATCAGCTCGTCGCAAGACCTCTACCTGTACACAAACACAGAAAAACGCACACAAACATCCATGCCCTGAGTGGGATTCGAACCCACGATCCCGGCTT
>NW_019725420.1:10210-12360 GCF_002891405.2 Cryptotermes secundus
TCAAACAAAAATTAATTAATAGTCCTCAATAATAGCAAAAGCCGATAAAGGCAACACGCTAGTCATTCTAAAAAGAGACTATTATATCAGTAAACTTGATAACTTCTTTAACAATAATAACTTTACTGACTTGTCACACGACATTACCAACAAAGTAACAATTGTAAAAACATCATAAAACACAAAGATAAGTCGAAACTTATAAACATGAACCCCCGCGCACCACACATATACGGCACTATTAAATTACATAAGCAGGGACAACCCATATGACCAATAGTCAATTGGACAAACTGCCCTGCATTTAATCTAGCTAAACACTTAAACACAATATCAACAACTACATTACCACTACCTAAGGCTTTTAACGTTAAAATCACTAGTACACTAGCACACTCATTACAACTCATTGAAAGAAATAACAATATACAAATGTGTTCTTTCGATATCGAAAATATGTATACCAATATTGTTGAAAATATTATAGCTAAGAATCAAAACATTTCACATGGAACAAAAATTGAAATTAATAACTTGCTAAAGATAATGTTAGGACAAAATTATATTGAACATAATGGCAAATTGTTTAAACAAAATGAAGGTTTTGCTATGGGAGCGCCAACTTCAGCATTTCTTGCCGAGGTATTTATACAATACCTCGAACATACAACTATCATTGATATTTTGACGAAATACCAAATAATAGATTATTTTAGATACCTTGACGATATTTTAATCATTTATAATTCCCATATAACTAACATTGGAAATACATTATATGAATTCAATAATATTCACCCGAATATCAAATTTACAATAGAAAAAGAAATAAATAATAAGATCAGTTTCTTAGATTTATCCACAAAAAAAAAACACGAAAACCTTCAACTAGGAATCTATCGAAAACCTACAACTACTGATCTAATCATCCACAATGATTCATGTCACCCATTTGAACACAAAAAGCTGCTATAAACTTTCTCATTAATCGAATGAATCAATATCCCCTTTCTCATAACAATAAAAACATAGAAGAAAACGTGGTTAGAATTATTCTAAATAATTATAACTACCACTAAATACCATACAACTAACACAAAATCCCTCCACAGAAAATACACTACGCTGAGAAATAAATGGACCACCTTTACCTATTTCGGCCATGAAATCAGATCTACGTGTATTACTAAACTTTTCAAGAATACTGAAGTTGGTATCTCATATAAGACAAAAACAATATAAAACATCTGTTGAAAATAAATGATGACAAAAATGTTATCTATAATCTTAGTGGGGTTTACCAACTACAATGTTCTGACTGTCCATTAAAATATATAGGACAGACCGGACGTACCTTTAAGGTCAGATTCAGAGAATACATACGAGATATAAAAGATAACGGACAAAGCTCCAAATTTACTCAACATATATTGGACACCACACATGAATATGTACGATAGACAAAATATTAGAAGTTCTATATATTGGCAAGAAAGGCCGAACCTTGGATACATATGATAGATTTCACATTTACGAAATCAGAAAACTAAATTTGCAACTGAATGATAATTTTACCGAAATGTTTAACCCTATATATGATGTAATAATTGATACACACAAAACAAAAAATACAGTTATACCCCCTTCCCCCCTATTACCACTTCTGCATACACCTTATCTCTACCTCTCCCCTCCCTCTCTTGCATTGACTTTACTCTTACTTCACCAAATCAGCCGTTGTTTACATTCCCTACAGAACGGACAACACTTTGTAAGATGAGGCACCGACTAAACAGTAAGTAATATACACTATATCTTCAATACCAAAAATCAATTGTTGATTATAAAAAAATTTAATACTATTACTTTCATATCATTTTCAGATTCACATTAATTTATTATATCTATATCACGAGCCTCGTATAAAATCTTATATACAAAAAGAAAAAAGTATAGAATATTCCAATTTGTCCACGGGAACGTACGAAAATACAAAACCAACGACTGATTCGATGTTATAAAACATCAATTAAAATTTTATTCTTGTTTTATACTATAACTTTTGTTTTTTATATAATCCGATTTATTGTATCTCGGAAACCGTTCGGAATAGGACACGTGCATATAACACTTTTTTGCTTAGAATGACC
>NW_019725420.1:14342-23585 GCF_002891405.2 Cryptotermes secundus
GTATATCCAACGACTGATTCAATGTTTTTGAAAACATCATTAATATTATATCTTGTTATAATACTTCCAATTTTTATATAATCTGAACTTTCGTACTTTTTACATAAGCATTTTTAAATTTTACGTTTAATAGTGTTATATCCATTTTATGATTGCAGTTAAATGGTAGGTTTTTGTTGATATGTATTTGCCTGATGATGGCCGATAGTGGCCGAAACATGTAGCAAAGCCACAGCTGTGCGCTGACTTTAATGTTTTACTATTTGCTGTGTTGTGACGGTTCATTAAAGAGTTGTATATTGTAGCACAGCAGGATGCATGAAATTAAGATAATTCAAATCGTTTATAATATTTTTGTGTAAGGTATTAATCTCATAAATGACACTTATCTACGGTCCTTATAATGTGTCTATGAATTTTGGTTGTATACGAAATCTGTGTTACAGTTCTCTTAGACACAATAGCTTGTGATAACACCCCCCCCCCCCAAAGGCGCCAAATCAATGCTCTTCCCCAAAACATGAGAGACTATATGAGAACATACAATAGTAAAGTTAAAGCTATACCTGTAACAGGCCGTGGAGGCCCATAGGGTTGAGAGACGTCAAGGTTCCCATATTTTCTCTAGACAATCGGCTCACAGATGTCGATAAGACTGTGTCAGCCTTGTGCGCCGGCCGCCCTTTACCTCCAGGAAAATTCCTGGTACTCATTTCTGTTAGAGGCTGAGTCGATCCCAGGGACATACTGCGGCTGGAAGGATTAGGTAAATTGAAAAAAGTCCACCACCTCATCGGGACTCGAACCCTCGGCATTCCGGGTTATGGCATAGTGCCTCAACCAAAACTGCTCTACCGCGTGCCCCGACAGTAGTAACTGAGTAATATGCAGGTAGTTGAAACCGTAGGTTTAACACCGATACCAGCAAAGCCACGGTAGAGTTAGTTCGACCCGCCTGCTGTTACTACAATTTCACGGCCTCTATCAGGTCGTGAAGGTCCATAGGGTTGTGAGACGTTGAGGGTCCCACACTATCTAGACAATCGGCTCAAAGATGACGGTAAGGTTGTCAGGCTTCCGCGCCGGCCACGCTTTACTCCCCAGGAATATTGCTGGTACTCATTTCTGTTAAGAGGCTGTGTAAACCCCAGGGCCTAGTGCAGCTGGAATGATTAGGTCAACTGAAAACAATCCAATGACCTCATCGGGACTTGAACCCGCGACCTTCCGGCTTGTAGCATAGTACCTCAACCACTACGCTACCGCGTGCTCCAAGATACATGGTTCGTCATATTAATATTTCAATTCCGACTTTCTGGGATAGTTCGGTTGATAGTTATCAAAGTCTCGGAAGAAAGTAACCTCTTCTACCTTGAAGATGGAGACAGGCGGTTACCCCCAAACTTTGGAACTTATCGACCAAACTACACGGCCTCAGATATTAGGATACAACTATAAAAATCTCAACGTATAAATCGTTTTGTGCGGTCCTTGACAACTACGCGCTTTATTTGCCGAATGTCAAGTACATTAGGACAAAACTACGGGATATCCTCTTGTCCAACGAAGAAGCCATTTTCAGTTTCAATAAGGAATTTGATATAGGAGTAGTAGGGCTTTTTGGAAACTCAGAACTAATAAGAACAAAAAGCTGCAGTTTGTGAGTTATGTTGTTGACCGGGCGGGCGGGCGCATGCAGCATCAGGAAGACAAAGCGCTATTTCTCCTCCCTGTTCTCTTCCACTTTTCTTTGTAGTAGGATTACGTGAATACCAAGAAAATGACGCTCGCGGACTATCTCAACCCATTTCATTCCTTCAATATATCCCTGTGCCGTCGTTCAAAGTAATCGAAGTCATGACCTTCACTCATTTCCTATTCGCTAAGTGTTCCTTGAAGTTATTCTTCTTACAGTACACATTATTTATTTTCGTGAAAATACACTCTATTTACATGTATTATATATAATCTGTGTACTGGCCTATGTAAAGCCTGGATAGCGACTGGTTACGGGCTGGAATTCGAATCCCGGTAGGGTCAAGAATTTGTTCTGTATAACCTACATATTGTCACCTATAGGGTGGTACGCGTGACGAAAATAACGGGTTTTATTTCGGATAATTGTATTTGTTGGCACCTTGGTTACAAGTTCTCTTAATCATATTTAAATACAGCACTATCGCTGATTTGTACACTTTCCAGTTCGCCGTTCCACACGCACCAGGATTCTCAGTTTCCACTAGTCGTCTCCTAGCAACGGATCTTAACACAGAAACTAGCACTTCAAATCACTATGAAGACTTCTTGCTATTTCTCTGGAATCTTGGAACAAAGAATTCTTCTGGACTCGCTCCTCCAGCTTACGGCTAACTCGTACCTGCCCTTGAACTAACTCTGTCACTGCATTGACCTCTCTTATGTAGTACTATAAGCAGTCTGCAAAGACTCCGAAGAAAACACCGTCTCTATTGTCGATGATGTTAACGCCTTACGCAGAAGTGTTTTTACCGAGCTGTTGCTGAGGAACGGATTGCATAACCCCGTTTTTTCACCGCTTCTGGGCACGGACTACAGAGAAAATAGCTTCATCTATTGTTGCTTGTTGGACCTGTTAACGGAGTAGTTGCCTGGCAACCCTTTGATTATATCAGCTACAGTATGTTCTGGCGTGCATGTTTCATGTCCCGCCACCGAGGGGATTGACATAACCCTGTGAACTAGTATTGGGGGGCTGCTGGGTTCGAATCTCGCCTGGGACTTCCCAATTATCCTGCTCTATCTTTTCTGTACTATCAATCTGTGAGAGTTTCAGGTTCTCACAGAGGTAATTATGTAGAGTCTTCTCGTGTGGGATGTGAGCTGTATTGTTTGGTAAATTAATACCAGTGTTTCGAAGGAATCTGTTGTCTGTGTGCTCATGGTAGAAGAGTAGAAGGGTGTGAGTGCCCTGCAGCAGGTTCATCAGAAATATTGGTACCTATCTAACAAATTACATGATAACCCCAGAAGACACTGTTTCTCATCCTTCACCGGTATTCCTTCCCTAATATAATGTCACGTGTAAGAGTGGGCATGTGCGTGACTTATAAGACGGGTTCTGAATTGAAAAATTCGATTCATGTACACCTTAATCACACACAACTCGGGCCTACAAGCAACACAGCGATGTCGCTGATTGATACAAATTAAAGTTCACCGTTCCACACGCTCTAGGGTTCTTAGCCTTGACTGGTCGTATCCTGGCAACGGATTTGTAACAGTTTCCCTGTCACTTCATATCACACATGGAGTCTTCATGGCACAGTCTAATTCCTTTCTCGCCTTTATTCTGCAACTTCCAACTCAGTTCATTTCTAACCTCATCAACTGACAGGCTTTCGTCTCGAACTCGACTCTTTTCTTCTCGACTACTTTTCTATGCTGCCGAACACTTCATTATAATCACTTTCACGGATCCCGCAAAAAACGCAAAGACTCTTGTAAAGGAGGTGTGTTTACTGATTCCTTGACTAGCAGTAGACGTCCTATTGTTGCCCGTGTTTGCTTTACTCGTGGATGTGTTTACCGAATCTTTGCCTAGCAATGGGTATACACGTAAAAATACGATACAAAGCTTCACAATTATACAAAACAAAAGCGAAATTCAGATTCGTATATTGGATGATAATTATGCAACCGAAGGAGAGGTATTGTACTCTTACGAATCCCAGAAGTTCATCGCCGTATTAATAAATAGTTGTGAAAGCCTTGCATAATATTACACTGGTTTCCTTCCCCTAGAATTTCATCCCTCCGTAAGTGCTTTATTGTAAGTTAACGGAACATTGAAGAATGACGAATATCATTGTTTCGTGGTCGGTAGGCCTCTGAAATATCGTTAGTGTGACTAGCGTCTGCGCTATTTGCCCCAGCGTTTTATAGTTTTATCTATTTTTGATTATTTTTTGTTTTTCTTCTTTGTTCATTTCCATTCCGTCCAATCTCCTTTGTTTTCTTGGTTTTTTTTCTTGTAGTCTCCGTAATTTTTGTGATTTCCCGTTTATCAAGTTTCCCCCATTATTTTGATTTTCCGATTATTCAAATTTCTTTCACGTTTATTTTCCACTTATTCTGGTCACCCGCTTATGATCTTCAGTTCCTCTCCATATTTTTGCAATTTTTATTTCTTTCAAATCTCTTTTTGGTGATTTTCACTTTTTTATTTTCGTTTATTCCATTCTCCTACTTTTTGTGGTTGCGCCTTCATTCCCAATCTTTACACTCTGTGATATTACGTTCTTTCAATTCACCTTTATTTTTAGCGAGTTTTCGTTCATCCTAGTCTTCTTCATTTTTGTCATTTTCGACGTCCTCAAGTCTCTTTTATTATCTGTAATTATTCATGTGCTTCAGTCTCCTTTTCGTGATTTCGATTTATTCCAGGCTCCTTAATTTTTGTGACATTTCGTTTCATTCAGTTTTCTTTCCTTTCATGTCTTCCGTTTCCTTCGATTATCTTCTCTTTTCATACTTTTCCATTCCTTTCAGTCTCTTTTTTCTTGTTTTTTGTGCCTTTCCGTTAGTTTCAATGCGCTGTCCATTACGTGCTTTCCATTTAGTTTTGTTACTTCTTGCACCTTCTTGTTGCTGTTAATGTTATTTCCCTTTTGTACCTATCCGTTTGTTTCAGACTTCTTTCCTTTTTATGCCTCTTAGTTTCTTTCCGTCTTCTTTTATTCTCTGGTTTTCTCTTTCTTAGCTTTTTTTTACTATTTATCAATTTCCGTTACATTAATTGTTCTGTCCTTGTGTACGCTCTTCTTTCTTTAAGTCTTCTTCCTTCTTTATTGTTTCCGTTTGTTTCAATTTTCTTTCCATTTCTATATTACCTTTTCGTTCACTCTTCTTTCGTTTTCATTCCATTTCTTTCACTGTTCTTCCACATTTATGACTTTAAGATTCTTTTTATTTTTTGGTCTCGATCTTCTTCCCTTATTATCTTTCAGCTTCCTTGAATCTCCTTTCCTTTCTTGCTCCTTTTTATGTATTTAAGTGTACTTTCCTTTTGTTTCTCTCCTTCCTCCAGCAGGGAAACTGCTATGCACGTTCGCAGTGCATCATTCACAGAATTATACAGGGCGACTCTCGTCTCCCCTGATCGAGTGCTTGCTTCATGTGGGGTTAATAAGGAGAAGGATCTCAGTATTTCAAGACGTGCTATCTGACTCCGGGGATCAGCAGTGAATTCCCCAGGACTTTTCGGCACTAAGCCTTTCACATTTGTATCAATGGACGATGAGTTTTCTTTTATGCATTGCGTGGCCTCGATATAATGCTCCTAAGCTTTACAAGAACCCGTGAAGCATACCGAAGTAGCGTATATATCATATGAGTTAGTGCAGAATCCCATACAGGGATTTTCTTCTCATATTTGATAAACATTCCACATATGCATCGGTAAACAGCGTAATATCACAGCTAAGAAGCAGTGTTTGTTTTATATTTCTAAATAAAGAACCTGAGGAGATTTTCAAAGAATTTCTCCGAAGATGTTCAGAAGGGAAGGGAATATACAAAGCCAGTGGCCTCAGCTGTTATGTCTCTGACGTCACTGGGGACAGACTGCAGTAGTGATGTTCCTGGTATTCCTCTGTTCCTCAAACAACATGGCAGCAATATTTCAACTACCCCACTTCCTCTTACACCCAACACTCTAAATTATGTTGAGTTATCATTTAAGGGTAATATTTTATATAGCGCCGTAAAATAATTGATAAGCTGTATAACAGACTAACCAACGAATAACCATTTACTTTAGGTTTTGGTTTAGAGAGATTTTACTTTGAACATTAATTTATTTAATGTAATTTTTTGATGATAATTTCTGTTAAATTTTATTGGTGTTTTCAATAAGTAAACAAATTATAATGGTATTTTGAGCACTTAACGTATATTATTGTACTTTCAGATGTGGCTAATGGTGGTTAGCAGAGATGGTGTTTCATCAGTGAAATCCCTAAGTGAGTATTATTCAGACTTGCATGTTAGCGAAGATGGCAGTACACTTGAAGGGCTCCATGTCGGGGTTGGATATAACTATAGCTTCATGTTACTTGCGCTTCGGTCGCTGTTATCTTGTGCGGTATGTTTGTAAATTATTCCGAAATAATATTTTTCATATTAAAGAAGTTATACGCCATGTTCGTTGTGCCTGCTTATCAGCCGTCCACGGAGTTTCTCAGTACGTGGTCTCGGCACACACCGTGGAAGCGCGCGCAAACTGAAGGCTATTCATTCCGTAATCACCTGATCAGTGAGTCAGGCACTGTAACAGAAGCTTCTTTGTATTGTGCTCTGTTCCGTGCCTTTATGGCTCGTGTGAGGTACAATGTAGAACAGAGAATTTTCATTTATATTTGTTGTGCGAAAAAAGACCCATACAGATCGTGCAGGAGAAAATTTCGCCTTAAATTTCGCGAAACAACATGTCCATCTGGAGATACAATTTCCAAACGAGTGAAGAAAGTTCGAACCCACGGCATTTTAATTGTCAGAAAGCCGTTAAAAACAAAATCGTGTTTTAACTGAGGAAACGCTTAATGACATCGGTCATCGATTAGAAAAGTTTCCTCGAAATTTTTTGCTGTGGTTAACACAACAAAGTGGTATTTCTGTAGACAGTGCGTGAACAGCAACTAAAATGTTGCACATTCGTCAGTATAAAATTATTTTTGTTCCTGAAATTGAATTTGTGAGTTGTGAAAAAAGCAAGGTTTTGTAATTGGTTTATCAATCATATGCATGAAGAACTTACTGATCCTAAGCTGACATTTTTCACAGATGAGGCTAATTTTAATCTTTCGGGATATGTTAACTCACAAAACAGTAGATACTGCAGTAGTGAAAATCCTCATGCCCTAATTCAACGTCACCTTTAAGACCAAAAGACAGGATTATGGTGTGCGATTGCGCAAACAGTATCATTGGACCGATATTTTTTGAAGGAAATCTTGATGCTCAACGCTACGTTAATGAAATACTCAATCCGTTTTTCGTTAAGTTGGCACCTGCAGAAGAAAGTTTAGGTTATTTTATGCAATACGTCGCGACTCCACACACAGCTAAGGAAACTGTCCCAGCATTACAGGGTGTTGCGGGAATTGAAGGGAAGGATAGGATTATTATCAAGGGTTTGTGACCCCGCCTCCAGATTCCCAGATCTAAGCCCCTGTGATTTTTATCTTTGGGGAAAACTAAAAAATGTTGTGTATGACAAAAATCCACATGACCTGAAGGATCTAAAACAGAATATTCGTGAAGCAATTTGCAACATTCAGCAACGTGAATTGCAACAAGTTTCCCGAAATATGTTTAGAAGAATTCAGACATATTTCACAGCAGAGGGCAGACAATTTTTAACATCTTCTATGGATGAGTAAAATATTAAATACTATATTTGATTAATAATTAACGAAAAAGTAAACAATGTGTGCTAGCAGTTTCGGAAGTGTGGCGGAATTTTTCTCGGCAACTGCCGCAGCGCTTTCGCAGGAAGTTACCGACGGTAAAATCAATGTGCAATCAGCCTGCGCTCTGGACACTGGGCATTTTACCAACAAACTTATATCTGTGTGTTAAGACTTGCGAATATAAGTTTTCTGCTTCTTCTTTTCGGCAATAAGGTGTCAGAGTGATAGTCTCCGCGATTTTAAGTATTTAGAAAATGTAGTAAATCCGATCAAACATAATGCAAACTTTTACATTTATACATTGAGATATTTTATTAGAATAATTGCCAAGAACGTATATTTAAAGAATACATTTCTTTAAACTAGTGATAAAACACGGTGGTGAGGCATGGGTATGGGACTTCAGAAGTGAGAACCTCAAGGCTTTAGGCTAATGTACGCATTCAGACACAAATAAAATACGGAGTAAGGATACATGAGAAAGTTAAAACGAAGAGATCGGAATTGGAAATGTTTTCTAGTTCTTCATACAAAATTCTACTTTTCAGACATTCATGAACACGAGAAAAGGCGCTTATTCGTGTCGGTGTAGTTGTGTAGCACCAGACTAATTACCGTCACCTAACTTGAAAATTATGAAATGTACCGTGACAGGGGCTGTACAAAACAATGGCACTACAGGTACTGTATAAATTCCTTTATTAATATGGTGCTGGACCACATTTGCTTCCCATACAACTGCAAGCCTTAGAATGAACTCGTACAAGAATTTCAACGGTCTCTAGGGGAATTTGATACCATTCTTCTATAAGAATATCTTCAAGTTGCTTTAGATATGTTGGAGGTGGGAATCTGTTCCCCAATCTAGTCTCCAAAACTGACCACAGTGGTTCAGTGATGTTCAAATCTGGTGATTGTGCTGGCCAGGGAAGATGTTGAAGTTCATCTTCATGCTTTTCAAACTATGAAGGAACAGTTCCAGCTGTGTGAAAGGGGGCATTGTCGTCTTGGAAAACTCCATCATTGTTCGGAATTAACGCCTGGATCATATGATGCACCTAATTACACAACTTGTCCACATGTTCGGCCATGAAAGTTAATAATGGGACCAGCAGAATATTGTACTATGAAATTCCTGCCCAGCCAGTCACAGAACCTCCTCCGTGTTTTGCCGTTGGAACTAGGCATGCCGGAGTGTAGGCTTCATTGTGTGTTCACCAAATGTAAACTCTTCCTGATGTAGGGAACAGTTTGAAGGACCATATCATGTGCGTTTCCAGTTTCCTGACGCCCGCCCAGGTTTTATGGTCGTGACACCATCCTTTACGTATCTAAGCATTCCGTATTCCGTATTGAGGGGGTGGGTTTCCCCATGCACTTAGACCGGTCCATTGTGCGTCCCCCTTTAATTTCTACTGTCTCCATACCCTACCGGTACTTGTGCTTACTATCAGCCCCTTTCTGCCAGCGAGGTTCCAACCTGGTATCTAATAGTTAGTCCCTTTCTGTCAGCGAGGTCGTCCCTCCTCTGGCAGCGGTTCCTAGTCCCTTTCTGCCAGCAAGGTTTCTACCCTCTACTTGGCAGTGGTATCTAATGCTTTGGTCCCTTTCTGTCAGAGAGGTCCCCCCTCCTCTGGCAGTGGTACCTGACACTTCCCCCATCTACCGGAGGAATTGGAAACTAGTTGGGCGGGAAACTTGGCCTAGTTTTGCTCAGAGGTCTCCTAGACACATGAGGTTCTTTTACGTGCCGTAAATCTACGACACGGGACCCACGGCTTAAAGTCCCTCCCGG